>NW_027307854.1:0-300000 GCF_047496885.1 Scyliorhinus torazame
CGATGACAATCTCCTTCGTTTTGTTGACATTGAGGGAAAGATTATTGTCGTACACCAGTTCACCATATTCTCTCTCACACTTTGTCATTTACAACTTTATTCATTGTTCACAACTTTAATGCAGGAAACGTGCATTAGCGAAATCTACTTTATTGATTATCTGATTTTATCATTTAGAAACGAGATTATGTCGTGGGAGTGTGCCTTTAATAAAGGTTTTTGTCTCATCACATGGCTTCAGTCATGTCACTTTGTGGGTGAAGCTGAGCTGTGGCTGTGTGCTGTTTTTACTTTCGCTTTCAATTTTGATTGTTGTGGACTCAGACAGAGAAAAGAAGTGTTTTGGCCTGTTTATCTATTTTCACTGTTAATATCTGAGTCAGTTAAAAAAAACATTGATTATAGTTACCTGCTTTGCTAAATTAGAAAAAAATAGTTTCCTCTCGGGAATGGTTATAAATCTGGTGGTGAGACGAAATTAGAATCACAGGAAAAGTCAGTCTTATTCAGATGAGAAGGCAGAGTGCTGGGCCACGCCCTTGAAATGTGGTTTTTCGTTCATGGGATTTTGCTTTGGATTTGGAACAGTTAAATGGGAATTCATTCAGTATTATACATAGATTACTGTAGGTATATGGTGTCGTTATGATTGTAATTGATAATAATGCTTGCTGTGTTTCTTTATATACATATGTTAACTAAGTTCTTAAAATAAAGCTTGTGTTGATTAAAGTGTTTAGGAAGACTGTTGAATCACACCTGAAGGGGAGGCTCTTGTGTTCATCCTAGCCAAATTCAACATAAAGATTGTCGGTCAGTTGGACTTCATAACATTGTTTGGAGTTTCTTAACCCTGGCCTATCACAATTATTTACTCAGGCAAATGTAATAATCCATTTTGTGTTTTGTACATGATACAGTGTTCCACATATCACGAAAAGCACTCAAGTAGTTCGACACCATCCTGGACCAAGTATCCCGCTTAATTGCTCCCCCTTCCAGAAACATTCAATCCCTGTACCTCAAACGCACTGTGGCAGCCCTGTTTATCATCCCAAAATGCACTGCAGTAACTCACCAAGGTTCCTTAGACATCAACTTCCAAACGCACAACCACTATCATCTTGAAGGACAAGAACTCCCTAAAAGCACGTTGGATGTACCCACACCTCACGGGCAGTAGCGGATGAACAAGGCAGCTCACCGCCACCTACTGAAGGGCAATTCGGGATGGGAATTAAATGCTGCCCGAACCAGAAACTCGCAAATCCCGTAAAAGTGAACTTTTTATAGCATTGCTGCTTTGCATTTCTGGGACATTAGATGAAATGATTCGCATTATTCCGGTAGAGTTCATCATATAACTTCTGCTTCAGAGGAACCTGGATCTAAGGTATTTCTAACAGCATGAATCCAGGAAAACAGAAACAATGTGGTTGCGGCAGTAAGGTCAACGGAGTGTTGTGCAATCTATCATGGATTTAAACACCCTCTTCCCCCTTTCTCTCTTTAACACTCTCCTTTGTTCTGTTTCTGTTTTGTATCTCTTGGTTTCGGGTGAAGGTTTAAGTTTAGCAGAATATTGTACCATATTTTCTGTTCAGTAAGACATAGTTTGCGACTTTGTAACTTTGTGGAACCATTGCAAACATGAAGAATAATTGGCACTACATAACACGAAAGGAGGGTCTTCGCTCCATCATAACTGTGTCTGTGCCCACCATTACTGTTATACAGACACATGGTCAGAACATTGAATATAGGAGTTTGGACGCCTTGCTGAAGTTGTACAAGACATAAGTAAGTCTACACTTGGAATACTGTGTATAGTTCTGGTCTCACTATTATAGAGATGATATTATTAAACTAGAAATAGTGCTGAAACGTTTTACAAGGATGCTACCGTAAATTCATAGTTTGAGTTATAAGGTGCGTTTGGTAAGCTGGGACATTTTCCCCAGGAGTGTAGGAGGCATAGGGGTGAAATTCTCGAGGTCTATAATGTTAATAAGGTAGAGGTAATGTACATCCTCAACATATTTTCCCAAAGATAGGGGAGTGTAAAACAAGTGGGTATAGGTTTAAAGTTAGAGAGGAGACACACAATTTTGTCTTATTAAGGGGATCAGGGGTTATGGGGAGAATGCAGAAGAATGGGCGGCATGGATAAGTTGGGCCGAACGGCCTATTTCCATGCTGTAAACCTCTCGCACTCTATGACCCTATCCCATCTTCCAGCTCTGTAACGCTGCAGATTCGAGCACTGTATCTCTATGTCCAAGTGATTTTGAAATTTTGCTCTGGGTGTCTGCCTCTATCATTCTCATGGACAATGATCCCTGAGTGATTGAAAGGATCTGAGGAACAGGCAGGAAATGACATTGAGGCAGAAGCTCAGCTGCGATCAAACTGGATGTTGGGGCAGGAGTGAGTGACCGGGTCGTCTCACTATGTTGTCATTTACTACCAGTTCCATTTGCCACAGCCCTCCAGATGACTATAACTGCGCGATAAGATTTTTTAGTTACATCTTTCCATCAATTAATTCAATGTTCGGGGATACAGTTCAGTTATCTAGTCTGCACAGCCTCTGAGGTTGGTGGAGGCAGATACAACAGTGGTTTTCAAATTTCAATGCGAGAAACGACAGCAATCAATTTCATGCCTCTGGGGAAAGGTCGGTCGAGTGGGATTGAATGATCTGCTAATCTACAGAGCCGCTGAGGTTAAACGGAATGAATGGCCTCTGTCGTTACTTCACGCACTTTTAAGTTTTTGGTCACGTCTGGCTGTGAGATGATATGCACCAACACACTGGAATTTCCCTCAATGCTACCAACCACGGCGAGTATGATCACGGTAATCCTTCATGTACAATGTGTCCATGTTTGAAGTCAGCGTCAGCTTTAGCTCACGGGTTACTTCACAGCGTCAACTTAATTGTAAGTTCGAACCTGTCTTACCGTGGGCGCTGCCTGGCGCTTTTATTGTTTCCAAAACATGTGTTGCATAAATAAAAGCAGCAGCACATTTATAATTAGAAGTAGGTGTATTTTGTTTAGAGGTTGCATTAATTGTTTTGAAAAGAGGCTTGTGTCACGTGTTTACTTTCTGCTCTCACACTGCGGAAAGCCAAGTTCGATTCCAGCTCTGTACAAGAACTGACCTATCACACTTTGTCAATTACTCCCTACCTAAATGGAGGAAAGGAGCATTAACGATTATCTATCATACATTTTTGAAATTTCGGAACAAGATAGTTTACACAGGCGAATTGATTAATCCAGTTTTTTTCCACGTGAAACGCTGTTCCCAGATCTCCAAGAACACTCAGGGTGTTCGAAAGCATCCAGCACCAAGCAGTGTGTTTGATTGCTCCTCCTGCTACAAGCATTCAATCCCTCGGCCAAAGCCATCCCAAAATGCACCGCAATAACTCAACAAAGCTCCTCAGGCAATTGTTCCTTCGACAGCACCTTCCAGACCTATGACCACTATCATTTTGAAGGATTAGGCAAGCCCCTACTTCGGAAAATCACCAACTAGAATTTCCCTCCAAATCACTCACCATTCCCACTTGGAACCAGATAAACGTTCCTTCACGTTAACGGGGGGAAATCATTTAGCTTCCTCCCTAAAAGCACGCTGGGTGAACCCAAAAATCACGGTCTGCAACGAGTCAAGAAAGCAGCTCACCTTCTTCAGGGCAATTCGGGATGGACAATAAATTCTGTCCTAACCAGAAACTCTCACATCCAGTAAAAGTGATATTTTTAATGCATTGGTGCTTTGAATTTCTGGGGCCTGGGATGAACTGTTCTCCATTCTTAAAAAATAAATATCGATTACCCATTTCATTTTTTCCAATTAAGGGGCAGATTAGCGCGGCCAATCCTCCTACCCTGTTCATCATTGGGTTGTGGGGGGAAACCCACGCAAACACGGGGAGAATGCGCAAACGCCACACGGACGGTGACCCGGAGCCGGGATCGAAACTGAGAACTCGGCGCCTTCCGGCAGCAGTGCTAACCACTGCGCCAACGTGCTGCCGCTGTTTTTTAAAATTCTAACGGTGGAATGAATCATATAACCTACCTCAGAGGAAACTGGACCTCAGGTATTTCTAACAGCATGAATCCTGGAAGACAGAAACAATGTGCTTGCTGCAGTCAGGTGGAACTGAGTGGTGTGCAATCTACTCCAGCGTGAAATGGTCTCTTCCCCTTTCTCTCTTTACCACCCTCCTTTATTCTGTTTCTGTTTTGTTTCTATTGGTATCGGGTGAAGATTTGATTTGCTGTGGGTCTCTTGACGAAGATATTCTTCTGAAACTTTTTCCAGTCAGACAGATTCTGCGACTTTGTTGCTTTTTGGAACCAGTGAAACATGATGAATAATTGGAAATTCACAACACTGAAGGAGGCTCTTTGTTCCCCAATTACTGTGTCTGCCCATTATTACTATTATACAGATACATGGTCAGATAATTGAACACAAGTGTTGGGATGTCTTGCTGAAGTTCTACAAGACGTTGGGAAGGACACACTTGGAATGCTGTGTACAGTTCTGGTAACCCTAATATAGAAAGGATATTATTAACCTAGAAAGAGAGCAGAAAAGTTTTTCTAGGCTGCTATTGGATTCGTTGGTTTGAGTTGTAAGGAGCGGCTGGATAGAATGGAACTTGGTTCTTGGAGCCTCGGGGTGATCTTGACGACCGCTGTAAAATAATGGGGGGCATGGATCAGGTAGATTATCCCAAAGGAAGTGGAATCCAAAACTAGAGAGCATAGCTTTCAGGTGAGAGGGGAGAGATACAAAAGGTTCCAGAGGAACAATTGTTTCACACAGAGGGTGGTGAGTGGCTGGAAAGAGCTGGCATTTGCAGTAGTAGAAGCGTCTACAATTCAGCCTTTTAAAAAGCATTTACATAGTTATCTGGAGAAGGAGGGTATGGAGGAATATGACCAATTGTGGACAATTGGACAGGCTTTGTGCAGTAAAAACTGGGCGGCATGGACAAGTTAGGCCGAAGGGCCTATTTCCATGCTGTAAACTTCAATGACTCTATGACCTGTCCCACCTTCCAGATCTGTGTCACTGAGATTCGAGAACTCCATCTATATGTCCAAATCGGTTTTCAATTTTGCTGTGGCCGTCTGCCTCGATTTTTCTTAATGACAGGGAACTTTGAGGGAATGAAATTATCTGAGGAACAGGCAGGAATTGACATTCAGGCAGAGGCTCAGCTGTGATCAACCTGAATATTGGGGCAAGAGTGAGTGGCCGTGTAGTCTCCCTCTGTTGTAAATTGCTCGCAGTTCCAGTTGCCACAGCACGCGCAGCTCACAGGTCAATATAACTGCGAGATAAGATTTTGAGTTACATCTTTCGAACAATTATTTCAATGTGCTGGGATACAGTTCAATTATCTGTTCCGCACTGCCTGTGAGATTGGTGGAGGCAGATACAACAGTGGCTTTCAAATGTCACTGCCAGAAACGACAGGAATCAAATGCATGTCTTTGGGGAAAGGTTGATCGGGTGGGATTGACTGAACCGCTCATCTAAAGAGCCGCTGAGGTGAAACAGAATGAATGTCCTTCGACGGTAATTCATTAATTCATTCACTTTTAAGTACTTGGTCATGTCTGGCTGTGAGGTGATGTGCACCAACACCTGGAGTTTCCCGTCAATGTTACCGACCGCGGCGAGTAGGATCACGGTAATCCTTTGTATACAATGTGCCGATGTTTGAACCCGACGTCAGCTTTAGCTCACTGGTTACTTCACAGCATCAACTTAATTGTAAGTTCGGACCTGTCTCACCGTGGGCGCTGCCTGGCGTGTTTAATATTCCCGAAACATGTGTGTTGCATAAATAAAAGCAGCAGCACATTTATAATTAGAAGTAAGTGTATTTTGCTTAGAGGTTGCATTGATCTGTTTTGAAAAGGGGCTTGTGCCACGTGTTTACTTTCTGATCTCACACTGCGGAAAGCCAAGTTCGATTCCAGCTCTGTACACCTTGAAGGTGGTTTGTGGAGGAGCTGTTGACAAGTGACAGTTAATCCGAGTCAATTCTTCAGTGTTTCCCTCCCTACCTCCTCCTCTAACCGAGAAAATAGACAATCACTGTAAGGATCCCCGCCGAGTAAATATCAGGAGGGAGATTCGAGGGCAGGTAGAAGTGGAAAGAAGTTGAACCGTGACGTCACAGCCTGCAGTGAAAGAGCGCGAGCAGAGTGCCGGGAACTCAGTGAAAGAGCGCGAGGAGAGCGGCGGATACTCAGGGAAAGAGAGACTCGGTGAAAGAGCGCGAGGAGAGCGGCGGAGACTCAGTGAAAGAGCGCGAGGAGAGCGGCGGATACTCAGGGAAAGAGAGACTCGGTGAAAGAGCGCGAGGAGAGCGGCGGGGACACAATGAAAGAGAGCGAGGAGAGCGGCGGAGACTCAGGGAAAGAGAGACTCGGTGAAAGAGCGCGTGGAGAGCGGCGGAGACTCAGTGAAAGAGCGCGAGGAGAGCGGTGGATACTCAGGGAAAGAGAGACTCGGCGAAAGAGCGCGAGGAGAGCGGCGGGGACACAATGAAAGAGAGCGAGGAGAGCGGCGGAGACTCAGTGAAAGAGCGCGAGGAGAGCGGTGGGGACTCAATGAAAGAGCGCGAGGAGAGCGGCGGAGACTCAGTGAAAGAGCGCGAGGAGAGCGGTGGAGACTCAATGAAAGAGCGCGAGGAGAGCGGCGGGGACTCAATGAAAGAGCGCGAGGAGAGCGGCGGAGACTCAGGGAAAGAGAGACTCAGGGAGAGAGTGCGAGGAGAGCGGCGGGAAAACAGTGAAAGAGGCCGAGGAGAGCGGCGGGGTCACGGGATAAAAGGGCGCGATGAGAGGCGTGGGGAGAGAGGATAAAAGAGCGCGAAGAGAGCGGCGGGGACACAGCTGCCGGAGAAGCGGCCTTCAGATTTTCGGCGGGAGCAGTGGCCAGGGGTCTGTCGGGAAGGTAAGTTTTCCTCTTTAAAAACTTACCTTGAAGAGTGACATCACAGCAAAGCAGTGACCTGATTGGCTGGGAAGGAAAGTGCTCCAATTAGCAGTAGCTTGTAGAAGTTTAACTCTTCGTGTGTTGGTAAGTATTGAGATTGGTAAGTAAAATCTTTATTCCTTTTACTTATTCATTATTTGATATTATATTTGTAATCAGTTATGGTAAAGTGTATAGATGGCAGGAGATCCCAGACCCGTGTTATGCTCCTCGTGCTCAATGTGGGAGTTCAGGCACGCGGCCGATGCCCCTGACTCCTTCATGTGCGGAAAGTGTGTCCAGCTGCAGCTCCTGTTAGACCGCATGACGGCTCTGCAGCAGCGAATGGACTCACGTTGGAGCATCCGCGATGCTGAGGAGGTCGTGGATAGCATGTTCAGTGAGTTGGGCACACCGCAGATTAGGATTGATGAGGGAGACAGGGAATAGGTGACCAAAAGGCAGAGAAAGAGCAGGAAGGCAGTCCAGGTCTCCCCTGCGGTCATCTCCCTCGAAAACAGGTATACCGTTTTGGATCCTGTTGGGGGCGATGACTCACGAGGAAAAGCCAGGCTCATGGCACCGTGGCTGGCTCTGCTGCACAGAAGGGCAGGAAAAAGGCTGGAAGGGCTATAGTCATAGGGAATTCAATCGTAAGGGGTGTAGACAGGCGATTCTGTGGTCGAAAACGAGACTCCCGAATGGTATGGTGCCTCCCGGGTGCACGGGTCAGGGATGCCTCATACCGGCTGCAGGACATTCAGAACAGCCAGTTGTCGTGGTGCATATAGGCACCAACGATACAGGTAAAAAACGGGATGAGGTACTACAATCAGAATTTAGGGAGTTAGGAGATAAGATAAAATGTAAGACCTCAAAAGTAGTAATCTCAGGATTGCTACCAGTGCCACGAGAGAGTCAGAGTAGAAATTCAAGAATAGTCAGAATGAATACGTGGCTTGAGAGATGGTGCAGGAGGGAGGGGTTCAGATTTTTGGGACATTGGAAACGGTTCTGGGGGCGGTGGGACCATTACAAATCGGATGGTCTACACCTGGGCAAGACTGGAACCAATGACCTAGGGGGTGCTTTTTGCGAACACTGTTGGGGAGGTTTTAAACTAATGTGGCAGGGGGGTGGGAACCAGTTTAGGAAGTTAGAGGTCAGTAAAGAGGCAGCAACTAAAGCCAGTCAGGTAATAGATAATAAACACAATGTGACTAAGGGGAAGAGTAGACAGGGACGAGATGATGAACGCAAAGGGACAGGTGGTCTGAGGTGCATTTGTTTCAATGCGAGAAGTGTAGCAGGTAAGGCAGATGAATATAGGGCTTCGATTAGTACCTGGGAATATGATGTTATTGGTATTACTGAGACTTGGTTGAGGGAAGGGCAAGCCTGGCAACTAAATATCCCAGCGTGTCGATACTTCAGGAGGGAAAGAGAGAGAGGTAAAAGGGGTGGAGGAGTTGCATTACTGGTCAGAGCTGATATCACAGCTGTGATTAAGGAGGGCACGATGGAGGATTCGAGCACTGAGGCAATAGGGGTAGAGCTGAGGAACAGGAAGGGTGCAGTAACATTGTTGGGACTTTACTACAGGCCTCCCAAAAGCGACAATGAAGTAGAGGTACAAATATGTAGACAGATTATAGGAAAATGTAGGAGAAATAGGGTGGTCGTAATGGGAGATTTTAACTTCCCCAGCATTGAATGGGACTCATGTAGTGTTGGAGGCATAGATGGAGCAAAATTTGTAAGGAGCATCCAGGAGAGTTTTTTACAGCAGGATGTAAATAGTCCTACTCGGGAAGGGGTCATACTGGACCTGTTATTGGGGAATAATCCCGGCCAGGTGGTTGAAGTTTCAGTTGGTGATTACTTTGGGAATAGCGATCACAATTCTGTAAGTTTTAGAATACTCATGGACAAAGACGAGAGTGGTCCTAAAGGAAGAGTGCTAAATTGGGGCTGGTTTAGCACCCTGGGCTAAATTTCTGGCTTTGAAAGCAGACCAAGGCAGACCAGCAGCACAGTTCAATTCCCGTACCAGCCTTCCCGAACAGGCACCGGATTGTGGCGACTAGAAGCTGTTCACAGTAACTTCATTTGAAGCCTACTTGTGACAATAAGCGATTTTTATTTCATTTCAAATTGGGGAAAGGCCAAGTATAACAAAATTCGGCAGGAGCTAGGGAATGTGGATTGGGAGCAGCTGTTTAAGGGTCAATCCACATTTGAAATGTTGGAGTCGTTTGAGGAAAGGTTGATTAGAGCGCAGGACAGACATGTCCCTGTGAAAAGGAGGGATAGAAATGGCAAGATTAGGGAACCATGGATGACGGGTGGAATTGTGAGACTAGCTAAGATGAGAAATGAAGCCTACATAATATCTAGGCGACTTAAAACTGATGAAGCTTTGGAGGAATCTCGGGAAAGTAGGACAAATCTCAAATGCGCAATAAAGAGGGCTAAAACGGGTCATGAAATATATTTGGCAACAGGATTAAGGAAAATCCCAAAGCCTTTTCTTCGTATATAAGGAGAAAGAGGGTAACTAGAGAAACGATTGGCCCACTCAAAGACAAAAGGGGGAATTCATGCGTGGAGTCAGAGGAAATGGGTGAGATTCTTAATGAGTACTTTGCATTGGTATTCACCAAGGAGAGGGACATGACGGATGTTGAGGTTAGGGATGGATTCTAAATACTCTAGGTCAAGTCGGCATTAGGAAGGGGGAAGTTTTGGGTTTTCTAAAAGGCATTAATGTGGACAAGTTCCCGTTCCGGATGGGATCTATCCCAGGTTACTGAGGGAAGCGAGGGACGAACTAGCTGGGGCCTTAAAAGATATCTTTGCAGCATCCTAGAGCATGCGTGAGATCCCGGAGGACTGGAGAATTGCTAATGTTGTCCCTTTCTTTAAGAAGGGTATCAGGGATAATCCAGGGAGTTCTAGGCATGTGAGCTTGACGTCAGTGGTAGGCAAACTGTTGGAGAAGATACTGAGGGATAGGATCTATTCACATTTGGAAGAAAATAGACTTGTCAGTGATAGGCAGCATGGATTTGTGCAGGGAAGTTCATGTCTTACAAACCTAATAGAATTCTTTGAGGAAGTGACAAAGTTAATTGATGAGGGAAGGCATGGACTTCAGTAAGGCGTTTGATAAAGTTTCCCACGGCAGGTTGATGGAAAAAGTGAAGTCGCATGGGGTTCAGGGTGTACTAGCTAGATGGATAAAGAACTGGCTGGGCAACAGGAGACAAAGAGTAGTGGTGGAAGGGAGTGTCTCAAAATGGAGACAGGTGACTAGTGGTGTTCCACAGGGATCCGTGCTCGGACCACTGTTGTTTGTGATATACATAAATGATCTGGACGAAGGTATAGGTGGTCTGATTAGTAAGTTTGCAGATGATACTAAGATTGGTGGAGTTGCAGATAGCGAGGAGGACTGTCAGAGAATACAGCAAAATATAGGTAGATTGGAGAGTTGTGCAGCGAAATGGCAGATGGCGTTCGATCCAGGCAAATGCAGGTGATGCGTTTTGGAAGATCTAATTCAATAGGGGACTATACGGTCAATGGAAGAGTCCTGGGGAAAATTGATGTACAGAGAGATCTGGGAGTTCAGATTCATTGTACCCTGAAGATGGCAACGCAGGTCGATAGAGTGGTCAAGAAGGCGTACAGCATGCTTGCCTTCATCGGACGGGGTATTGAGTACAAGAGTCGGCAGGTCATGTTACAGTTGTATAGGACTTTGGTTGGGCCAAATTACGAATATTGCCTGCAGTTCTGGTCGCCACATTACCAGAAGGATGTGGATGCTTTAGAGATGGTGCAATGGAGGTTCACCAGGATGTTGCCTGGTATGGAGGGTGCTAGCTAGGAAGAAAGGATGAGTAGATTAGGATTGTGGTGTACAAAGTTATGAGAGGTATGAAGAGGGTGGATAGCAACAAGGTTTTTCCAAGAGTGGGGGTGTCAATTACAAGGGGTCAAGATTTCAAGGTGAGAGGGGGAACATTTAAGGGAGATGTGCGTGGAAAGGTTTTTACACAGAGGGTGGTGGGTGCCTGGAACGCTTTGCCAGCGGAGGTGGTAGAGGCGGGCACGATAGCATCATTTAAGATGCATCTAGACAGATATATGAACGGGCGGGGAACAGAGCGAAGTAGATCCTTGGAAAATAGAAGACAGTTTTAGATAGAGGATCTGGATCGGCGCAGGCTGGGTGGGCCGAAGGGCCTGTTCCTGTCCTGTAATTTTCTTTGTTCTAATAAGTGACCTTTCACCTCTGTCAATTACCCACAACCTAAATGCAGGAAAAAAACATTCATGATTATCGATTATACATTTTTTTAAATTTCAGAACATGATTTACGCAGGCAAATTGATTAATCCATCTTTTTCCACGTGAAACGCTGTTCCCCAGATCTCCAAGAACGCTCAGAGAGTTCAAAAACACCCAGCACCAAGCAGTTCGCTTGATTGCTCCTCCTGCTACAAGCATTCAATCCCTCCGCCACAGCCATCCCAAACTGCAGCGCAATAACTCAACAAAGTTCCTCAGACAATTGTTCCTTCGACAGCACCATCCAGA
The DNA here is from genome assembly GCF_047496885.1 of Scyliorhinus torazame. NCBI lineage: Eukaryota > Metazoa > Chordata > Chondrichthyes > Carcharhiniformes > Scyliorhinidae > Scyliorhinus > Scyliorhinus torazame. The sequence goes on from NW_027307854.1 coordinate 11,627, forward strand.
CCTACGACCACTATCATTTTGAAGAACTAGACAAGCCCCTACTTGGGACAATCACAAACTGGAATTTCCCTCCAAATCATTCAATACTCCCACTTGGAACCATCTAAACGTTTCTTCATGGTAACGGAGCAAAATCATTTAGCTTCCTCTCTGAAAGCACGTTGGGTGTACCCAAACCTCAGGGTCTGCAACGATTCAAAAAATCAGCTCACCAACCACCTTCTGAAGGGCAACTAGGGGAAGACAATAAATTCAGTCATTACCAGCAACTCTCACATCCAGTAAAGGTGATCTTTTTAATGATTGGTGCTTTGAATTTCTGGGACCTGGGATCAACTGTTCTCCATTCTTTAAAAAAGTATATAGAGTACCCAATTCACATTTTCCAATTAAGGGGCAATTTGCGTGGCCAATCCACCTACCCGGCACATATTCGTTGTTGGGGGAGAAACCCATGCAACAATGGGGAGAATGTACAAGCTCCAAGCGGACAGTGACCCAGAACCGGGGTTGAACCTGAGAACTCGGCAACCTTGCAAACCACTGAAATGAAATAAAAATAGCTTATTGTCACAATTATGCATCAAATGAAGTTACTGTGAAAAGCACCTAGTCGCCACATTCCGGCGCCTGTTCGGGGAGGCTGGAACAGGAATTGAACCGTGCTGCTAGTCTGCCTTGGTCTGCTTTCAAAGCCAGCGATTTAGCCCTGTGCTAAGCAGCCCCTCCAGCGCGCGAGCGTGCTGCCCCTGTTCATCATTCTAAAGGTGGAATCAATCATAAGAACCAGGAGCAGGAGCAGGCCATCTGGCCCCTCGAGCCTGCTCCGCCATTCAATGAGATCATGGCTGACCTTTGTGGACTCAGCTCCACTCTCCGGCCCGTACACCATATCCCCGAATCCCTTTATTCTTTAGAAAGGTATCTATCTTATTCTTAAAAACATTTAAAGAAGGAGCCTCAACTGCTTCACTGGGCAAGGAATTCCAGAGATTCACAACCCTTTGGGTGAAGATGTTCCTCCCAAACTCGGTCCTAAACCTACTTCCCCTTATTTTGAGGCTATACCCCCTAGTTCTGCTTTCCCCGACCAGTGGAAACAACCTGCCTGCATCTATCCTATCTATTCCCTTCATAATTTTTTTGTTTCAATAAGATCCCCCCGCATCCTTATAAACTCCAATGAGGACAGTCCCAGTCTACTCAACCTCTCGTCATAATCTAATCCCCTCAACTCTGGGATCAACCTAGTGAATCTCCTCTGCACTCCCACCAGTGCCAATATGTCCTTTCTCAGGTAAGGAGACCAAAACTGAACAGAATACTTCAGATGTGGCCTCACCAACACCTTATACAATTGCAGCATAACCTTCCTAGTCTTGAACTCCATCCCTCTAGCAATGAAAGACAAAACTCGATCAGCCTTCTTAATCACCTGTTACACCTGCACACCAACATTTTGCGACTCGTGCACCAGCACACCCAGGTCCCTCTGCACAGCAGCATGTTTTAACATCTTACCGTTTAAATAATAATCCATTCTGCTGTTATTCCTCCCAAAATGGATAGCGTCACACTTTGCAACATAGAATTCCATCTGCCAGACATTAGCCCATTCGCCTAACCTATCCAAATCCTTCTGCATACTTCCGGTATCCTCTGCACTTTTAGCTTTACCGCTCATCTTACTGTCGTCTGCAAACTTTGACACATTGCACTTGGTCCCCAACTCCAAATCGTCTATGTACATTGTGAACAACTGCGGGCCCAACACTGATCCTTGAGGGACCCCACTAGTTACAGGTTGCCAACCAGAGAAACACCCATGTATCCCCACTCTCTGCTTTCTGTTAGTTAACCAATCCTCTACCCATGCTACCACTTTACCCTCAATGACATACATCTTTAGTTTATGCAGCAACCTTTTGTGTGGCACCTTGTCAAAAGCTTTCTGGAAATCCAGATATACCACATCCATTGGCTCCCCGTTATCTACTGCACTGGTAACGGCCTCAGAAAATTCTACCAAATTAGTCAGACATGACCTACCCTTTGTGAACCCATGCTGCGTCTGCCCAATGGGACAATTTCCCTCCAGGTGCCCCGCTATTTCCTCCTTAATGATAGATTCCAGCAATTTCCCTACAACCGAAGTTAAGCTTACCGGCCTATAATTACCCGCTTTCTGCCGACCTCCTTTTTTAAACAGTGATGTCACGTTTGCTACTTTCCAATCCTCTGGGACCACACCAGAGTCGAGTGAATTTTGATAAATTATCACTAGTGCTTATAAAATTGCCCTAGCCATCTCTTTTAACACGCTGGGATGCATCCCATCAGGGCCAGGAGACGTGTCTACCTTTAGCCACATTAGCTTGCCCAATACTGCCTCCTTAGTGATTACAATCATCTCAAGGTCCTCACCTATCATATCCTTATTTCCATCAGTCACTGGCATGTTATTTGTGTCCTCCACTGTGAAGACTGACCAAAAAAACCTGTTCAGCTCCTCAGCCATTTCCCCGTCTCCTATTATTAAATCTCCCTTCTCATCTCCCAAAGGACCAATATTTACCTTTGCCACTCTTTTTGTCTTATATATTTGTAGAAGCTTTTACTATCTGCTTTTATGTTCTGAGCCAGTTTACTTTCATAGTCTACCTTACTCTTCTTTATGGCTTTTTTAGTAGCTTTCTGTTGTCCCCTAAAGACTTCCCAGTCCTCTAGTCTCCCACTAATTTTTGCCATTTTGTATGTTTTTTCCTTCAATTTGATACTCTCCCTCACCTCCTTAGATATCCACGGTCGATTTTTCCCCTTTCTACCGTCTTTCTTTTTTGTCGGTATGAATCTTTTCTGAACACTGAAAGATCGCTCGGAAGGTTCTCCACTGTTCCTCAACTGCTTCGCCATGAAGTCTTTGCTCCCAGTCTACCTTAGCTAGTTCTTCTCTCATCCCATTTTAATCGCCTTTGTTTAAGCACAAAACACTAGTGTTTGATTTTACCTTGTCATTCTCCAACTGTATTTTAAATTCCACCATATTGTGGTCGCTCCTTCCAAGAGGATCCCGAACTATGAGATCATGAATCAATCCTGCCTCATTACACAGGACCAGACCTAGGACCGCTTGTTCCCTTGTAGGTTCCATTACATACTGTTGCAGGAAATTATCCCGGGCACATTCTATAAACTCCTCCCAAGGCTGCCTTTACCAACCTAGTTAAACCAATCGATATGCAGATTAAAATCTCCCATGATAACCTCTGTACCATTTCTGCATGCATCCGTTATTTCTTTGCTTATTGCCTGCCCTACCATCCTGTTGCTATTTGGTGGCCTATAGACTAATCCTATCATAGAACATTGAATGATACAGCGCAGTACAGGCCCTTCGGCCCACGATGTTGTACCGAAACAAAAGCCATCTAACCTACACTATGCCATTATCATCCATATGCTTATCCAATCAACTTTTAAATGCCCTCAATGTTGGCGAGTTCACTACAGTTGCAGGTAGGGCATTCCACGGCCTCACCACTCTTTGCGTAAAGAACCTACCTCTGACCTCTGTCCTATATCTATTACCCCTCAGTTTAAAGCTATGTCCCCTCGTGCTAGCTATTTCCATCCGCGGGAGAAGGATCTCACTGTCCGTCCTATCTAACCCCCTGATCATTCTGTATGCCTCTATTAAGTCTCCTCTTAACTTTCTTCTCTCTAATGAAAACAACCTCAAGTCCATCAGCCTTTCCTCATATGATTTTCGCTCAATACCAGGCAACATCCCCAACCAGGTAAATCTCCTCTGCACCCGCTCCAAAGCTTCCACATCCTTCCTATAATGCGGTGACCAGAACTGTACGCAATACTCCAAATGCGGCCGTACCAGAGTTTTGTACAGCTGCAACATGACCTCATGACTCCGGAACTCAATCCCTCTGCCAATAAAGGCCAACACTCCATAGGCCTTCTTCACAACCCTATCAACCTGGGTGGCAACTTTCAGGGATCTATGTACATGGACACCTCGATCCCTCTGCTCATCCACACGTCCAAGAACTTTACCATTAGCCAAATATTCCACATTCCTGTTATTCCTTCCAAAGTGAATCACCTCACACTTCTCTACATTAAACGCCATTTGCCACCTCTCAGCCCAGCTCTGCAGCTTATCTATGTCCCTCTGTAACCTGCTACATCCTTCCGCACTGTCGACAACACCACCGACTTTAGTGTCGTCTGCAAATTTACTCACCCACCCTTCTGCGCCTTCCTCTAGGTCGTTGATAAAAATGACAAACATCAACGGCCCCAGAACAGATCCTTGTGGGACGCCACTTGTAACTGAACTCCATTCTGAACATTTCCCATCAACCACCACCCTCTGTCTTCTTTCAGCTAGCCAATTTCAGATCCACATCTATAAATCACCCTCAAACCCCAGCCTCCGTATTTTCTGCAATAGCCTACCGTGGGGAACCTTATCAAACGCTTCACTGAAATCCATATACACCACATCAACTGCTCTACCCTCGTCTACCTGTTCAGTCACCTTCTCAAAGAACTCGATAAGGTTTGTGAGGCATGACCTACCCTTCAGAAAGCCATGCTGACTATCCCTGATCATATTATTCCTATCCAGATGATTATAAATCTTGTCTCTTATAATCCCCTCCAAGACTTTACCTACAACAGACGTGAGGCTCACCGGTCTATAGTTGCCGGGGTTGTCTCTACTCCCCTTTTTGAACAAAGGGACCACATTTGCTATCCTCCAGTCCTCTGGCACTATTCCTGTAGCCAATGATGACATAAAAATCAAAGCCAAAGGCCCAGCAATCTCTGCCATGGCTTCCCAGAGAATCCTAGGATAAATCCCATCAGGCCCCGGGGACATATCTATTTTCAGCCTGTCCAGAATTGTCAACACCTCTTCCCTATGTACCTCAATGCCATCTATTCTAATAGCCTGGGTCTCAGCATTCTCCTCTACAACATTATATTTTTCCTGAGTGAATACTGACGAAAAATATTCATTTAGTATCTCGCCTATCTCTTCAGACTCCAATCACAACTTCCCATCCCTGTCCTTGACTTGCCCTACTCTTACCCTAGTCATTCTTTTATTCCTGACATACCTATAGAAAGCTTTTGCGTTTTCCTTGATACTACCTGCCAAATACTTCTCATGTCCCCTCCTTGCTCGTCTTAGCTCTCTCTTTAGATCCTTCCTCGCTACCTTGTAACTATCAATCACCCCAACTGAAACTTCACACCTCATCTTCACATGGGCCTCCTTCTTCCTCTTAACAAGAGATTCCACTTCTTTGGTAAACCACGGTTCCCTCGCTCGACGCCTTCCTCCCTGCCTGACCGGTACGTACTTATCAAGAACACGCAGTAGCTGTTCCTTGAACAAGCTCCACTTATCCAGTGTGCCCAACACTTGCAGCCTACATCTCCAACTTAGCCCCCCCCCCCCCCCCCCCGCAAGTCATGTCTAATGGCATCATAATTGCCCTTCCCCCAGCTATAACTCTTGCCCTGCGGTGTATACTTATCCCTTTCCATCACTAGCGTAAACATCACCGAATTGTGGTCACTGTCCCGAAAGTGCTCTCCTACCTCCAAATCCAACACCTGGCCTGGTTCATTACCCAAAACCAAATCCAAAGTGGCCTCGCCTCTTGTTGGCCTGTCAACATATTGTGTCAGGAAACCCTCCTGCACACATTGTACAAAAACGACCCATCTAATGTACTTGAACTATATATTTTCCAGTCAATGTTTGGAAAGTTAAAGTCTCCCATAATAACTACCCTGTTACTTTCGCTCTTAATCGCTATCAGTGACCTTTTCGCCTTACTATTCCTGATTTCCTCACAAATTGATTCAACCTTGGCCGCCATAGCACCAATATCATCCCTTACTATTGCCCTGATGCCATCCTTAAACAACAAAGCTACACCACCGCCCTTGCCGTCCATTCTATCCTTTCGTATAGTCTGATACCCTTGGATATTTAACTCCCAGTCGTGACCATCCTTTAACCATGTTTCAGTAATGGCCACGAAATCATAGTCATTCACGATGATTTGCGCCATCAACTCATTTACCTTATTTCGTATACTACGACCATTCAGGTAAAGTACACTTATGCTTTTGTTATGTCTTTGTTATGAATCCTAACACCTTGATCAGTAATTTTTCGCAATTTATTATTCCTCTGACCCTTTCTCCTAATTTTCCTTGTCTTTGAACCCATATCTCGACATAATAACCTGTCACGTAACCTGCTGCCTTGATCTCCATTAACCATTATACTGTCCATAGCTTTACACTTCCCTTCCCCCCCAACTTGCTGGTTTAAAGTCCTTGTGACTAACCTATTTATCCTATTCGCTATAACACTGGTCCCAGAATGGTTCAGGTGAAGACCGTCCCAACTGTACAGGTCCCTCCTGCCCCAGTACTGATGCCAATGCCCCATGAAATGTAATCCCTCTTTCCCGCACCACTCCTTTAGCCACGTGTTAACTTCTGTAATTTTCTCAACCCTATGCCAATTAGCACGTGGCTCGGGTAGTAATCCAGAGGTTATAACCCTGGAGGACCTACTCTTTAATTTAGTGCCCAGTGTTTGATACTCCCCAAACAGGTCCTCTTTCCTAGTCTTACCTATGTTGTTAGTCCCAACGTGGACCACAACAACTGGATCCTCCCCCTCCTTCTCCAAAATCCTTTCAAGCCGATCAGAGATGCCACTCACCCTGGCACCGGGCAGGCAACATACCATGCGGGACTCTCGATCTGGTTTACAAAGTATGCCATCAATCCCCCTAATTATAGAATCCCCAACAACTACCACTTGTCTTTTTGCTCCCACCTCTTGAATGGCTTCCTGTACCACGGTGCAGTGGTCAGTCAACGCATCCTCCCTACAGCACTCTTCCTCATCCACACAGGGAGCAATTACCTCATACCTGTTGGACATGGTCAAGGGCTGAGGCTCCTCAACTCTTAAAAAAAGGATCCCCCTACCTGCCTCCCTTGCAGTCAAACCACTCTGTCCCTGACCACTGTCCGAATTAACAGAACTTATTCTACCGGGTGTGACTGCCTCCTGAAACATAGCGTCCAGGTAATGTTCCCCCTCCCTGATGTGCCGCAGTGTGTGCAGCTCGGTCTCCAGCTCATCAATTCTGAGCCGAAGTTCCTCGAGCAGCCAACACTTGCTGCAGATGTGGTCACTGGCGGTCTCAATGGGATCCACCAGTTCCATCATCATACAGCAACAGCACATCACCTGTCCAGCCATATTCAACTAGTTAATTAATTTAAATATTTTTTTTCCTAATTCACTTGAGTGAACCTCAAGGATAAACCCGAACACCAACAAAAAACACAGCCACTCACCCGAACTCAGTCACTCACCTAAACTCAGATGCACTCTGTTCCGATCAGCACTCCGTGACTAAAGGCATACCTGCCACACCTTTTGTGCACTCACCTCTCCCAGCACTGTCCCGGCTCTCTCCTCCCGTGCTTTTTAAATCTCCCGGCTCTCTCCTCACGTGCTGTTTTCACCTCCCTCACCCCCTCACGTCACTCACCCCCTCAACTCCCTAACCCCCTCACCCCCTCAACCATTCACCCTCTCACCCCCTCACCCATTCACCCTTCTTACCCCTTCACCCCCCTCAACCCACTCACCCCTTCACCCTCACCCCCTCAACCCTCTCACCCCTTCACCCTCTGACCCCCCCACACCTCTCACCCCCCTCACCCTGTTACCCCCTCAACACCGAACACCCTCACCCCCTAACTACCGAACACCCTCACCCCCTCACCCCATCACCACCGAACGCTGTTCAAATTCCTGGATCAATTTATTTCCTGGCAGCATTAGTAGCTGTAAATGCTGCTGTGCACACTGTCTGAAATATTACAGCATTAGAGAATGTCATTGGGAATATTAGCCTGTAATATATAACTGTTCTCATCCATATCGCTATTGAGAACACATTAGCTCCTTTCCCAGTGATCAGTGCAGTTGACCCGGTCAATGTTTCTACAATAAGCTCTTGTCCCAGTTAATACAACATTCCACCATGTGGATGTGGTCACTACAATTATTCCTTTTGGAGTTCTGACTACCATGTACCCAGGGTGAGAGCCTGTGAGACTACACTGTATAATAATCTCTATTATTGTCACAGGTGGGCTTACATGAACACTACAATGAAGTTCCTGTGAAAATCCCCTAGTCGCCACACAACATCGCCTGTTCGGGTACACAGAGGGAGAATTCAGAATGTCCAATTCACCTAACTGCACGTCTTTGGACAGTGGGAGGAAACCGGAGCACCCGGAGGAAACCCACGCAGACACAGGGAGAACGTGCAGACTCCGCACAGACAGTCACCCAAGCCGGGAATCGATCCCGGGACCCTGGGGCTGTGAAGTCACAGTGCTACCCACTGTGCTACCATGCCGCGTAAAGAGTCACACACACAACTCCGCCCCCCAGACACACAAACACGTGTATACACAAACACAAACTCGCACACAGACACAAAGTCAGACAGGCTGGGTCAGTACAACTTTCAAATGGAGCGAGATCCATTCTCCACCTTTAACTTGGAGAGGTGTACCTGGCCTGTGTGTGACCCAAGTCACACACTGACTCTGAACATCCTCACAGCAGCTTGGAGATAGAAATTTCTAAAGCAGTTTTCAAAACCTTTGGGTATCACAAACTGTTTCACATGGACTGGAGCCCTTTTGAAATCTAGTCAGTGGTAATTTATGAAATGGACTAGGTAATTTCAGAGAGAGAGATCGAGAGACACACAGAAACAGGATGAGATTGTGCTGAACATGTTTCAGAGCTGACACTGAGACACACACGAGATTTACAATATCAATTATTATTCTGAAGCATTTGATTAAATCACCCCTGAGACTAAATTCCAGTGTTTCAGAGTAAAGCTTCATCTACACTGTCCATCAAACACTCACAACCCAAATACTGTCTGGGGTTAAATCCAGAGTCAAAATCCCTCTGTCATGTCCAAGGAATTTTTCATTGCAGATAGTTATTTTTATTTTTGGGAAAGTTTATTTTTTGGAGAAACAGATCTCAAATTGCACAGAATCCATCCACCCACCCACCCACCCATCTACCCACCCACCCACCCACCCAAACACCCACGCACCCATCCACCCATCCACCCACGCACCCATCCACTCATCCACCCATCCACCCACCCACCCATCCACCCATCCACCCATCCACCCACGCACCCATCCACCCATCCACCCATCCACCCATCCACCCACCCGGCCATCCACCCGCCCACCCACCCACCATTCCACCCATCCACCCATCCACCCACCCACCCATCCACCCATCCACCCACCCATCCATCCACCCACCCACCCACCCATCCAGCAACCCACCCATCCACCCACCCACCCATCCACCCATCCACCCATCCACCGATCCACCCACCCATCCACCCATCCACCCACCAATGCACCCACCAACCCATCCACTCTCCCACCAACCCACCCATCCACCCATTCCTCCCACCCATAAACCCACCCACCCATCCACCCATCCACCCACCCGCCCATGCACCACCCACCTACCCATCCATCCATCCATCCACCCACCCATCCACCCACCCACCCACATACCCATCCACTCATCCATCCATCCACCCATCCACCCAGCCACCCACCCACCCATCCACCCATCCACCCATCCATCCATCCACCCATCCACCCATCCACCCATCCACCCACCCACCCACCCACCCATGCACCCACCCACCTACCCAGCCACCCATCCATCCATCCACCCACCCACCCACCCATCCAGCAACCCACCCATCCACCCACCCACCCATCCACCCATCCTCCCATCCACCCACCCATCCACCCATCCACCGATCCACTCACCCATCCACCCATCCACCCACCAATGCACCCACCAACCCATCCACTCTCCCACCAACCCACCCATCCACCCATTCCTCCCACCCATTCATCCATGCATACAAACATCCATTCATTCATCCTTCCATTCTTCCATTCTTCCGTTCATCCATCATTCCATCATCCCATCCTCCCTCCCTCCCTCCCTTCCTCCATTATTGACTATTGGAACTGAATCACTCAAATGTCATAGTTACACAGACAGCTACACCTCAGATTGCCCTGGAACCACCCAGAGAAACACACTGACTATTGGAACGGAATCACTGAATTCTCACAGTTACAGAGACAGCTACACACCAGAGTGCAGTGTAATCAAAAAGAGAAACACACTGACGATTGGAACTGAATCACTGAATGGTCACAGTTACAGAGGGAGCTACATCCCAGAGTGCAGTGGAACCACCCAGAGAAACACACAGTCAATTGGATCTGAATCACTGAATGGTCACAGTTACAGAGGCAGCTACACCCCAGAGTGCAGTGGAACCACCCAGAGTAACTCACTGTCAAAAGGAACTGATTCAACCAAATGGCATAGTTAGAGAGGCTGCTACACCCTAGAGTGCAGTGGAACCACATAGAGAAACACACTGACAATTGGAACTGAATCACTGAATGGACACAGTGACAGAGGCAGCCACAGCCCAGAGTGCAGTGAACCTACCCAGAGAAACACACTGACTATTGGAACTGAATCACTCAATTGTCACAGTTGTTGATCCCCAAATTTCTAAATTTCTTTCTCTGTCAGTCTGGCCTCAATAAAAGTTGAGACGGATTGAGCACGTAAACAGAAGTTATTTATTTAGCTTGCAAGCTTGAATCATCTTACAGAAATGTAACAGGACATCCTGCCTCTTACACTCCAGAAAACGACTGAACTAACAGACAAAGTGATCTCTGCAAAATCAGTTCAAATGGTATCAAGTTTCACATACTCGACGGACATAGGTCAGCCTATGTCCCTCCTGACCTGTTCGATCTATTCTGATTGGCTCACTTCCAATCCGTTTCTCTGGCCCCTATCAATGCAGTCTCACTCTCATAGACACACCTCTTCCTGCTTTTTCCATGCGGTCTCAAATTCCTTTGTCCCTAACTGCAAAAATCAAAGTGGCTTATTTCTACATTACATTAACTAGTATCTCTAAAGTAACTATTTTATATCACATTCGTCATTCCCTCCTTTTACCATTCCATGATAACCGAACTATCCAATCTATAGCTACGGTTCCTCATCTAAAAAGATCCGTCGCTGCATTTCCAATTCTGGTCTTAGCCCCCCTTCATCTGCCTCACCCTCATGGATTTTAACAGTTAAATTTTTTTCTCGGTGATTGGGGCGGTGATCTGATCTAGTGCACCCCGCATTCTACCCATCACACATTTAAGGATGGCCAGGCCCACAAAGATACAGCCGATAGCTACCACTAGATACATGGCCATATTTATCAACCAGTCCTTCCATCCTCCAGATCCCCAGTTACCCCAAGAGTCAGGATCCTGCATCCCGTCCAAGTGATCCCGTATGCGATCCATAAATTTAGTAATGTTAGCGGTCAAGTCCTGAACACACATGATCCACTTGCCCTGTACTATGGCGCATACCCCACCCTCACGGGCCAGAAGATAGTCAAGAGCATACCGGTTCTGCATTGCAAACAACCGTAGCTGAGACAACTCCTTAGTTATTGCCCCGAGGGCTCCCAAGGTTTCATTTCCCAAAATGGTAAGGCCGCAAATAAAATAATTCCGATCACTAACAGCCAAGGAACCCCCCACACCTCCCAGTGTCAATACGCTCAGAATGCCCCACCCGGCTGAGTGGCCCCGGTTGGGTGCAAGAACCTGAGGTTTTTTTCCAGTTCTCGCAAAATTCAGCAGAGACTGCCCGGCGTGCTAACTGATTATGCAGGTTCCACGCCGAAGGGCAGGGGACTGTGGTAGGGACTAGAGTCCCTTTAGCAATTCGGTGGGGAAATGGGGTGACAAAACGTTGGTCGCCGTACCATTAAATAAAAAGTAGTATCCTTGTTCCGTGTGGAGACTAGCATCACAATCAGCATATCGGTTGCGTAAGGACCTCCCAGTAGCCCAGTTTATCCAATTTTGAAATGCCCATTCGGGCCGCCCAGCAATGCAGAAAGCCCTATTCCCAACAGTGATATGAGAGACATTCGCCCAGCCACAAAGGAGCTGGAGGCCAGCGTTCAATGGAACGCAAGTGGTGCTATAACAAACGCATTGGCCAGACGCCTGGGTGATATGGCACCTCCTGTCCGTACAGGTGGGAAACAGATATGTTATATTTGTGTCCACCTCTACCAGCAAACAGCCGTACCCTTCACTGCTGAAGCAATTCTCGTACGACCGGGAATCCCTATTGGGAGTGAAGTGGCTAGGTATGTACGCCCTCCACCGTCGCAGCCTATCGTACTGTGAATGGGAATTATCCCGAGGGAGGGGAAGGCAAATAGCCGGTGGTGCTGAATCCGGATCGTAAGGAAGAGTGACTTGCTCGGGCAATGGCTCGGAACGCTGACAATTAACCACCGTTTGGGGAGTGCCCCAAAGCGGTGAAACAGAAAATAACCTAGACACCGCTGCGGGGTTTGGGTAGCAGACAACCCGTCCCTGGCCATACAGACGGTGGTAAATCTGGTAGAAGAGATTCATACTACCCGGGTTTTCCTCAGTTTGGCCTTTAATTAACTTAAGTGCATCTCCCGGTAACCTACGTTCTAGCTGTACTTCCCTTCTCACACGCCCCGTCCTCTCTCTAGTCCCTTTCTCTTTCTCATGGTCTCTTCCTACACTCTTCTGACAGCCTGATGTTACCTTTATTGTACCACTTTTAACACATCCAAAATCAAATTTACATGTATTCCAAAAACAAGGCAATGTCCATATAATGTTCCCTTCCCATCGCCGGGACCGGTGCAGCTGCTTCATGACTCCCGCATTCTCCTTAACTTTGATGACCTTCCATGAGTCGATACCATGTCCTCGTATATGGGGGCAGTGAAGAACATCACCTGTGCATAGGTGATGTATCCTTGTAGATTGGTTGGGGCTACACAGATACATAATATTCCCCTTTTCCATGTCCATCGCCAATAACACGCCAAGCGAAGTGAGGCCAAATATCAGACAGACGATGCGTAGCCACTCCATCATGCTCCACACCTGTAAAATAGCACTGGAGAAGGGAGGCAGGTTAGTATCCGACCTTTTACAGTAGTGGAGATGGACTCAATTTACAGTGATGTAGGTGGACCCAAGCACTTCGCCCCTCCACTTTAACTGCTGTGGGGGTGGTAAGGAGAACTTGGAAGGGCCCATCCCATCGCGGCTCCGACCCCTTCCTAGTCCAATTTTTGACCATGACATAACTACCGGGCTGGACTGAAAGTGAGCTAGGTACTGGGGCAATGGCTGGTGAGCCGCACGGACTGGGCCATGGAGTTCCTTGAGCACTTGTGTAAAGGCTAGAACATAGGTGGTCATTTCTTCAGTCATCTGATGAAACTGAACCCGTCTGGGAACCTGCAGGCTCCAAGGAATTCTAAGAGGCCTGCCATAAAGAATCTCGGCGGGAGAGAGCCGGGCTGGTCCCGCAGGTGTAACCCGCAGCTGGAAGAGGGCAACGGGGAGCAACTTAAGCCATGTCAGTCCCGTGTCTGCTCTTAATTTAGCCAATTTAGTTTTGAGGGTCTGATTGTGTCTCTTAACCACCCCGGCTGCCTGCGGTCTGTAAGCACAGTGTAACTGCTGGCATATGCCCAACTGGGAGCAAAACTCCTTGTTAATTTGTCCAATAAAATGAGGCCCATTATCAGAACTTAACTGAGCTGGTATACCGTACCGGGGAATGATTTCCCTCATCAAGACTTTAACCACAGTAGCAGCTTTACTATAGATAGTCGGATACGCCTCAACCCATCTGCTGAACACATCCACAATGACCAAAACATATTTATAACATTGACACCTTTCCAACTCAATGTAATCCATTTGGAGCGTCTCAAAGGGACCACTGGGCAACGGGGTTTGCCCCTTCCCACAAGGGATACCTTTTCCGGTGTTATATTGTTGACAAATCAAACACCGATTACTGATACTTTGGGCCAACCCCTGCATTTTAGGGTGCCACCAAGTGTCCAGCAACAAATCACTAGTCCCCCGAGCCCCACAATGAGTTGCAAAGTGTACACATTCGATGACCCATAAAGCCAGTACATCAGACATACAAGTCTGATGTGCAGGCGTGGTCCATAAAGAGGAAACAGAATCATATGTACAACCTAACCGTTTCCACATTTGTTTATCACTCTCAGGAGCGTCCTCCTGTAACCTTATGACGTCTTGGATGGTTGTCATTGGCTTGTCAGAAGCAGACACATTCATAGTAGATCGTTTAGTCTGACTTAACATTTTAGGCACCATCACTTGCTGAATTTGTGCGGCTGTGCGCGCTGCACAATCTGCTCGTTCATTACCAACGTCAACTGGGGTTGTACCATTCGTGTGGGCAGCGCATTTAATAACGGAAATCTGCGCTGGCAGAAGGAGGGCCTGCAGTAGGTCATTAACTAAACCCCGGTGGGATATTTGACCACACATAATCATGTCAGGTTGTTCTGACGAAATGTCACTCAAATCGCCCCTTATTGTGGTAGTTTCCTGAATCAAGGCTAAACAGTCGTGGCCAGGTGCGTCTTCATGGACAGGGGGACCACTAAGAAAACAGGCTGGATTGATAGTGGTACAGTATTTAAATGTCAGACGTGGATTGTTCAAAAGGTATATCTCATACCTATTCTGACGAGCTGCGGTAAGATGCTGACCATTCGCCCCATATCCCTGGCATGGTACTGGTCATGGACCTGACGTGTAATATGAGGGCTTACCGAAGCTGACTGTGGCCATAAATGTGGTGATATTGTAACAAAATCGGCTGTACCTTCTTTTCCCGTGACTGTGGCTGTACCCTTGACTGGCCATTCGGTCTCAAGTAATGGCCGGTATTTGTCCTCCAACTCCCTGTTTCGTCCAGTTCTGTCATAGGCCAGGGTAACGTGATGCAGTGATAGTGGCTGTTCAATGTCTAACGTCCACCACTGGGGGGTGATAGAAATATAGCACTGTTGTCTCATTCTCCTCTTCGCTGATCCACCCACCCAAAGTCACTATATTGGAGCTCCTGCTGGTAAACTACCATTTCTGCCGCTTGTTGGGATCGCAGATCATCCTTTTTCATTACATACTCAGTCTTAACCTTTGTAACTGAGCCTCCTTCTTGGCCTACACCCTCCTTCCAGTAAAATCTGACTGCCCTTGCCATCTGGGAAGGGTCGTTCTCTGTCCAATTCATGTTATTACATTTCACAGCAGTAACCACAGAAGGTGGTAGGCAATGCATTAACATAGCACAGTATTGAGGGGAATTCTGACCAGTTTGATACAGCAAATCGCCTGACTGCCCCCGGTAGATTTCATTAAAACGCCCCAGACATTCCTATGGCTCGTCAATCTTCCTAGGTTTTAGGTCTAAGATAACAGAAAGATTTATGGGCCTTTGAAATGTGCTATTCAACGCATTCAAGATCTGTGTCCTTCTTTTCTCTATTTGCTCTCTTTTTTTTTAAATTTAAAAATGTTTGAAAATTCAAATTGAATTACTGCAACTTGCAAGCTTAGCTCTGATCTCAACTCAGAACTAAATTTACAATTTGCTTAACACAAACTTGTATAACATTTACAACTTAATTATTTCTTTATCTTAACAATTTTTCTTTTAACAAGTTTTTTTCTGTTACATACACATAAGTATTAGCAAAATCAACTATCATAAGTATTAGCAAAATCAATTATCATCTCCAGATTGACACTTTTTAAAATGGTGTCCATGATCTTCTTTAAGTTTCTATTAATCTCCAGATAAAATGAGATAAACCTTATTTCAAGTAAGTGAAATTTAAGATTCTGGCAATTTCAATCAATTGCTTTCGAAAATAATAACTTTTATCAAAGAGGTGGAGAAACCCACTGGTTTCCTTTAATTAATTCAAAACGTAACTTTGCTGGTGTTCACTGACTCAAAGGAAATGTATCCGATTACACTGCAGACTGGTGCTGTTATCGCAAGGCCTGAGTGAGAAGCACTGTCTGTTTTCAACTCCGCCTGCTGCTGTTAACCCTTTGAGAGACTTCTGCTTCAACCTCACAATCTCAACTAGACCTCGGAACTTTACAGTCCAAGGAGACAATTTTAGCTGAATCAACTATATATTTAAAACACTCACACATAGAGTTGAACCATCTTCAGATTTAAAAACAGTTATACTGGACTGAACCCCCATCTATTGAAGTCCCATCAGCCCCTGAACCCATATAATAGACTGAACCTTTATTATTTAAAGTCCCATCAGCCTCTGAACCCTGATAATAGACTGAACCTTTATTATTTAAGTCACATCAGCCTCTGAACCCTGATAATAGACTGAACCTTTATTATTTAAGTCACATCAGCCTCTGAACCCTGATAATAGACTGAACCTTTATTATTTAAAGTCCCATCAGCCTCTGAACCCCGATAATAGACTGAACCTTCATTATTTAAAGTCCCATCAGCCCAAAACCCTAACCCAAGCCGAAACAACAATATGAAATCCCATCAATTAAAGTGCTAATCCACAGACTGACCTGTGATTTCGTCGACGCGGTCTTTCTGTGCCAACCGCGAGTGACCAGACTAATCAGACGATAAGAAGAGGGGAACAATCAATGCTGGTCGTTTTCCATTTCTACATTGAGGGCCCTTTGTTCCCGTCCTCCTGTTCATAATCAGTCTAATTCTGATTTCGCAGTTGGATCAGGATCGCCCAGAGAAATCCCGGGTTTCGGCACCAAATGTTGATCCCCAAATTTCTTTCTCTGTCAGTCTGGCCTCAATAAAAGTTGAGACGGATTCGCACGTAAACAGAAGTTATTTATTTAGCTTGCAAGCTTGAATCATCTTACAGAAATGTAACAGGACATCCTGCCACTTACACTCCAGAAAACGACTGAACTAACAGACGACACACCTCTTCCTGCTTTTTCCATGCGGTCTCAAATTCCTTTGTCCCTAACTGCAAAAATCAAAGTGGCTTATTTCTACATTACATTAACTAGTATCTCTAAAGTAACTATTTTATATCACATTCGTCACAGTTACACAGACAGCTACACCTCAGAGTGCCCTGGAACCACCCAGAGAAACACACTGACAATTGGAACTGAATCACTGAATGGTCACAGTTACAGAGGCAGCTACACCCCAGAGTGCAGTGGAACCACCCGGAGAAACACACTGACAATTGGAACTGACTCACTGAATGGTCAGAGTTACAGAGGCAGCTACACCCCAGAGTGCAGTGGAACCACCCAGAGAAACACACTGACAATTGAAACTGAATCACTGAATGGTCTCAGTTACAGAGATAGCTACACCCCAGAGTTCAGTGCAACCACCCAGAGAAACACACTGACAATTGGAAATGAATCACTGAATGGTCTCAGTTACAGAGCCAACTACACCCCAGAGTGCAGAGAAACCAACCTGTGAAACACACTGACAATTTGGACTGAATCACTGAATGGTCACAGTTACAGAGACAGCTACACCCCAGAGTGCCGTGGAACCAGCCAGAGAAACACACTGACGTTTGGAACTGAATCACTGAATTGTCACAGTTACAGAGACAGCTGCACCTCAGACTGCCCTGAAAACACCCAAAGAAACACACTGACTATTGGAACTGAATCACTGAATTGTCACAGTTACAGAGACAGCTACACACCAGAGTGCAGTGTAATCACCGAGAGAAACACACTGACAATTGGAACTGAATCACTGAATGGTCAGAGTTAGAGAGGCAGCTATACCCCAGAGTGCAGTGGATTCACACAGAATAACACACTGAAGATTGGAACTGAATCACCGAATGGTCTCAGTTACAGAGATAGCTACACCCCAGAGTGCAGTGGAACCAACCAGAGAAACACATTGCCAATTGGAACTGAATCACTGAATGGTCACAGTTACAGGGACAGCTACACCCCAGAGTGCAGTGGAACCACCCAGAGAAAAACACTGACAATTGGAACTGAATCACTGAATGGTCACAGTTACCGAGGCAGCTATACCCCAGAGTGCAGTGTAACCTCCCAGAGAAACACACTGACAATTTGAACTGAATCACTGAATGGTCACAGTTACAGAGACAGCTACACCCCAGAGGGCTCTGGAACCACACAGTGTAACGCAATGTCAATTGGAACTGAATCACTGAATGGAAAGTTACAGAGTCAGCTACAGCCCAGAGTGCAGTGGAACCACCCAGAGAAACACACTGACAATTGGAACTGAATCACTGAATGGTCACAGGTACAAAGCCAACTACACCCCAGAGTACAGTGTAACGAACCAGAGAAGCACACTGACTATTGGAACTGAATCACTGAATGGTCACAGTTACAGAGACAGCTACACCCCAGACTGCAGGGAACCTACCCAGTGAAACACAGTGACAATTGAAACAAAATCACTGAATGGTCTCAGTTACAATGACAGCTACACCCCAGAGTGCAGTGAACCCACCCAGAGAAACACACTGACAATATGATCTGAATCACTGAATGGTCGCAGTTACAGAGGCAGCTACATCCCAGGGTGCAGTGGAACTACCCAGAGAAAAACACTGACAATTGGAACTGAATCACTGAATGGTCACAGTTACAGAGGCAGCTATACCGCAGAGTGCAGTGTAACCTCCCAGAGAAACACACCGGCAATTTGAACTGAATCACTGAATGGTCACAGTTACAGAGTCAGCTACACCCCAGAGTGCAGTGGAATCACCTAGAAATACACACTGACAATTGGAACTGAATCACTGAATGGTCACAGTTACAGAGGCAGCCACAGCCCAGGGTGCAGTGGAACTACCCAGAGAAAAACACTGACAATTGGAACTGAATCACTGAATGGTCACAGTTACAGAGGCAGCTACATCCCAGGGTGCAGTGGAACTACCCAGAGAAAAACACTGACAATTGGAACTGAATCACTGAATGGTCACAGTTACAGAGGCAGCCACAGCCCAGGGTGCAGTGGAACTACCCAGAGAAAAACACTGACAATTGGAACTGAATCACTGAATGGTCACAGTTACAGAGGCAGCTACATCCCAGGGTGCAGTGGAACTACCCAGAGAAAAACACTGACAATTGGAACTGAATCACTGAATGGTCACAGTTACAGAGGCAGCTATACCGCAGAGTGCAGTGTAACCTCCCAGAGAAACACACCGGCAATTTGAACTGAATCACTGAATGGTCACAGTTACAGAGGCAGGTACACCCCAGCGTGCAGTGGAACCACCGAGAGATACACACTGACAATTGGAACTGAATCACTGAATAGTCTCAGTTACAAAGGCAGCTACATCCCAGAGTGCAGTGGAACCACCCAGAGAAACACACTGACAATTGGAAATGAATCACTGAATGGTCACAGGTACAAAGCCAACTACACCCCAGAGTGCAGTGTAACCAACCAGAGAAGCACACTGACAATTTCGCTGAATCACTGAACGGTCACAGTTACAGCGACAGCTACACCCCAGAGTGCCGTGGAACCACCCAGAGAAACACACTGATTTTTGATACTGAATCACTGAATGGTCACAGTTACAGAGACAGCTACACCTCAGAGTGCCCTGGAAACACCCAAAGAAACACACTGACAATTGGAACTGAATCACTGAATGGTCAGAGTTAGAGAGGCAGCTATACCCCAGAGTGCAGTGGATCCACACAGAATAACACACTGTATATTGGAACTGAATCACCGAATGGTCTCAGTTACAGAGATCGCTACACCCCAGAGTGCAGTGGAACCACCCAGAGAAACACATTGCCAATTGGAACTGAATCACTGAATGATCATAGTTACAGGGACAGCTACACCCCAGAGTGCAGTGTAACCTCCCAGAGAAACACACTGACAATTTGAACTGAATCACTGAATGGTCACATTTACAGAGACAGCTACACCCCAGAGTGCAGTGGAACCACCTAGAGATACACACTGACAATTGGAACTGAATCACTGAACGGTCACAGTTACAGAGGCTGCTCACCCCAGAGGGCACTGGAACCACACAGTGTAACGCAATGTCAATTAGAACTGAATCACTGAATGGAAAGTTACAGATGCAGCTACAGCCCAGAGTGCAGTGGACCCACCCAAAGAAACACACTGACAATTGGAACTGAATCACTGAATGGTCACAGGTACAAAGCCAACTACACCCCAGAGTGCAGTGTAACCAACCAGAGAAGCACACTGACTATTGGAACTGAATCACTGAATGGTCACAGTTACAGAGACAGCTACACCCCAGAATGCAGTGAACCTACCCAGTGAAACACAGTGGCAATTGAAACTAAATCACTGAATGGTCTCAGTTACAATGACAGCTACACCCCAGAGTGCAGTGAACCCACCCAGAGAAACACACTGACAATATGATCTGAATCATGGAATGGTCACAGTTACAGAGGCAGCTACATCCCAGGGTGCAGTGCAGCCACCCAGAGATACACACTGACAATTGGAACTGAATCACTCAATAGTCTTAGTTAGAAAGGCAGATACATCCCAGAGTGCAGTGGAACCACCCAGAGAAACACACTGACAATTGGAACTGAATCAGTGAATGGTCACAGTTACAAAGGCAGCTACATCCCAGAGTGCAGTGGAACCACCCAGAGAAACACACTGACAATTGGAACTGAATCACTGAATGGTCATATTTACAGAGGCAGCTACACCCCAGAATGCAGTGCAACCACCCACAGAAACTTACTGACAATTGGAACTAAATCATTGAATGGTCACAGATAGAGACAGCTACACCCCAGAGTGCAGTGGAACCATATAGAGAAACACACTGACACTTGGAACTGAATCACTGAATGGTATCAGTTACACAGACAGCTACACCCCAGAATGCAGTGAACGCACCCAGAGAAACACACTGACAATTGAAACTGAATCACTAAATGCTCTCAGTTACAGAGACAGCTACACCCCAGAGTGCAGTGGAATCACCCAGAGAAACACACTGACAATTGGAAATGAATCACTGAACGGTCACAGTTACAGAGGCTGCTCACCCCAGAGGGCAGTGGAACCACACAGAGTAACGCAATGTCAATTGGAACTGAATGGACACAGTTACAGAGGCAGCCACAGCCCTGAGTGCAGTGTAACCAACCAGAGAAGCACACTGACAATTTGGACCGGTTCACTGAATGGTCAAAGTTAGAGAGGCTGCTACATTTCTGAGTGCAGTGGAACCACCCAGAGAAACACACTGACAATTGGAACTGAATCACTGAATGGTCACAGTTACAGAGACAGCTACACCCCAGAGTGCAGTGAACCAACCAGAGAAGCACACTGACAATTTGGACTGAATCACTGAATGGTCACAGGTACAAAGCCAACTACACCCCAGAGTGCAGTGTAACCAACCAGAGAAGCACACTGACAATTTGGACCGGTTCACTGAATGGTCAAAGTTAGAGAGGCTGCTACATTTCTGAGTGCAGTGGAACCACCCAGAGAAACACACTGACAATTGGAACTGAATCACTGAATGGTCACAGTTACAGGGACAGCTACACCCCAGAGTGCAGTGAACCAACCAGAGAAGCACACTGACAATTTGGACTGAATCACTGAATGGTCACAGTTACAGAGACGGCTACACCCCAGAGTACAGTGGACCCACCCAGAGAAACACACTGACTATTGGAACTGAATCACTTAATGGTCACAGTTACAGTGACAGCTACACCCCAGACAACAGTGGAACCACCCAGAGAAACACACTGACAATTGGAACTGAATCACTGAATGGTCACAGGTACAAAGCCAACTACACCCCAGAGTACAGTGTAACGAACCAGAGAAGCACACTGACTATTGGAACTGAATCACTGAATGGTGACAGTTACAGAGACAGCTACACCCCAGACTGCAGGGAACCTACCCAGTGAAACACAGTGACAATTGAAACAAAATCACTGAATGGTCTCAGTTACAATGACAGCTACACCCCAGAGTGCAGTGAACCCACCCAGAGAAACACACTGACAATATGATCTGAATCACTGAATGGTCGCAGTTACAGAGGCAGCTACATCCCAGGGTGCAGTGGAACTACCCAGAGAAAAACACTGACAATTGGAACTGAATCACTGAATGGTCACAGTTACAGAGGCAGCTACATCCCAGGGTGCAGTGGAACTACCCAGAGAAAAACACTGACAATTGGAACTGAATCACTGAATGGTCACAGTTACAGAGGCAGCTATACCGCAGAGTGCAGTGTAACCTCCCAGAAAAACACACCGGCAATTTGAACTGAATCACTGAATGGTCACAGTT
This sequence comes from Scyliorhinus torazame, assembly GCF_047496885.1. Taxonomy (NCBI): domain Eukaryota; kingdom Metazoa; phylum Chordata; class Chondrichthyes; order Carcharhiniformes; family Scyliorhinidae; genus Scyliorhinus; species Scyliorhinus torazame. The sequence continues at coordinate 34,140 of NW_027307854.1, forward strand.
ACAGAGGCAGGTACACCCCAGAGTGCAGTGGAACCACCTAGAGATACACACTGACAATTGGAACTGAATCACTGAATAGTCTCAGTTACAAAGGCAGCTACATCCCAGAGTGCAGTGGAACCACCCAGAGAAACACACTGACAATTGGAAATGAATCACTGAATGGTCACAGGTACAAAGCCAACTACACCCCAGAGTGCAGTGTAACCAACCAGAGAAGCACACTGACAATTTCGCTGAATCACTGAACGGTCACAGTTACAGCGACAGCTACACCCCAGAGTGCCGTGGAACCACCCAGAGAAACACACTGATTTTTGATACTGAATCACTGAATGGTCACAGTTACAGAGACAGCTACACCCCAGAGTGCCCTGGAACCAGCCAGAGAAACACACTGACTATTGGAACTGAATCACTGAATTGTCACAGTTACAGAGACAGCTACACCTCAGAGTGCCCTGGAAACACCCAAAGAAACACACTGACAATTGGAACTGAATCACTGAATGGTCAGAGTTAGAGAGGCAGCTATACCCCAGAGTGCAGTGGATCCACACAGAATAACACACTGTATATTGGAACTGAATCACCGAATGGTCTCAGTTACAGAGATCGCTACACCCCAGAGTGCAGTGGAACCACCCAGAGAAACACATTGCCAATTGGAACTGAATCACTGAATGATCATAGTTACAGGGACAGCTACACCCCAGAGTGCAGTGTAACCTCCCAGAGAAACACGCTGACAATTTGAACTGAATCACTGAATGGTCACATTTACAGAGACAGCTACACCCCAGAGTGCAGTGGAACCACCTAGAGATACACACTGACAATTGAAACTGAATCACTGAACGGTCACAGTTACAGAGGCTGCTCACCCCAGAGGGCACTGGAACCACACAGTGTAACGCAATGTCAATTAGAACTGAATCACTGAATGGAAAGTTACAGATGCAGCTACAGCCCAGAGTGCAGTGGACCCACCCAGAGAAACACACTGACAATTGGAAGTGAATCACTGAATGGTCACAGGTACAAAGCCAACTACACCCCAGAGTGCAGTGTAACCAACCAGAGAAGCACACTGACTATTGGAACTGAATCACTGAATGGTCACAGTTACAGAGACAGCTACACCCCAGACTGCAGGGAACCTACCCAGTGAAACACAGTGACAATTGAAACAAAATCACTGAATGGTCTCAGTTACAATGACAGCTACACCCCAGAGTGCAGTGAACCCACCCAGAGAAACACACTGACAATATGATCTGAATCACTGAATGGTCGCAGTTACAGAGGCAGCTACATCCCAGGGTGCAGTGGAACTACCCAGAGAAAAACACTGACAATTGGAACTGAATCACTGAATGGTCACAGTTACAGAGGCAGCTACATCCCAGGGTGCAGTGGAACTACCCAGAGAAAAACACTGACAATTGGAACTGAATCACTGAATGGTCACAGTTACAGAGGCAGCTATACCGCAGAGTGCAGTGTATCCTCCCAGAAAAACACACCGGCAATTTGAACTGAATCACTGAATGGTCACAGTTACAGAGGCAGGTACACCCCAGAGTGCAGTGGAACCACCTAGAGATACACACTGACAATTGGAACTGAATCACTGAATAGTCTCAGTTACAAAGGCAGCTACATCCCAGAGTGCAGTGGAACCACCCAGAGAAACACACTGACAATTGGAAATGAATCACTGAATGGTCACAGGTACAAAGCCAACTACACCCCAGAGTGCAGTGTAACCAACCAGAGAAGCACACTGACAATTTCGCTGAATCACTGAACGGTCACAGTTACAGCGACAGCTACACCCCAGAGTGCCGTGGAACCACCCAGAGAAACACACTGATTTTTGATACTGAATCACTGAATGGTCACAGTTACAGAGACAGCTACACCCCAGAGTGCCCTGGAACCAGCCAGAGAAACACACTGACTATTGGAACTGAATCACTGAATTGTCACAGTTACAGAGACAGCTACACCTCAGAGTGCCCTGGAAACACCCAAAGAAACACACTGACAATTGGAACTGAATCACTGAATGGTCAGAGTTAGAGAGGCAGCTATACCCCAGAGTGCAGTGGATCCACACAGAATAACACACTGTATATTGGAACTGAATCACCGAATGGTCTCAGTTACAGAGATCGCTACACCCCAGAGTGCAGTGGAACCACCCAGAGAAACACATTGCCAATTGGAACTGAATCACTGAATGATCATAGTTACAGGGACAGCTACACCCCAGAGTGCAGTGTAACCTCCCAGAGAAACACGCTGACAATTTGAACTGAATCACTGAATGGTCACATTTACAGAGACAGCTACACCCCAGAGTGCAGTGGAACCACCTAGAGATACACACTGACAATTGGAACTGAATCACTGAACGGTCACAGTTACAGAGGCTGCTCACCCCAGAGGGCACTGGAACCACACAGTGTAACGCAATGTCAATTAGAACTGAATCACTGAATGGAAAGTTACAGATGCAGCTACAGCCCAGAGTGCAGTGGACCCACCCAGAGAAACACACTGACAATTGGAACTGAATCACTGAATGGTCACAGGTACAAAGCCAACTACACCCCAGAGTGCAGTGTAACCAACCAGAGAAGCACACTGACTATTGGAACTGAATCACTGAATGGTCACAGTTACAGAGACAGCTACACCCCAGAATGCAGTGAACCTACCCAGTGAAACACAGTGGCAATTGAAACTAAATCACTGAATGGTCTCAGTTACAATGACAGCTACACCCCAGAGTGCAGTGAACCCACCCAGAGAAACACACTGACAATATGATCTGAATCACGGAATGGTCACAGTTACAGAGGCAGCTACATCCCAGGGTGCAGTGCAGCCACCCAGAGATACACACTGACAATTGGAACTGAATCACTCAATAGTCTTAGTTAGAAAGGCAGATACATCCCAGAGTGCAGTGGAACCACCCAGAGAAACACACTGACAATTGGAACTGAATCAGTGAATGGTCACAGTTACAAAGGCAGCTACATCCCAGAGTGCAGTGGAACCACCCAGAGAAACACACTGACAATTGGAACTGAATCACTGAATGGTCATATTTACAGAGGCAGCTACACCCCAGAATGCAGTGCAACCACCCACAGAAACTTACTGACAATTGGAACTAAATCATTGAATGGTCACAGATAGAGACAGCTACACCCCAGAGTGCAGTGGAACCATATAGAGAAACACACTGACACTTGGAACTGAATCACTGAATGGTATCAGTTACACAGACAGCTACACCCCAGAATGCAGTGAACGCACCCAGAGAAACACACTGACAATTGAAACTGAATCACTAAATGCTCTCAGTTACAGAGACAGCTACACCCCAGAGTGCAGTGGAATCACCCAGAGAAACACACTGACAATTGGAAATGAATCACTGAACGGTCACAGTTACAGAGGCTGCTCACCCCAGAGGGCAGTGGAACCACACAGAGTAACGCAATGTCAATTGGAACTGAATGGACACAGTTACAGAGGCAGCCACAGCCCTGAGTGCAGTGGAACCACCCAGAGAAACACACTGACAATTGAAACTGAATCACTGAATGGTCACAGGTACAAAGCCAACTACACCCCAGAGTGCAGTGTAACCAACCAGAGAAGCACACTGACAATTTGGACCGGTTCACTGAATGGTCAAAGTTAGAGAGGCTGCTACATTTCTGAGTGCAGTGGAACCACCCAGAGAAACACACTGACAATTGGAACTGAATCACTGAATGGTCACAGTTACAGGGACAGCTACACCCCAGAGTGCAGTGAACCAACCAGAGAAGCACACTGACAATTTGGACTGAATCACTGAATGGTCACAGTTACAGAGACGGCTACACCCCAGAGTACAGTGGACCCACCCAGAGAAACACACTGTCAATTGGAACTGAATCACTGAATGGTCACAGTTACAGAGACAGCGACACCCCAGAGTGCTGTGGAACCACCCAGAGAAACACACTGACTATTGGAACTGAATCACTTAATGGTCACAGTTACAGTGACAGCTACACCCCAGACAACAGTGGAACCACCCAGAGAAACACACTGACAATTGGAACTGAATCACTGAATGGTCACAGTTACAGAGACAGCTACACCCCAGACAACAGTGGAACCACCCAGAGAAACACACTGACAATTGGAACTGAATCACTGAATGGTCACAGTTACAGAGACAGCTACACCCCAGACAACAGTGGAACCACCCAGAGAAACACACTGACAATTGGAACTGAATCACTGAATGGTCTCAGTTACAGAGACAGCTACACCCCAGAGTGCAGTGCAACCACACAGAGAAACACACTGACAATTGGAAATGAATCACTGAACGGTCACAGTTACAGAGGCTGCTCACTCCATAGGGCACTGGAACCACACAGTGTAACGCAATGTCAATTGGAACTGAATCACTGAATGGTCACAGTTACAGAGACAGCTACACCCCAGAGTGCAGTGGAACCACCTTGAGATACACACTGACAATTGGAACTGAATCACTGAATGGTCACAGTTACAATGGCTGCTACATCCCAGAGTGCAGTGGAACCACCCAGAGAAACACACTGGCAATTGGAACTGAATCACTGAATGGTCACAGTTACAGGGACAGCTACACCCCAGAGTGCTGTGGAACCACCCAGTGAAACACACTGACAATTGTAACTGAATCACTGAATGGTCACAGTTACAGAGGCTGCTACACCCCAGAGGGCACTGGAACCACACAGACTAATGCAATGAGAATTGGAACTGAATCACTGAATGGTCACAGTTACAGGGACAGCTACACCCCAGAGTGCAGTGGAACCACCCAGTGAAACACACTGACAATTGTAACGGAATCAATGAATGGTCACATTTACAGAGACAGCTACAACCCAGAGTGCAGTGGAACCACCCAGTGAAACACACTGACAATTGGAACTGAATCACTGAATGGTCACAGTTACAGAGGCAGCTATACCCCAGAGTGCAGTGTAACCTCCCAGAGAAACACACTGACAATTTGAACTGAATCACTGAATGGTCACAGTTACAGAGTCAGCTATACCCCAGAGTGCAGTGGAACCACCTAGAGATACACACTGACAATTGGAACTGAATCACTGAATGGTCACAGTTACAGAGGCAGGTACACCCCAGAGTGCAGTGTAACCACCCAGAGAAACACACTGACAATTGGAACTGATTCACTGAATGGTCACAGTTACAAAGGCAGCTACATCCCAGAGTGCAGTGGAACCACCCAGAGAAACACACTGACAATTGGAACTGAATCACTGAATGGTCATATTTACAGAGGCAGCTACACCCCAGAATGCAGTGGAACCACCCACAGAAACATACTGACAATTGGAACTAAATCATTCAATGGTCACAGATAGAGACAGCTACACCCCAGAGTGCAGAGGAACCATATAGAGAAACACACTGACTATTGGAACTGAATCACTGAATGGTATCAGTTACACAGACAGCTACTCCCAGAGTGCAGTGAACCCACCCAGAGAAACACACTGACAATTGAAACTGAATCACTGAATGGTCTCAGTTACTGAGACAGCTACACACCAGAGTGCAGTGGAACCACACAGAGAAACACACTGACAATTGGACTGAATCACTGAATGGTCACAGTTACAGAGGCAGCTACATCCCAGAGTGCAGTGGAACCACCCAGAGAAACACATTGACAATTGGAACTGAATCACTGAATGGTCACAGTTACAGAGGCAGCTACACCCCAGAGTGCAGTGGAACCACCCAGAGAAACACACTGACAATTGGAACTGAATGGTCACATTTACAGATGCAGATGCACCCCAGAACGCAGTGGAACCACCGAGAGCAACACACTGACAATTGGAACTGAATCACTGAATGGTCACAGTTACAAACGCAGCTACATCCCAGAGTGCAGTGGAACCACCGAGAGAAACACACTGACAATTGGAACTGAATTTCTGAACGGTCTCAGTTACAATGACAGCTACACCCCAGAGTGCAGTGAACCCAGCCAGAGAAACACACTGACAATATGATCTGAATCACTGAATGGTCACAGTTACCGAGGCAGCTACACCCCAGAGTGCAGTGGAACCACACAGAGAAACACACTGACAATTGGAACTGAATTTCTGAACGGTCTCAGTTACAATGACAGCTACACCCCAGAGTGCAGTGAACCCAGCCAGAGAAACACACTGACAATATGATCTGAATCACTGAATGGTCACAGTTACCGAGGCAGTTACACCCCAGAGTGCAGTGGAACCACACAGAGAAACCCACTGACAATTGGAACTGAATCACTGGATGGTCACAGTTACAGAGACAGCTACACCCCAGAGTGCAGTGAACCCACCCAGAGAAACACACTGACAATTGGAACTGAATCACTGAATGGTATCAGTTACACAGACAGCTACACCCAGAGTGCACTGGAACCACATAGAGTAACGCAATGTCAATTGGAACTGAAGCACTGAATGGACACAGTTACAGAGGCAGCCACACCCCATAGTGCAGTGGAAACACCCAGAGAAACACACTGACAATTGGAACTGAATCACTGAATTGTCACAGGTACAGAGGCAACAAGACCCCAGAGTGCAGTGTAACCAACCAGAGAAACACACTGACAATTTGAACTGAATCACTGAATGGTCACAGTTACTGAGACAGCTACAACCCAGAGTGCCGTGGAACCACCCAGAGAAACACACTGACAATTGGAACTGAATCACAGAATGGTCAGAGTTACAGAGGCAGCTACACCCCAGAGTGCAGTAGAACCACCCAGAGAAACACACTGACAATTGGAACTGAATCACTGAATGGTCACAGTTACAGAGACAGCTACACCCCAGAGTGCTGTGGAACCACCCAGAGAAACACACTGACAATCGGAACTGAATCACAGAATGGTCAGAGTTACATAGGCAGCTACACCCTAGAGTGCAGTGGAACCACCCAGAGAAACACACTGACAATTGGAACTGGATCACTGAATGCTCACAGTTACAGAGACAGCTACACCCCAGAGTACAGTGAGACCACCCAGAGAACACACTGACAATTGGAACTGAATCACTGAATGGTCACAGTTACAGAGACAGCTAAACCCCAGAGTGCAGTGGAAGCACCCAGAGAAACACACTGACAATTGGAACTGAATCACTGAATGGTCACAGTTACAGAGGCAGCTACATCCCAGAGTGCAGTGGGCCACCCAGAGAAAAACACTGACAATTGGAACTGAATCACTGAATGCTCACAGTTACAGAGGCAGCTACATCCCAGAGTGCTGTGGACCCACCCAGAGAAACACACTGTCAATTGGAACCGAATCACTGAATGGTCACAATTAGAGGCAGGTACATCCCAGAGAGCAGTGGAGCCACCCAAAGAAACACACTGACAATTGGAACTGAATGGTCACATTTACAGATGCAGATGCACCCCAGAGCGCAGTGGAACCACCGAGAGAAACACACTGACAATTGGAACTGAATCACTGAATGGTCACAGTTAAAAACGCAGCTACATCCCAGAGTGCAGTGGAACCACCGAGAGAAACACACTGACAATTGGAACTGAATTCCTGAATGGTCTCAGTTACAATGACAGCTACACCCCAGAGTGCAGAGGATCCATATAGAGAAACACACTGACTATTGGAACTGAATCACTGAATGGTATCAGTTACACAGTCAGCTACACCCAGAGTGCAGTGAACCCACCCAGAGAAACACACTGACAATTGAAACTGAATCACTGAATGGTCTCAGTTACAGAGACAGCTACACACCAGAGTGCAGTGGAACCACACAGAGAAACACACTGACAATTGGACTGAATCACTGAATGGTCACAGTTACAGAGGCAGCTACATCCCAGAGTGCAGTGGAACCACCCAGAGAAAGACACTGACAATTGGAACTGAATCACTGAATGGTCACAGTTACAGAGGCAGCTACACCCCAGAGTGCAGTGGAACCACCCAGAGAAACACACTGACAATTGGAACTGAATCACTGAATGCTCACAGTGACAGAGACAGCTACACCCCAGAGTACAGTGAGACCACCCAGAGAACACACTGACAATTGGAACTGAATCACTGAATGGTCACAGTTACAGAGACAGCTAAACCCCAGAGTGCAGTGGAAGCACCCAGAGAACACACTGACAATTGGAACTGAATCACTGAATGGTCACATTTAGAGGCAGGTACATCCCAGAGCGCAGTGGAGCCACCCAGAGAAACACACTGACAATTGGAACTGAATGGTCACATTTACAGATGCAGATGCACCCCAGAGCGCAGTGGAACCACCGAGAGAAACACACTGACAATTGGAACTGAATCACTGAATGGTCACAGTTACAAACGCAGCTACATCCCAGAGTGCAGTGGAACCACCGAGAGAAACACACTGACAATTGGAACTGAATTTCTGAACGGTCTCAGTTACAATGACAGCTACACCCCAGAGTGCAGTGAACCCAGCCAGAGAAACACACTGACAATATGATCTGAATCACTGAATGGTCACAGTTACCGAGGCAGCTACACCCCAGAGTGCAGTGGAACCACACAGAGAAACACACTGACAATTGGAACTGAATTTCTGAACGGTCTCAGTTACAATGACAGCTACACCCCAGAGTGCAGTGAAGCCAGCCAGAGAAACACACTGACAATATGATCTGAATCACTGAATGGTCACAGTTACCGAGGCAGTTACACCCCAGAGTGCAGTGGAACCACACAGAGAAACACACTGACAATTGGAACTGAATCACTGGATGGTCACAGTTACAGAGACAGCTACACCCCAGAGTGCAGTGAACCCACCCAGAGAAACACACTGACAATTGGAACTGAATCACTGAATGGTCACAGTTACAGAGACAGCTACACCCCAGAGTACTGTGGAACCACCCAGAGAAACACACTGACAATCGGAACTGAATCACAGAATGGTCAGAGTTACATAGGCAGCTACACCCTAGAGTGCAGTGGAACCACCCAGAGAAACACACTGACAATTGGAACTGGATCACTGAATGCTCACAGTTACAGAGACAGCTACACCCCAGAGTACAGTGAGACCACCCAGAGAACACACTGACAATTGGAACTGAATCACTGAATGGTCACAGTTACAGAGACAGCTAAACCCCAGAGTGCAGTGGAAGCACCCAGAGAAACACACTGACAATTGGAACTGAATCACTGAATGCTCACAGTTACAGAGGCAGCTACATCCCAGAGTGCTGTCGACCCACCCAGAGAAACACACTGTCAATTGGAACCGAATCACTGAATGGTCACAATTAGAGGCAGGTACATCCCAGAGCGCAGTGGAGCCACCCAGAGAAACACACTGACAATTGGAACTGAATGGTCACATTTACAGATGCAGATGCACCCCAGAGCGCAGTGGAACCACCGAGAGAAACACACTGACAATTGGAACTGAATCACTGAATGGTCACAGTTAAAAACGCAGCTACATCCCAGAGTGCAGTGGAACCACCGAGAGAAACACACTGACAATTGGAACTGAATTTCTGAATGGTCTCAGTTACAATGACAGCTACACCCCAGAGTGCAGTGAACCCAGCCAGAGAAACAAACTGACAATATGATCTGAATCACCGAATGGTCACAGTTACCGAGGCAGCTACACCCCAGAGTGCAGTGGAACCACACAGAGAAACACACTGACAATTGGAACTGAATTCCTGAATGGTCTCAGTTACAATGACAGCTACACCCCAGAGTGCAGTGAACCCACCCAGAGAAACAGGCTGACAATATCATCTGAATCACTGAATGGTCACAGTTAGAGACAGCTACACCGCAGAGTGCTGTGGAACCACCCAGAGAAACACACTGACTATTGGAACTGAATCGCTGAATTGTCACAGTTAAGAGACAGCTACGCCCCAGAGTGCAGTGCAACTACCCAGAGAAACACACTGACAATTGAAACTGAATCACTGAATAGTCAGAGTTACAGAGGCAGCTTCACCCCAGCGTGCAGTGGAACCACCCAGAGTAACACAATGAGAATATGAACTGAATCACTGAATGGTCACAGTTAGACAGGCAGCTACACCCCAGAGTACATTGGAACCAGACAGAGAAACACACTGACAATTGGAACTGAATCACAGAATGGTCACAGTTACAAACGCATCTACATCCCAGAGTGCAGTGGAACCACTCAGAGAAACACACTGACAACTGGAACTGAATCACTGAATGGTCACAGTTAGTGACAGCTACGCCCCAGAGTGCAGTGGATCCACCCACATAAACATACTGACAATTGGAACTGAATCTCTGAATGGTCACAGTTAGATACAGCTACATCCCAGAGTGCAGTGGAACCACCCAGAGAAACACACTGACAATTGGAACTGAATCACTGAATGGTCACAGTTACAGGGACAGCTACACCCCAGAGTGCAGTGGAACAACCCAGTGAAACACACTGACAATTGGAACTGAATCACTGAATGATCTCAGTTACAGAAGTTGCTACACCCCAGAGGGCACTGGAACCACACAGACTAATGCAATGAGAATTGGAACTGAATCACTGAATGGTCACAATTACAGGGACAGCTACACCCCAGAGTGCAGTGGAACCACACAGAGAAACACACTGACAATAGGAACTGAATCACTGAATGGTCACAGTTACAAACGCAGCTACATCCCAGAGTGCAGTGGAACCACCGAGAGAAAAACACTGACAATTGGAACTGAATTTCTGAACGGTCTCAGCTACAATGACAGCTACACCCCAGAGTGCAGTGAACCCAGCCAGAGAAACACACTGACAATATGATCTGAATCACTGAATGGTCACAGTTACCGAGGCAGCTACACCCCAGAGTGCAGTGGAACCACACAGAGAAACACACTGACAATTGGAACTGAATTTCATAACGGTCTCAGTTACAATGACAGCTACACCCCAGAGTGCAGTGAACCCAGCCAGAGAAACACACTGACAATATGATCTGAATCACTGAATGGTCACAGTTACCGAGGCAGTTACACACCAGAGTGCAGTGGAACCACACAGAGAAACACACTGACAATTGGAACTGAATCACTGGATGGTCACAGTTACAGAGACAGCTACACCCCAGAGTGCAGTGAACCCACCCAGAGAAACACACTGACAATTGGAACTGAATCACTGAATGGTATCAGTTACACAGACAGCTACACCCAGAGTGCACTGGAACCACATAGAGTAACGCAATGTCAATTGGAACTGAAGCACTGAATGGACACAGTTACAGAGGCACCTACATCCCAGGGTGCAGTGGAACCACCCAGAGAAACACACTGACAATTGGAACTGAATCACTGAATGGTCACAGTTACAGAGACAGCTATACCCCAGAGTGCAGTGGAACCACCCAGAGAAACACACTGATAATTGGAACTGAATCACTGAATGGTCACAGTTACAATGATATCTACACACCAGACTGCAGCAAACCCACCCATAGTATCACAATGACAATATGATCTGAATCACTGAATGGTCACAGTTACAGAGGCACCTACATCCCAGGGTGCAGTGGAACCACCCAGAGAAACACACTGACAATTGGAACTGAATCACTGAATGGTCACAGTTACAGAGACAGCTACACCCCAGAGTGCAGTGGAACCACCCAGAGAAACACACTGATAATTGGAACTGAATCACTGAATGGTCACAGTTACAGAGACAGCTACACCCCAGAGAGCAGTGGAACCACACAGAGAAACACACTGACAATTGGAACTGAATCACTGAATGGTCACAGTTACAAACGCAGCTGCATCCCAGAGTGCAGTGGAACCACCGAGAGAAAAACACTGACAATTGGAACTGAATTTCTGAATGGTCACAGTTACAGAGACAGCTACACCCCAGAGTGCAGTGCAACCACACAGAGAAACACACTGACAATTGGAAATGAATCACTGAACGGTCACAGTTACAGAGGCTGCTCACTCCATAGGGCACTGGAACCACACAGTGTAACGCAATGTCAATTGGAACTGAATCACTGAATGGTCACAGTTACAGAGACAGCTACACCCCAGAGTGCAGTGGAACCACCTTGAGATACACACTGACAATTGGAACTGAATCACTGAATGGTCACAGTTACAAAGGCTGCTACATCCCAGAGTGCAGTGGAACCACCCAGAGAAACACACTGGCAATTGGAACTGAATCACTGAATGGTCACAGTTACAGGGACAGCTACACCCCAGAGTGCTGTGGAACCACCCAGTGAAACACACTGACAATTGTAACTGAATCACTGAATGGTCACAGTTACAGAGGCTGCTACACCCCAGAGGGCACTGGAACCACACAGACTAATGCAATGAGAATTGGAACTGAATCACTGAATGGTCACAGTTACAGGGACAGCTACACCCCAGAGTGCAGTGGAACCACCCAGTGAAACACACTGACAATTGTAACGGAATCAATGAATGGTCACATTTACAGAGACAGCTACAACCCAGAGTGCAGTGGAACCACCAAGGGAATCACACTGACAATTGGAACTGAATAACTGAATGGGCAGAGTTACAGAGGCAGCTACACCCCAGAGTACTGTGGAACCACCCAGAGAAACACACTGACAATTGGAACTGAATCACTGAATGGTCACAGTTACAGAGGCAGCTATACCCCAGAGTGCAGTGTAACCTCCCAGAGAAACACACTGACAATTTGAACTGAATCACTGAATGGTCACAGTTACAGAGTCAGCTATACCCCAGAGTGCAGTGGAACCACCTAGAGATACACACTGACAATTGGAACTGAATCACTGAATGGTCACAGTTACAGAGGCAGGTACACCCCAGAGTGCAGTGTAACCACCCAGAGAAACACACTGACAATTGGGACTGATTCACTGAATGGTCACAGTTACAAAGGCAGCTACATCCCAGAGTGCAGTGGAACCACCCAGAGAAACACACTGACAATTGGAACTGAATCACTGAATGGTCATATTTACAGAGGCAGCTACACCCCAGAATGCAGTGGAACCACCCACAGAAACATACTGACAATTGGAACTAAATCATTCAATGGTCACAGATAGAGACAGCTACACCCCAGAGTGCAGAGGAACCACATAGAGAAACACACTGACTATTGGAACTGAATCACTGAATGGTATTAGTTACACAGACAGCTACACCCAGAGTGCAGTGAACCCACCCAGAGAAACACACTGACAATTGAAACTGAATCACTGAATGGTCTCAGTTACAGAGACAGCTACACACCAGAGTGCAGTGGAACCACACAGAGAAACACACTGACAATTGGACTGAATCACTGAATGGTCACAGTTACAGAGGCAGCTACATCCCAGAGTGCAGTGGAACCACCCAGAGAAACACACTGACAATTGGAACTGAATCACTGAATGGTCACAGTTACAGAGGCAGCTACACCCCAGAGTGCAGTGGAACCACCCAGAGAAACACACTGACAATTGGAACTGAATGGTCACATTTACAGATGCAGATGCACCCCAGAGCGCAGTGGAACCACCGAGAGCAACACACTGACAATTGGAACTGAATCACTGAATGGTCACAGTTACAAACGCAGCTACATCCCAGAGTGCAGTGGAACCACCGAGAGAAACACACTGACAATTGGAACTGAATTTCTGAACGGTCTCAGTTACAATGACAGCTACACCCCAGAGTGCAGTGAACCCAGCCAGAGAAACACACTGACAATATGATCTGAATCACTGAATGGTCACAGTTACCGAGGCAGCTACACCCCAGAGTGCAGTGGAACCACACAGAGAAACACACTGACAATTTGAACTGAATTTCTGAACGGTCTCAGTTACAATGACAGCTACACCCCAGAGTGCAGTGAACCCAGCCAGAGAAACACACTGACAATATGATCTGAATCACTGAATGGTCACAGTTACCGAGGCAGTTACACCCCAGAGTGCAGTGGAACCACACAGAGAAACCCACTGACAATTGGAACTGAATCACTGGATGGTCACAGTTACAGAGACAGCTACACCCCAGAGTGCAGTGAACCCACCCAGAGAAACACACTGACAATTGGAACTGAATCACTGAATGGTATCAGTTACACAGACAGCTACACCCAGAGTGCACTGGAACCACATAGAGTAACGCAATGTCAATTGGAACTGAAGCACTGAATGGACACAGTTACAGAGGCAGCCACACCCCATAGTGCAGTGGAAACACCCAGAGAAACACACTGACAATTGGAACTGAATCACTGAATGGTCACAGGTACAGAGGCAACAAGACCCCAGAGTGCAGTGTAACCAACCAGAGAAACACACTGACAATTTGAACTGAATCACTGAATGGTCACAGTTACTGAGACAGCTACAACCCAGAGTGCCGTGGAACCACCCAGAGAAACACACTGACAATTGGAACTGAATCACAGAATGGTCAGAGTTACAGAGGCAGCTACACCCCAGAGTGCAGTAGAACCACCCAGAGAAACACACTGACAATTGGAACTGAATCACTGAATGGTCACAGTTACAGAGACAGCTACACCCCAGAGTGCTGTGGAACCACCCAGAGAAACACACTGACAATCGGAACTGAATCACAGAATGGTCAGAGTTACATAGGCAGCTACACCGTAGAGTGCAGTGGAACCACCCAGAGAAACACACTGACAATTGGAACTGGATCACTGAATGCTCACAGTTACAGAGACAGCTACACCCCAGAGTACAGTGAGACCACCCAGAGAACACACTGACAATTGGAACTGAATCACTGAATGGTCACAGTTACAGAGACAGCTAAACCCCAGAGTGCAGTGGAAGCACCCAGAGAAACACACTGACAATTGGAACTGAATCACTGAATGGTCACAGTTACAGAGGCAGCTACATCCCAGAGTGCAGTGGGCCACCCAGAGAAAAACACTGACAATTGGAACTGAATCACTGAATGCTCACAGTTACAGAGGCAGCTACATCCCAGAGTGCTGTGGAACCACCCAGAGAAACACACTGTCAATTGGAACCGAATCACTGAATGGTCACAATTAGAGGCAGGTACATCCCAGAGAGCAGTGGAGCCACCCAGAGAAACACACTGACAATTGGAACTGAATGGTCACATTTACAGATGCAGATGCACCCCAGAGCGCAGTGGAACCACCGAGAGAAACACACTGACAATTGGAACTGAATCACTGAATGGTCACAGTTAAAAACGCAGCTACATCCCAGAGTGCAGTGGAACCACCGAGAGAAACACACTGACAATTGGAACTGAATTCCTGAATGGTCTCAGTTACAATGACAGCTACACCCCAGAGTGCAGAGGAACCATATAGAGAAACACACTGACTATTGGAACTGAATCACTGAATGGTATCAGTTACACAGACAGCTACACCCAGAGTGCAGTGAACCCACCCAGAGAAACACACTGACAATTGAAACTGAATCACTGAATGGTCTCAGTTACAGAGACAGCTACACACCTGAGTGCAGTGGAACCACACAGAGAAACACACTGACAATTGGACTGAATCACTGAATGGTCACAGTTACAGAGGCAGCTACATCCCAGAGTGCAGTGGAACCACCCAGAGAAAGACACTGACAATTGGAACTGAATCACTGAATGGTCACAGTTACAGAGGCAGCTACACCCCAGAGTGCAGTAGAACCACCCAGAGAAACACAATGACAATTGGAACTGAATCACTGAATGCTCACAGTGACAGAGACAGCTACACCCCAGAGTACAGTGAGACCACCCAGAGAACACACTGACAATTGGAACTGAATCACTGAATGGTCACAGTTACAGAGACAGCTAAACCCCAGAGTGCAGTGGAAGCACCCAGAGAACACACTGACAATTGGAACTGAATCACTGAATGGTCACATTTAGAGGCAGGTACATCCCAGAGCGCAGTGGAGCCACCCAGAGAAACACACTGACAATTGGAACTGAATGGTCACATTTACAGATGCAGATGCACCCCAGAGCGCAGTGGAACCACCGAGAGAAACACACTGACAATTGGAACTGAATCACTGAATGGTCACAGTTACAAACGCAGCTACATCCCAGTGCAGTGGAACCACCGAGAGAAACACACTGACAATTGGAACTGAATTTCTGAACGGTCTCAGTTACAATGACAGCTACACCCCAGAGTGCAGTGAACCCAGCCAGAGAAACACACTGACAATATGATCTGAATCACTGAATGGTCACAGTTACCGAGGCAGCTACACCCCAGAGTGCAGTGGAACCACACAGAGAAACACACTGACAATTGGAACTGAATTTCTGAACGGTCTCAGTTACAATGACAGCTACACCCCAGAGTGCAGTGAACCCAGCCAGAGAAACACACTGACAATATGATCTGAATCACTGAATGGTCACAGTTACCGAGGCAGTTACACCCCAGAGTGCAGTGGAACCACACAGAGAAACACACTGACAATTGGAACTGAATCACTGGATGGTCACAGTTACAGAGACAGCTACACCCCAGAGTGCAGTGAACCCACCCAGAGAAACACACTGACAATTGGAACTGAATCACTGAATGGTATCAGTTACACAGACAGCTACACCCAGAGTGCACTGGAACCACATAGAGTAACGCAATGTCAATTGGAACTGAAGCACTGAATGGACACAGTTACAGAGGCAGCCACACCCCATAGTGCAGTGGAAACACCCAGAGAAACACACTGACAATTGGAACTGAATCACTGAATGGTCACAGGTACAGAGGCAACTAGACCCCAGAGTGCAGTGTAACCAACCAGAGAAACACACTGACAATTTGAACTGAATCACTGAATGGTCACAGTTACTGAGACAGCTACAACCCAGAGTGCCGTGGAACCACCCAGAGAAACACACTGACAATTGGAACTGAATCACAGAATGGTCAGAGTTACAGAGGCAGCTACACCCCAGAGTGCAGTAGAACCACCCAGAGAAACACACTGACAATTGGAACTGAATCACTGATTGGTCACAGTTACAGAGACAGCTACACCCCAGAGTGCTGTGGAACCACCCAGAGAAACACACTGACAATCGGAACTGAATCACAGAATGGTCAGAGTTACATAGGCAGCTACACCCTAGAGTGCAGTGGAACCACCCAGAGAAACACACTGACAATTGGAACTGGATCACTGAATGCTCACAGTTACAGAGACAGCTACACCCCAGAGTACAGTGAGACCACCCAGAGAACACACTGACAATTGGAACTGAATCACTGAATGGTCACAGTTACAGAGACAGCTAAACCCCAGAGTGCAGTGGAAGCACCCAGAGAAACACACTGACAATTGGAACTGAATCACTGAATGCTCACAGTTACAGAGGCAGCTACATCCCAGAGTGCTGTGGACCCACCCAGAGAAACACACTGTCAATTGGAACCGAATCACTGAATGGTCACAATTAGAGGCAGGTACATCCCAGAGCGCAGTGGAGCCACCCAGAGAAACACACTGACAATTGGAACTGAATGGTCACATTTACAGATGCAGATGCACCCCAGAGCGCAGTGGAACCACCGAGAGAAACACACTGACAATTGGAACTGAATCACTGAATGGTCACAGTTAAAAACGCAGCTACATCCCAGAGTGCAGTGGAACCACCGAGAGAAACACACTGACAATTGGAACTGAATTTCTGAATGGTCTCAGTTACAATGACAGCTACACCCCAGAGTGCAGTGAACCCAGCCAGAGAAACAAACTGACAATATGATCTGAATCACCGAATGGTCACAGTTACCGAGGCAGCTACACCCCAGAGTGCAGTGGAACCACACAGAGAAACACACTGACAATTGGAACTGAATTCCTGAATGGTCTCAGTTACAATGACAGCTACACCCCAGAGTGCAGTGAACCCACCCAGAGAAACAGGCTGACAATATCATCTGAATCACTGAATGGTCACAGTTAGAGACAGCTACACCGCAGAGTGCTGTGGAACCACCCAGAGAAACACACTGACTATTGGAACTGAATCGCTGAATTGTCACAGTTAAGAGACAGCTACGCCCCAGAGTGCAGTGCAACTACCCAGAGAAACACACTGACAATTGAAACTGAATCACTGAATAGTCAGAGTTACAGAGGCAGCTTCACCCCAGCGTGCAGTGGAACCACCCAGAGTAACACAATGAGAATATGAACTGAATCACTGAATGGTCACAGTTAGACAGGCAGCTACACCCCAGAGTACATTGGAACCAGACAGAGAAACACACTGACAATTGGAACTGAATCACAGAATGGTCACAGTTACAAACGCATCTACATCCCAGAGTGCAGTGGAACCACTCAGAGAAACACACTGACAACTGGAACTGAATCACTGAATGGTCACAGTTAGTGACAGCTACGCCCCAGAGTGCAGTGGATCCACCCACATAAACATACTGACAATTGGAACTGAATCTCTGAATGGTCACAGTTAGATACAGATACATCCCAGAGTGCAGTGGAACCACCCAGAGAAACACACTGACAATTGGAACTGAATCACTGAATGGTCACAGTTACAGGGACAGCTACACCCCAGAGTGCAGTGGAACAACCCAGTGAAACACACTGACAATTGGAACTGAATCACTGAATGATCTCAGTTACAGAAGTTGCTACACCCCAGAGGGCACTGGAACCACACAGACTAATGCAATGAGAATTGGAACTGAATCACTGAATGGTCACAATTACAGGGACAGCTACACCCCAGAGTGCAGTGGAACCACACAGAGAAACACACTGACAATAGGAACTGAATCACTGAATGGTCACAGTTACAAACGCAGCTACATCCCAGAGTGCAGTGGAACCACCGAGAGAAAAACACTGACAATTGGAACTGAATTTCTGAACGGTCTCAGCTACAATGACAGCTACACCCCAGAGTGCAGTGAACCCAGCCAGAGAAAAACACTGACAATATGATCTGAATCACTGAATGGTCACAGTTACCGAGGCAGCTACACCCCAGAGTGCAGTGGAACCACACAGAGAAACACACTGACAATTGGAACTGAATTTCATAACGGTCTCAGTTACAATGACAGCTACACCCCAGAGTGCAGTGAACCCAGCCAGAGAAACACACTGACAATATGATCTGAATCACTGAATGGTCACAGTTACCGAGGCAGTTACAAACCAGAGTGCAGTGGAACCACACAGAGAAACACACTGACAATTGGAACTGAATCACTGGATGGTCACAGTTACAGAGACAGCTACACCCCAGAGTGCAGTGAACCCACCCAGAGAAACACTCTGACAATTGAAACTAAATCACTGAATGGTCTCAGTTACAATGATATCTACACACCAGACTGCAGCAAACCCACCCATAGTATCACAATGACAATATGATCTGAATCACTGAATGGTCACAGTTACAGAGGCACCTACATCCCAGGGTGCAGTGGAACCACCCAGAGAAACACACTGACAATTGGAACTGAATCACTGAATGGTCACAGTTACAGAGACAGCTACACCCCAGAGTGCAGTGGAACCACCCAGAGAAACACACTGATAATTGGAACTGAATCACTGAATGGTCACAGTTACAGAGACAGCTACACCCCAGAGAGCAGTGGAACCACACAGAGAAACACACTGACAATTGGAACTGAATCACTGAATGGTCACAGTTACAAACGCAGCTGCATCCCAGAGTGCAGTGGAACCACCGAGAGAAAAACACTGACAATTGGAACTGAATTTCTGAATGGTCACAGTTACAGAGGCTGCTACACCCCAGAGGGCACTGGAACCACACAGAGAAACACACTGACCATTGGAACTGAATCACTGAATGGTCATAGTTACAAAGGCTGCTACACCCCAGAGGGCACTGGAACCACACAGAGTAATGCAATGTCAATTGGAACTGAATCACTGAATGGTCAGAGTTACAGAGGCAGCTACACCCCAGAGTGCAGTAGAACCACCCAGAGAAACACACTGACAATTGGAACTGAATCACAGAATGGTCACAGTTACAGAGACAGCTACACCCCAGAGTGCAATGGAACCACCCAGAGAAACACACTGACAATTGGAACAGAATCACTGAATGGTCACAGTTACAAACGCAGCTACATCCCAGAGTGCAGTGGAACCACCGAGAGAAAAACACTGACAATTGGAACTGAATTTCTGAATGGTCTCAGTTACAATGACAGCTACACCCCAGATTGCAGTGAACCCAGCCAGAGAAACACAATGACAATTTGAACTGAATCACTGAATGGTCACAGTTACTGAGACAGCTACAACCCAGAGTGCCGTGGAACCACCCAGAGAAACACACTGACAATTGGAACTGAATCACAGAATGGTCAGAGTTACAGAGGCAGCTACACCCCAGAGTGCAGTAGAACCACCCAGAGAAACACACTGACAATTGGAACTGAATCACTGAATGATCACAGTTACAGAGACAGCTACACCCCAGAGTGCTGTGGAACCACCCAGAGAAACACACTGACAATCGGAACTGAATCACAGAATGGTCAGAGTTACATAGGCAGCTACACCCTAGAGTGCAGTGGAACCACCCAGAGAAACACACTGACAATTGGAACTGGATCACTGAATGCTCACAGTTACAGAGACAGCTACACCCCAGAGTACAGTGAGACCACCCAGAGAAACACACTGACAATTGGAACTGAATCACTGAATGGTCACAGTTACAGGGACAGCTACACCCCAGAGTGCAGTGGAACAACCCAGTGAAACACACTGACAATTGGAACTGAATCACTGAATGATCTCAGTTACAGAAGTTGCTACACCCCAGAGGGCACTGGAACCACACAGACTAATGCAATGAGAATTGGAACTGAATCACTGAATGGTCACAATTACAGGGACAGCTACACCCCAGAGTGCAGTGGAACCACACAGAGAAACACACTGACAATAGGAACTGAATCACTGAATGGTCACAGTTACAAACGCAGCTACATCCCAGAGTGCAGTGGAACCACCGAGAGAAAAACACTGACAATTGGAACTGAATTTCTGAACGGTCTCAGCTACAATGACAGCTACACCCCAGAGTGCAGTGAACCCAGCCAGAGAAACACACTGACAATATGATCTGAATCACTGAATGGTCACAGTTACCGAGGCAGCTACACCCTAGAGTGCAGTGGAACCACACAGAGAAACACACTGACAATTGGAACTGAATTTCATAACGGTCTCAGTTACAATGACAGCTACACCCCAGAGTGCAGTGAACCCAACCAGAGAAACACACTGACAATATGATCTGAATCACTGAATGGTCACAGTTACCGAGGCAGATACAAACCAGAGTGCAGTGGAACCACACAGAGAAACACACTGACAATTGGAACTGGAGCACTGGATGGTCACAGTTACAGAGACAGCTACACCCCAGAGTGCAGTGAACCCACCCAGAGAAACACTCTGACAATTGAAACTAAATCACTGAATGGTCTCAGTTACAATGATATCTACACACCAGACTGCAGCAAACCCACCCATAGTATCACAATGACAATATGATCTGAATCACTGAATGGTCACAGTTACAGAGGCACCTACATCCCAGGGTGCAGTGGAACCACCCAGAGAAACACACTGACAATTGGAACTGAATCACTGAATGGTCACAGTTACAGAGACAGCTACACCCCAGAGTGCAGTGGAACCACCCAGAGAAACACACTGATAATTGGAACTGAATCACTGAATGGTCACAGTTACAGAGACAGCTACACCCCATAGAGCAGTGGAACCACACAGAGAAACACACTGACAATTGGAACTGAATCACTGAATGGTCACAGTTACAAACGCAGCTGCATCCCAGAGTGCAGTGGAACCACCGAGAGAAAAACACTGACAATTGGAACTGAATTTCTGAATGGTCACAGTTACAGAGGCTGCTACACCCCAGAGGGCACTGGAACCACACAGAGAAACACACTGACCATTGGAACTGAATCACTGAATGGTCAGAGTTACAGAGGCAGCTACACCCCAGAGTGCAGTAGAACCACCCAGAGAAACACACTGACAATTGGAACTGAATCACAGAATGGTCACAGTTACAGAGACAGCTACACCCCAGAGTGCAATGGAACCACCCAGAGAAACACACTGACAATTGGAACAGAATCACTGAATGGTCACAGTTACAAACGCAGCTACATCCCAGAGTGCAGTGGAACCACCGAGAGAAAAACACTGACAATTGGAACTGAATTTCTGAATGGTCTCAGTTACAATGACAGCTACACCCCAGATTGCAGTGAACCCAGCCAGAGAAACACAATGACAATTTGAACTGAATCACTGAATGGTCACAGTTACTGAGACAGCTACAACCCAGAGTGCCGTGGAACCACCCAGAGAAACACACTGACAATTGGAACTGAATCACAGAATGGTCAGAGTTACAGAGGCAGCTACACCCCAGAGTGCAGTAGAACCACCCAGAGAAACACACTGACAATTGGAACTGAATCACTGAATGGTCAGTTACAGAGACAGCTACACCCCAGAGTGCTGTGGAACCACCCAGAGAAACACACTGACAATCGGAACTGAATCACAGAATGGTCAGAGTTACATAGGCAGCTACACCCTAGAGTGCAGTGGAACCACCCAGAGAAACACACTGACAATTGGAACTGGATCACTGAATGCTCACAGTTACAGAGACAGCTACACCCCAGAGTACAGTGAGACCACCCAGAGAACACACTGACAATTGGAACTGAATCACTGAATGGTCACAGTTACAGAGACAGCTAAACCCCAGAGTGCAGTGGAAGCACCCAGAGAAACACACTGACAATTGGAACTGAATCACTGAATTGTCACAGTTACAGAGGCAGCTACATCCCAGAGTGCAGTGGGCCACCCAGAGAAACACACTGTCAATTGGAACCGAATCACTGAATGGTCACAATTAGAGGCAGGTACATCCCAGAGCGCAGTGGAGCCACCCAGAGAAACACACTGACAATTGGAACTGAATGGTCACATTTACAGATGCAGATGCACCCCAGAGCGCAGTGGAACCACCGAGAGAAACACACTGACAATTGGAACTGAATCACTGAATGGTCACAGTTAAAAACGCAGCTACATCCCAGAGTGCAGTGGAACCACCGAGAGAAACACACTGACAATTGGAACTGAATTTCTGAATGGTCTCAGTTACAATGACAGCTACACCCCAGAGTGCAGTGAACCCAGCCAGAGAAACAAACTGACAATATGATCTGAATCACCGAATGGTCACAGTTACCGAGGCAGCTACACCCCAGAGTGCAGTGGAACCACACAGAGAAACACACTGACAATTGGAACTGAATTCCAGAATGGTCTCAGTTACAATGACAGCTACACCCCAGAGTGCAGTGAACCCAGCCAGAGAAACACACTGACAATATGATCTGAATCACTGAATGGTCACAGTTACTGAGGCAGCTACACCCCAGAGTGCAGTGGAACCACCCAGAGAAACTCACTGTCAATTGGAACTGAATCACAGAATGGTCAGAGTTACAGAGGCAGCTACACCCCAGAGTGCAGTAGAACCACCCAGAGAAACACACTGACAATTGGAACTGAATCACTGAATGGTCACAGTTACAGAGACAGCTACACCCCAGAGTGCTGTGGAACCACCCAGAGAAACACACTGACAATTGGAACTGAATCACTGAATGGTCACAGTTACTGAGACAGCTACACCCCAGAGTGCAGTGGAACCACCCAGAGAAACACACTGACAATGGGAACTGAATCACTGAATGGTCACAGTTACAGAGGCAGATACATCCCAGAGTGCACTGGAACCACCAGGAGAAACACACTGTCAATTGGAACTGAATCACTGAATGGTCACATTTAGAGGCAGGTACATCCCAGAGCGCAGTGGAGCCACCCAGAAAAACACACTGACAATTGGAACTGAATTTCTGAATGGTCTCAGTTACAATGACAGCTACACCCCAGAGTGCAGTGAACCCAGCCAGAGAAACAAACTGACAATATGATCTGAATCACCGAATGGTCACAGTTACCGAGGCAGCTACACCCCAGAGTGCAGTGGAACCACACAGAGAAACACACTGACAATTGGAACTGAATTCCTGAATGGTCTCAGTTACAATGACAGCTACACCCCAGAGTGCAGTGAACCCACCCAGAGAAACAGACTGACAATATCATCTGAATCACTGAATGGTCACAGTTAGAGACAGCTACACCGCAGAGTGCTGTGGAACCACCCAGAGTAACACACTGAGAATATGAACTGAATCACTGAATGGTCACAGTTAGACAGGCAGCTACACACCAGAGTACAGTGGAACCACACAGAGAAACACACTGACAATTGGAACTGAATCATTGAATGGTCACAGATAGAGACAGCTACACCCCAGAGTGCAGTGGAACCATATAGAGAAACACACTGACACTTGGAACTGAATCACTGAATGGTATCAGTTACACAGACAGCTACACCCTAGAGTGCAGTGAACCCAGCCAGAGAAACACACTGACAATTGAAACTAAATCACTGAATGGTCCCAGGTACAATGACAGCTACACCCCAGAGTGCAGTGGAACCACACAGAGAAACACACTGACAATTGGAACTGAATCACTGAATGGTCACAGTTACAGAGGCAGCTACACCCCAGAGGCAGTAGAACCAACCAGAGAAACACACTGACAATTGGAACTGAATCACTAAATGGACACAGTTAGAGACAGCTACACCCCAGAGTGCAGTGGAACCACACAGAGAAACACACTGACAATTGGAACTGAATCACTGAATGGTCACAGTTACAAACGCAGCTACATCCCAGAGTGCAGTGGAACCACCGAGAGAAAAACACTGACAATTGGAACTGAATTTCTGAATGGTCTCAGTTACAATGACAGCTACACCCCAGAGTGCAGTGAACCCAGCCAGAGAAACAAACTGACAATATGATCTGAATCACCGAATGGTCACAGTTACCGAGGCAGCTACACCCCAGAGTGCAGTGGAACCACACAGAGAAACACACTGACAATTGGAACTGAATTCCTGAATGGTCTCAGTTACAATGACAGCTACACCCCAGAGTGCAGTGAACCCAGCCAGAGAAACACACTGACAATATGATCTGAATCACTGAATGGTCACAGTTACCGAGGCAGTTACACCCCAGAGTGCAGTGGAACCACACAGAGAAACACACTGACAATTGGAACTGAATCACTGGATGGTCACAGTTACAGAGACAGCTACACCCCAGAGTGCAGTGAACCCACCCAGAGAAACACTCTGACAATTGAAACTAAATCACTGAATGGTCTCAGTTACAATGACATCTACACCCCAGACTGCAGCGAACCCACCCATAGTATCACAATGACAATATGATCTGAATCACTGAATGGTCACAGTTACAGAGGCACCTACATCCCAGGGTGCAGTGGAACCACCCATAGTATCACAATGACAATATGATCTGAATCACTGAATGGTCACAGTTACAGAGGCACCTACATGCCAGGGTGCAGTGGAACCACCCAGAGAAACACACTGACAATTGGAACTGAATCACTGAATGGTCACAGTTACAAACGCAGCTACATCCCAGAGTGCAGTGGAACCACCGAGAGAAAAACACTGACAATTGGAACTGAATTTCTGAATGGTCT
The DNA here is from genome assembly GCF_047496885.1 of Scyliorhinus torazame. Lineage (NCBI taxonomy): Eukaryota > Metazoa > Chordata > Chondrichthyes > Carcharhiniformes > Scyliorhinidae > Scyliorhinus > Scyliorhinus torazame. Next base: position 60,072 of record NW_027307854.1, read on the forward strand.
CAGTTACAATGACAGCTACACCCCAGAATGCAGTGAACCCAGCCAGAGAAACACACTGACAATATGATCTGAATCACTGAATGGTCACAGTTACTGAGACAGCTACAACCCAGAGTGCAGTGGAACCACCCAGAGAAACTCACTGTTAATTGGAACTGAATCACAGAATGGTCAGAGTTACAGAGGCAGCTACACCCCAGAGTGCAGTAGAACCACCCAGAGAAACACACTGACAATTGGAACTGAATCACTGAATGGTCACAGTTACAGAGACAGCTACACCCCAGAGTGCAGTGGAACCACACAGAGAACCTCCACTGCCTCCGCCTCCTTAGCCTCTATACTAAGGCAGGCTACCTGACCCACAGGTAAGGGCTTGGGAATCGTTACTGTCCCTGGGCTGGGTGCTTGCAGCACCGTCGTTTCCTTTGGGGCTGCCCCTTCGGGACAGCACCTTGTCACCGGTTGTGTGACCGTGGAGTCAGGGACCTCCCCCACCGTCGTTAATTCTACGGGGGGTTTCTCCACTACCACCCCCAGTCTTCCCCCCACCTTGCTCTTTCTTGCCCTTATGGGGTGGAACAATTTAAATTGACTGATGTGGCGTTCGCATGGGTCCCACCTTAAGGGATTTAAACTGCAAATAGCCGCTGAGGCAGCCTCCAGAATGGGACCCTGCACCTGGACCGGACCAGGGTCTGGGGCTAGAACTACCCCTGCGCTCCCTTTTTCCTGAGGCTGCTCCCTGGGTAGTCATACGGGTTCTTGTGGTGTGGGTGCGGGCAGGCCCTGGCCCGTTGCCATTGCCACCTGTCCCGACCCAGCTGCTAGGCTCTGCAAAAAGGCTAAAAGTTTCTTTACCTCGAAGGTTTCCGGGGCAGCTGCTCCTGCCGCCGGGGTCTGACTCTCTACTGCGGGAGCCCTCTCCTCCTTGCTAGGGTTCTCACACTCCCTCTTGAAATGCCCGGCCTTCCCACACCCGTAGCATACCGGTCTCTTGTCGGAGGTCCGGGAGCCCTCATGCTTCCACTCGCTCTTGGGGGCTGCTGGCACAATTTCGTGCACCTTACCCTTAAGGGGCTTGTCCTCACCCCTCTCCCCATTACGATATGCGAGGGTAAGTTTCCTAAGGACCTCTTCCTCATTAAGGGCCGGGGTCTGCGGGTCGAACCAGTGTTCGGCTTTTGCCCTAACGTTAGGGAGACAGTTGGCAACTAGGGTCTTCAGCCAGTGGGCGGTTCTTTCCCCTAAATTCCGTCTATCCGCTTGAATCCCGCATGCCTCCATATAGACAATCCACAGCCTGTCTGCGAACATGGTGGGAGATTCCCCTGGTTGCTGCTTGGTTTCCCCCACTCTCATGAAAGGGCTCCCCAGATTCAAGCCCATCGCCTCCAGAACAGCAGTCTGTGCTGCCGCCCATGTGTCAGGTCGTCCCCCATTCCCGGAGGTCACTGTCCTGCATAGCTGTGCATCTAGGGTCATCAGGAGCATCCTTATTTGCTCCCCCTCGTCGCAGTCATTAATGCTGGCTGCCTGTTCCACCTCCATAAAATGAAGCGACGGATCCCCTTTTGGAGTTAGCCTGGGAACGTGGGCCACCATCCCCCTGAGCGCGGATGCCCCATGAGGAATGATAATGTCGCCCTCAACCAGTCCCCTAATTGCCAGCCCCGCTGGGGGACCATACCTTCTTTGTCTGACAGGGCACATCTGCCCTACCTGGGGTTCCTGCTCCTCCTCCCCACTGTCCAGCTCTCCTGCCCCGTTGGGTAGCCCCCCTATCCCCGGGCTAGCTACCCATATAGGAGACGCCGCTATCTGGGGATACACCACTGACCCCCCTTGGACCTGCCCCTGACCGGGCGGTCCAAACCCTACCTGCTGACCCGGCCCCATCACCGGCATCCCAGGCAGCGGTCTGTCCCCATCCCATGGGGACCCACATACGAAACCAGGCGGACACGCCTCCAGCTGTGGGTACCCTGCCGACCCCCCTTGGACTTGCCCCTGAACGTGCAGTCCGTTCCCCGCCTGCCGACCCGGGCACGATCCCGGTGCCTCAGGAGGCGGTCTATTCCCCTTGGCCTGTGGGGAATCATCCGCTGCGAGGAGCACCTTGCCCCTTGGGAACCCCCCTGGACCTACCAGGTGTACCTGTCCCCTGACCTTGGACAAGGCCTCCTCCAACTCCGTTATTCGTGCCTGGCACGGCCCATGGGCACAGTCCCCTACTTCCTCGCGAGCCACTCGGTACGCTGCCTGGATGTCCCGGAACTTCCCCTCCAGCTTCCTACACTGCTCTGTACTCCGAGCATAGAGTTCCTGGAGCCTCCGTTCCTTTTCTTTACCCTCCACTATCTGGCAGTGGAGATAGTCCTTCTCACACCGGTTAGACTCGCTTTCCTGTTTCATTTCTGCCAATTCCTCCCGCAGTCGTTCCGCTGCGCTCTCGCTGTCCTGTTTAATTTCTGCCAATTCCTCCCGCAGTCGTTCCGCTGCGCTAGCGCTGTCCCCTGCGCTGGCCCTCACTTCTCTCAACTCCTGCTCTGTTTTGACTACCTGCTCGGACAGGCAAACCAGCCAAACTGCCTTCTCCAAGTGCTTTTTGTGCGCCTTACTTTCTGTCCATGCAGCCGCTGCCATTACCGGTTGCTCCGCATTGATTAGTTCTGAGACCCAAGGTTTGGTGAGGTTGACCTTTTGCCACAAATACGAGGAGATTCTCTCCTCCATTTTACTTCGTTCCCTCACCCGAGTTCTCCGGAGATAGCTGCTATGTTGATGGGGTGTTGATTGGATTCTGCTCTGGTGGAGGCAAAGTCATTTACATCTGCATGGGGCTATGACCATCCCATTGTCCTGCTTGCAGGCAGGCCCCCTGTGTATTCCCGTGCCCCTTTGTCTGTGTTTTAATCTTATCTCGTTATCTGGCTCCTTCTTCCTTGTAGCTCCTAGGGGGGGGGGTTGTAAATACCTATGCCCCTACTCAGCTCAGCGGATCAAGCCTGCTGGGAAATCTGGTTACGTTCTCTTGGCTGAAAAGTCAGTTTACAGTCTCTGGGTTTTATCCTTGGGCAGTCCAAAAAGGCCGAATTGCCCGAAAACCTTACACTCTGTGCCTGTGTGTATTTGTGTCTTAGTGTCTGTGAGTGTGTGCATTTTGATCTCTGTGTGTGTATTTGTGTCTATGTGTCTGTAAATTTGTTTATTTTGGTCTGTGTGTGTATTTGTGTCTCAGTGAGTGTGTGTATTTGCCACTCAATGTGTCTGTTTTGTGTATGTAAGTGTGTTTATTTATGTATATTTGTCTGTCTCTGTCAACAGCGCGCCAATGAAACTGGTAATCTCTTCCACAGCCTGACGTATTATTTTACTGTTTATTCCCCTTCCTTTCAGCGAACCTCATCACAATTGTGACCCTAAAGAGAAAAGACTGTGGACTGTCCAAATGTGTCACTTGTTACCTGTTGGCCATGGCAGTGGGGGATCTTCTGGTCATTATATTCGACCTGATATTGAGACACATTCCTATTGTTTTTATCGAACCGTTTTTTTTCCTGAGGTTCATCCCCATGTGTAATATCCACGCCGCCCTGCTTTATGCAGCCACTGACATTTCTGTCTGGTTCACCGTCACTTTCACCTATGATCGATTTGTGGCCATTTGTTGCCCGAAGCTGAAAAGTAAATATTGCAGCGAGAAAACGGCGGCTGTGGTTCTGGGAACAGTGACTGTGCTGAGCTGTTTGAAGAACATTTTCTGGTATTTTATGTTATCCGGTTGGTATCAGCTGTTCAACATGCCCTGGTTTTGTGATTACTCAAGGGGTGATCTGGAATCCTCAGTCTGGGGAACAATCGAGTTCCTGCACAACATTGTAACCCCGTGTGTTCCCTTTGTCCTGATTCTGCTGCTCAATGCTCTCACCGTAAGGCACATTGTCGTGAGCAGCAGGGCCCGCAGGAGACTCCACGCTCACAGCAGCAGGGAGAGACCCCGAGACCCAGAGATGGAGAGCCGAAAGAAATCCATCACTTTACTGTTTATTATCTCTGCCAATTTCATCCTGTTATGGTCAATCATTATGGTTTATTCTATCTGGGGCCGGATGGCTTTTCTGGGATTTAAGTCTGTATGGATAGATTATTACGTTATGGAATTGGGCTTCATGTTGCAGCTCATGAGCTGCTGCACAAACACGGTGGTCTACGTTATGACACAGACTCAGTTCAGAGAACAGGTGAAGTATGTGCTGAAATTTCCTTTTACTGCAATTCTGCTCTGCATTAAGACCTGACAGGAAAACCCATGCACACGACATCTCTCTCCTCCCATTTGTCGGTGACATTGCCCATCAAGAACCATTGTCACCCTGAATCTACAAAATAAAAACCGCCCGGAAACACTGCCCACCCATTGGTAAATCCAACTGTTCACTATTGCTTTACTGATTCTGATTGGACATAAACGCACGCACATGCCATCCCTGTTCTCCCGTTGGTCTTTTAAATGCCCATCCCCAAAATAACTCAGCCATTTTTGGGAATATCTGCCCTTTCATTGGCCAGGCTGACGTTCCATCATCGCGAATCCATATGCTGAATGGGCAGAAACACCAACCACTTGATAAGCCTCCACTGCCATTGGCCAGTCAGCCCTCACAATGATCGGGCTGGTAGCCTCCCATCGGGAAGAGAGTCGGATGGGGGCGCAGAGGAAGAGAGGTCACATAGATTGATGAAGGCTCAGTGGAGCGGCTTTCGGGACTGAAAGTGATCCAACGTCGAAAGATCAGGATAAAATCAGGGTCAAGACAACGGGAGAAATCATAAGAATATAAGAACATAAGAACTAGGAACAGAAGTAGGCCATCTGGCCCCTCGAGCCTGCTCCGCCATTTAATGAGATCATGGCTGATCTTTGTGGACTCAGCTACACTCTCCGGCCCGTACACCATACCCCGAATCCCTTTATTCTTTAGAAAGGCATCTATCTTTTTCTTAAAAACGTTTAAAGAAGGAGCCTCAACTGCTTCACTGTGCAAGGAATTCCAGAGATTCACAACCCTTTGGGTGAAGAAGTTCCTCCAACATTCCGTCCTAAATCTATCTCCCCTTATTTTGAGGCTATGCCCGCTAGTTCTGCTTTCCCCTACCAGTGGAAACAACCTGCCCGCATCTTTCCTATCTATTCCCTTCATAATTTTATATGTCTCAATAAGACCCCCCCCCCCCAGCTTCCATCTAAACTCCAATGAGTATAGTCCCAGTCTACTCAACCTCTCGTCAGAATCTAATCCCCTCAACTCTGGGATCAACCTAGTGAATCTCCTCTGCACCCTCCAGTGCCAATATGTCCTTTCTCAGGTAAGGAGACCAAAACTTAACAAAATACTCCAGATGCGGCCTCACCAACACCCTATACAATTGCAGCATAACCTCACTAGACTTGAACTCCATCCCTCTAGCAATGAAATACAAAACTCGATTAGCCTTCTTGATCACCTGTTGCACCAGCACACCAACGTTTTGCGACACGTGCACCAGCACACCCAGGTCCTTCTGCACAGCAGCATGTTTTAACATCTTACCGTTTAAATAATAATCCATTCTGCTGTTATTCCACCCAAAATGGATAGCCTCAAACTTGGCAGACATTGAATTCCATCTGCCAGACCCTAGCCCATTCACCTAACCTATCCAAATCCGTCTGCAGACTTCCGGAATCCTCTGCCCGTTTTGCTTTACCACTCATCTTAGTGTCGTCTGCAAACTTTGGCACATTGCACTTGGTCCCCAACTCCAAATCGCCTATGTAAATTGTGAACAACTGCGGGACCAACACTGGTCCTTGAGGGACCCCACTAGTTACAGGTTGCCAACCAGAGAAACAGCCATTTATCCCCACTCTCTGCTTTCTGTTAGTTAACCAATCCTCTACCCATGCTACCCCTTTACCCTCAATGCCATGCATCTTTAATTTGTGCAGCAGCCTTTTGTGTGGCACCTTGTCAAAAGCTTTCTGGAAATCCAGATATACCACATCCATTGTTCCCCGTTATCTACTGCACTTGGCACGGGTATTAATCCAGAGATTATAACTCTGGAGGACCTGTTCTTTAATTTAGCCCCTAGTGTTTGATAATCCCCAAAAAGGTCCTCTTTCCTAGTCTTACCTATGTTGTTAGTCCCAACGTGGACCACAACAACTGGATCCTCCCCCTCCCTCTCCAAAATCCTTTCAAGCCGATCAGAGATGTCCCTCACCCTTGCACCGGGCAGGCAACATACCATGCGGGACTCTCGATCTGGCTTACAAAGGATGCCATCAATCTCCCTAATTATAGAATCCCCTACAACTACCACTTGTCTTTTTGATCCCCCCCTCTTGAATGGCTCCCTGTACCACGGTGCAGTGGTCAGTCAACGCATCCTCCCTACAGCCCTCTTCCTCATCCACACAGGGATCAAGTACCTCATACCTGTTGAGCACTTGAGCGAGAGACAGAGATAGAGAGACAGAGAGACAGAGAGACAGAAAGAGAGAGGGGGAGATAGGGAGAATGATAGAGTGTGAGAGACATTGAGGGGGAGACCAAGGGGGAGAGAAAGAGACGGAGACCCAGAGACAGAGAGACAGAGGGAGAGATCGAGAGAGTGAGAAAGAGAGAGAGAGAGGCATAGAGAGATAGAGTGTGGGAGAAAGAGACAGCGAGTAAGAGACAGAAAGATAGAGAGAGCGACACAGAGAGGCACAGCACGAGAGAGAGAGAGCATGCAGGTGAGAGCGATAGTAAACAAGAGAGGCAGAGCTTGAGCGAGAGACAGAGACAGAGAGATAGAGCGCACAAGAGAGAGAGAGAGGAAGAGAGGACACACAAGAGCGAGAAACAGCGTGGAAGAGAGGGGTACAACGCGTGGAAGAGAGAGAGCGAGGTGGAAAAAGATAAAGCGCAAGAGACAGAGAGAGGGAGTGACAGAGCGCGCGAGTGGGAGAGAGCATGTGGCAGAGAAGTGATAGAAAGCAAAAGAGAGTCAGACAGAGCGCCATAGAAACAGAGACAGAACGCGCGAAATAGAGTGGGAGAGAGAGAGTTGATGAGAGAGAGAGAGAGAGAGAGAGAAAGCATGAGAGAATTAGCCAGGTTCATGGCGCCGTGGCTGGCTCTACTGTGCATCAGAGCTCGAAGAAGATTGGCAGGGCTGTAGTAATAGGGGACTCAATCGGAAGGGGAATAGACAGGCTGTTCTGCGGACGCAATCGAGAATCCAGGATAGTATGTTGCCTCCCTGGTGCATGGGTCAATTATGTCTCGGAGCGGCTGCAGGACATTCTGGGGGGGGGGGGGGGCGGAGGACAGCCAGCTGTCGTGGTGCGCATAGGCACCAACGATATAGGTAAAAAACGGGATGTGGTCCTATAAGCTGAATTCAGGGAGATGGAGTTAAACTAAAAAGTAGGACCTCAAAGGTAGTAATCTCATGATTGCTACCAGTGCCATGAGCGAGTTACAGAAGGAATGTCAGGATAGATAGGAGGAATGCGTGGCTCGAGAGATGGTGCAAGAGGGAGGGATTTAAATTCCTGGGGCCATGGCACCGGTACTGGGGGAGGTCGGACCAGTACAAACCGGGCGGTCAGCCCCTGGGCAGGACTGGAACCGAAGTCCTGGGGTGGGGGGGGGGGTGGGGAGGAGTGTTTCCTCGAGCTGTTGGGGAGTGTTTAAACTAATGTGGCAGAGGGGGTGGGATCCGATGTAGGAAGTCGGAGGGAAGTCAAACGGGGTCAGAAACAAAAAGCAGTAAGGGGGAAGTAAGGCAGAGAAGCCATAGTCAAAAATCAAAAACGGGCAACAGTACAGGGTACAGTGACTGAGGAGAGTGTGAAAAGGGAGGTGGTCAATGCAGGATTGAGGGTGTTGTACCTAAATGCGCGCAGTATATGGAACACCGTCAATGAGCTTGTTGCGCACATTGACATTGGCCGGTACGATGTTGTGGGTATCACAGAGACATGGCTGCAAGGGGATCTGGGCTGGGATCTAAATATTCAAGAATATATGTCCTATCGAAAGGACAGGCAGATGGGCAAAAGGGGGCGGGGCTGCATTGATAGTAACGAATGCAGTTAAATCGATAGCAAAGAGCGATATAGGATCAGAAGGCATATAGTTTCTTTGGGTAGAATTGAGGAACCGCAAATGCAAAAAGACCCTGTTGGGAGTTATGTACAGGCCCCATAACAGTAGTCAACAGGGGAGGTACCAGGGGATTGGAGAGTGGAGAATGTTGTCCCCCTGTTCAAAAAAGGGACTCGGGATAACCCTGGAAATTACAGGCCCGTTAGTCTTACTTCGGTGGTAGGCAAAGTAATGGAAAGGGGACTGAAGGATAGGATTTGTGAGCATCTGGAAAGACACTGCTTGATTAGGGATAGTCAGCACGGATTTCTGAGGGGTAGGTCTTGCCTTACAAATCTTATTGAATTCTTTGAGGAGGTGACCAAGCATGTGGATGAAGGTAAAGCAGTGGATGTAGTGTACATGGATTTTAGTAAGGCATTTGATAAGTTTCCCTATGGTAGGCTTCTGCAGAAAGTAAGGAGGCATGGGATAGTGGGAAATTTGGCCAGTTGGATAACGAACTGGCAAACCGATAGAAGTCAGTGAGTGGTGGTGGATGGCAAATATTCAGCCTGGATCCCAGTTACCAGTGGCGTACCGCAGGGATCAGTTCTGGGTCCTCTGCTGATTGTGTTTTTTATTAATGACTTGGATGAGGGAGTTGAAGGGTGGGTCAGTAAATTTGCATGCGATACGAAGATTGGTGGAGTTGTGTATAGTAAGGAGGGCTGTTGTCGGCTGCAAAGAGACATAGATAGGATGCAGAGCTGGGCTGAGAAGTGGCAGATGGAGTTTAACCTTGAAAAGTGTGAGGTTGTCCATTTTGGAAGAACAAATATGAATGCGGAATACAGGATTAATGGTAGAGTGCTTGGCAATGTGGAGGAGCAGAGAGATCTTGGGGTCTTTGTTCATACATCTTTGAAAGGTGCCACTCAAGTGGATAGAGCTGTGAAGAAGGCCTATGGTGTGCTCGCGTTCATTAACAGAGGGATTGAATTTAAGAGCCGTGAGGTGATGATGCAGCTGTACAAAACTTTGGGAAGGCCACATTTGGAGTACTGTGTACAGTTCTGGGCACCTCATTTTAGGAAGGATGTGGAAGCTTTGTAAAAGGTGCAAAGACGATTTGCCAGGATGTTACCTGTAATGGAGAGTAGGTCTTACGAGGAAAGGTTGAGGGTGCTAGGCCTTTTCTCATTAGAGCGGAGAAGGATGAGGGGCGACTTGATAGAGGTTTATAAGATGATCAGGGCAATAGATAGAGTAGACAGTCAGAGACTTTTTTTCCGGGTGGAACAAACCTTTACAAGGGGACATGCATTTTAGGTGAAAGGTGGAAGATATAGGAGGGATCTCAGAGGTAGGTTCTTTCCCCAGAGAGTAGAGGAGGCATGGCATGCAGTGGCCGGTGGAAGTAGTTGAGTCGGAAACATTAGGGACTTCAAGCAGCTATTGGATAGGTACATGGATTATGGTAAAAATATATAGTGTAGATTTATTTGTTCTTAAGGGCAGCACGGTAGCATTGTGGATAGCACAATTGCTTCACAGCTCCAGGGTCCCAGGTTCGATTCCGGCTTGGGTCACTGTCTGTGCGGAGTGTGCACGTCCTCCCCGTGTCTGCGTGGGTTTCCTCCGGGTGCTCCGGTTTCCTCCCACAGTCCAAAGATGTGCAGAGTATGTGGATTGGCCATGATAAATTGCCCTTAGTGTCCAAAATTGCCCTTGGCGTTGGGTGGAAGTGTTGAGTTTGGGTAGGGTGCTCTTTTCAAGAGCCGATGCAGACTCAGGGGGGCGAATGGCCTCCTTCTGCACTGTAAATTCAATGATAATCTATGATTAATCTAGGACAAACGTTCGGCACAACATCGTTGGCCGAAGGGCCTGTTCTGTGCTGTATTTTCTATGTTCTTTGTTCTAGTCAGGATGCAGGGCAGAAAATAAATTAGGAGACAGAAAAGGCATGTAAAATAGGCAATATTACAATAATCATGAGGGATTTCAAAATGCAGGTGGACTGAGAAAATAAGTTTGAAAGTGGATCCCAAGAAATGGAATTTGTGGAAAGTCTAATAGAAGTTTTTTTGGAGCAGCTTGTGACAGAGACTACTAGGGAACAGGCAATTCTGGATTTAGTGATGAGGCAGACTTGATTATCGAACTTATGGTGAGTAACTCTTCGGGAGCATTGAGCACAATATGATAGAATTTACCCTGCAGTTTAAGAGGGAGGAGTTGCAATCAGGTGTAACGGTATTACAAGGGTATCTACAAAGACACGAGGGAGGAGCTGGCCAGAAGTGATTGCAAAAGGAGCCCTGCAGGGAAGACAGTGGAACAGCAATGACAGGAGTTTTGGGGGGTAATTAGGTAGGCTCATGAGAAAAGCATTCCAAATAGGAGGAACCATGCTTAGGAGAGGACAAGGCATTCATGGCTGACGAGGGATGTCAAGGACAGCATAAAAGCTAAAGAAAATGCATACAAGGTGGCGAGGATTAGTCGGAAACGAGAGGATTGGGAAGCCTTTAAAAGCGAGCAGAGGACAACTAAAAAGTCAATAAGGGGGAGAAGGTGAAGTATGAGTGCAACCTAGCTAGTAATATAAAGGAAGATAGGAAGAGATTTGTTCAATATATAAAAGGTAAGAGAGGGGCAAAAATAGACATTAGGCCACAAGAAAATGTGGCCGGAGAAGTAATAATTGGAAACAAAGAAATGGCGGAGGAACAGAATAGTTACTTTGCATCAGTCGTCACGGTGGGAGACACCGGTGGGAAACCAGAGCTCCAGGAGAACCAGGGGGCAGAGGTGAGCGCAGTGACCATTACTAAGGAGAAGGTTCTGGGGAAACTGAAAGGGCTGAACGTGGATAAGACACCTGGACCGGATGGACTACACGCCAGGGTCCAAAAAGAGATAGCTGAGGAGATTGTGGAGGCATTGGTGATGATCCTTCAGGAATCACTGGAGGCAGGAAGGGTCCCAGAGGACTGGAAGGTGGCTAATGTAACACCACTGTTTAAGTAGGGAGGGAGGCAGAAGACGGGAAATTATCGGCCGGTTAGCCTGACTTCAGTCACTGGTAAGATTTTAGAGTCCATTTTTAAAGATGAGATCGTGGAATACTTGGAAGAGCATGGTAAAATAGGACTGAGTCATCCCGGCTTTGTCAAAGGGAAATCGTGTCTGACAAATCATTTAGAGTTCTTTGAAGAGGTAACAAGCAAGTTAGACAAAGGAGAACCAGTGGACGTGATTTATTTAGATTTCCAGAAGGCCTTTCACAAGGTGCCGCATATGAGGCAGTTAAATAAGTTAAGAGCCCATTGTGTTAAGGGTACGATCCTGGCATGGATAGAGCATTGGCTGACTGGCGGATGGCAGAGAGTGGGGATACAGGGGTTTTTCTCAGGATGGCAGCCGGTGACTAGTGGGGTGCTTCTGGGGTCTGTGTTGGGACCACAACGTTTTACAATACACATTAATGATCTGGAAGAAGGTACTGAAGGCACTGTTGCTAACTTTTCCGATGATACAAAGATCTGTAGAGGGATAGGTAGTACTGAGGAAACAAGAGGGCTGCAGAACGACTTGGACAGGCTAGGAGAGTGGATAATGAAATGGAAAATGAAATACAATGTGGAAAAGAGTGAGGTTATGCAGTTTGGAAATATGAATTTAGGCATAGACTATTTTCTAAATGGGGAAATGCTTCGGCAGCAGAAGCACAAATAGATTTGGGAGTCCTTGTTCACGACGCTCTTAAGGTTAATGTGCAGGTTCAGTCGGCAGTTACGAACGCAAATGCAATGTTATCAGTCATGTCAAGAGGGCTGGAATTCGAGACCAGGGATCTACTTCTAAGGCTGTATAAGGCTCTGGTCAGACACCATTTGGAGTATTGTGAGCAGTTTTGGGCCATTTATCTAAGGAAGAATGTGTTGGCTTTGGAAAGGGTCCAGAGGATGTTAACAAGAATGATCCCTGGAATGAAGAACTTGTCGTATGAGTAACGTTTGAGGAGTCTGTACTCGTTGGAATTTAGAAGGATGAGTGAGGATCTTATTGAACCGTACACGATACTGCGAGGCCTGGATAGAGTGGACGTGGAGAGGATGTTTCCACTTGTAGGAGAAACTAGAACCAGAGGACACCATCTCAGATTAATTGGACGCTCCTTTAAAACAGAGCTGAGGAGGAATTTCTTCAACCAGAGAGTGGTGAATCTGTGGAACTCTTTTCCGCAGAAGGCTGTGGAGGCGATTTCACTGAGTGCCTTTAAGACAGAGATAGATAGGTTTTTGATTAATAAGGGGATCAGGCGTTGTGGGGAGAAGGCAGGAGAATGGGGATGTGAAAATATCAGCCATGATTGAATGGCAGAGCAGACTCGATGGGCCAAGAGGCCGAATTCTGCTCCTATGTCTTATGGTCTTAAAACGCACGAGAGAGAGAGACAGTGCGTGAGAGGGAGGCGAAGCGCAGGGGTGTGATCGATTAAGAGACAGAGCAAATGAGACAGAGAAACAGTGTGTGAGAGAGGGAGACAGCGCCTGAGAGAGAGCGCAGGAGAGACGAAGCGTGAGAACAAGAGATGCAAAGTACAAGAACACTTAAGAGAAAATTAGCGCGAGGGGGAGAGACAGAGAGAGAGACAAAGCAAGTCCAAAAGTGAAAGAGTGTGAGAAAGACAAAGACAGACCATACAAGATAGATTGAAAACAAGGCCAGAAAGCTTTACGAGAGAGACAGAGCACGCGTGACCGAGAGACAGAGCATGTGCGAACGAGAGTGAGACAGAGCTTGCAAGGGAGAGATAGAGCGTGTGAGAGACAGAGAGAAAACGTGCACAAGAGAGAGAGGCAGAATAAGTCCGAGAGAGAAAGAGACAGAAAGCGAGCGAGGGAGAAAGAGAGCGAACCCGTGCAACAGAGTCAAAGCATGTGAGAGAGAGAGAGTGAATTTGTGAGGCAGAGAGGGACAGAGCCTGGAAGATAGAAATGGAGAGACAGAGCACGCGATAGAGAGACAGAGTGCACGAGAAAGAGAGAGGTGCAGAGCGTGTCAGAGAGAGATGGAGCGAGAGGAGAGACAGAGAGAGAAGTAGAGAGAGAGCATACAAAAGGGAGGGAGATAGATAGATAGAGAGAGAGAGATCACGCGAGAGAGGCTGAGAGCCAATACAGTTATGGCACCCTGGGCGAGTGGGCAGTCAAGTCCAGGCACACAGACCTCTGAGTCCCAACATAAGTGAACTAACCATAATTAGTGTTGTCATGAAATATCTAACTCCAATTGCAATGAGTCATAGATACCAGAATTATGAATAAAACAGTAACAGAGAGATTATTAATAATAAGAGGAAAAGACGACTATATAAAGAAATAACAGGACAATGGTCTACAAGTCTACATAATCCCCAAACCCCGTGTTGCCCTCAACCAAAACACACACAAGTTAGAGACACAGTAAGGACTGGAGAAGATTGAATGCACCGGGATCAAAATAAAAGGTTTGGGGTGAATTTTCACTGCCGTGAGAGTGGCCTCTGGGAAATCGATGTATTCAAGAGGTACAGGTCAGATCAGTTCCGCCCTTCGAACGTCAGTTGGAAATTTTGACAAACCTTCCCAGTCAGTGCAATTCAAACCTCAGGCAACCTGATGGAGCGGTGCACAGGCGATCCCAATCGTTGCAATTGTGACTTTTGGCCACAAGATGGGGCTCCCGTCTCCTTGAGAAATTAGAAGTTCATACCTGCATAATCATTGATCTTTCTTCTGTCTCATTTATGTGAGGATACTCCTCAATATTACAGATCGAGTCTTCAGTTAGGCCCCTCCCAGCCTACCAGACAGAAGGTTACAGACCTGGTGAGAGACTGCTTATTCTCCGACTCCACAGACCTGATTGTTGTCAGTGTCTGTTCACTGGAGAGCGTCCAATGAAGTAACTTTGAGACGCCAGAAATCAACTGGCCGTGAGATAGAAAGAGCAGCAGGGGAAAGCGAGAGACTTCCAGATGGTTTCTCGCCTGCATATTCTCATAACTAAAGACAAAATGGACCTGTCTTTCCCTGTTCCAGAAGTTTCTGAAAAGCTCCACCAACCGCAGAAAATAAATAGGAGAAGCTGAGAACGCTACATTCCGCCATTGGCTGCTTGCACAGACTAATAAATCAACACCACAGCTTCCTGCACAGAAGCCAAAGGGGACATCTTGGACTGGTGCATTAGAGCAGGTGTGTTTCAGTGGTTTGGATGGAGCAGATTTTGTCAGGTGTGTGATGGAAGTATTCCTGACTCAGTATGTAGATAGGCCGACTAGGGAGGAGGACATATTGATTTTGGTGCTTGGCAATGCTACAGGCTAGGTGTCAGATATCTCAGTGGGAGAGCATTTCGGTGACAGTGACCACAACTCGTTGATCTTTACCATCGTCACTGAGAGGGATATGAACAGACAGTATGGGGAAGGTGTGTAATTGGGGGAGGGGAAATTATACTGCTTTTAGACAGGAGCTGAGGAGCAAAAAGTGGGAAAAGTTGTTCTTGGAGACTTGCACAACGGAAATGTGGGGGTTGGTTAATGAGCACTTGCTGCGAGTGCTGAATAGTTTGTTCCACTGAGACGAGGAAGGAATGGTAAGGTGAAGAAGCCTTGGATGACAAGAGAAGGGAGCTTCTAGTCAAGAGGAAGAACGATGATTACATAAGTTTGAGGAAGCAAGGATCTGGCACAGCTCGAGAGAGTTACAAAGTAGCCAGGAAGGAACTGAAAAATTGATTTAGCTGCGCTAGCAGAGGTATGAAAAAGCATTGGCGGGAAAGATTAGGGGAAACTCCAATGCGTTCTACACTTATGTGAGAAAAAGGAGGATGATGAGAGTGAGAGTAGGGCCGATAAGGGATAATGGAGGGAACTTGTGTCTAGAGTCTGAGGACATAGGGGAGGCCCTAAAATGAAGATTGGTGGAATTGTAGATAATATCGAGGGATGTTGCAGGTTACAACAGAACATAGACAAAATGCAGAGCTGGGCTGAGAAGTGGCAGACGAAATTCAACTTAGATAGTGGGCAGCACGTTAGCATAGTGATTAGCACTATGGCTTCACAGCGCCATGGTCCCAGATTCGATTCCCGGTTTGGGTAATTGTCTGTGTGGAGTCTGAACCTTCTCCCCGTGTCTGCTTGGGTTTTCTCCGTTTGCTCCGGTTTCCTCCCGAAAGACGTGCTGTTAGGTAATTTGGACACTCTGAATTCTCCCCCAGTGTACCCGAACAGGCGACTAGGTGCTTTTCACAGTAACTTCATTGCAGTGTTAATGTGTAAGCCTACTGGTGGCAATAAAGATTATTACAAATTAAATGTTAAGTGACTCATTTTGGAAGGTCGAATTTGAATGCTGAATACTCGGTTAAAGACAGGGTTATTGGAAGTGTGGAGGAACAGAGGGATCATGGGTCCACATACATAGATCCCTCGACGTTGGCAGCCAGTTTGATAGGGTTGTTAAGAAGGCGTATGGTGTGTTGGCTTTCAGTAACAGGGCGATTGAGTTTAAGAGCCGCGAGGTTTTGTTGCAGCTTTATAAAGCCCGAGTTAGACCACACTTGGAATATTGTGTCCAGTTCTGGTCGCCTCATTATTGGAAGGATGTGGATGCTTTGTAGAGAGTGCAGAGGAGATTTGCCAGGATGCTGCTTGGACTGGAGGGCATGTCTTATGAAGAAAGGTTGAGGGGAAGAAAGGTTTACTCACTGGAGCGAAGAAGGAAGAGATGTGACATGATAGAGGTGTAGAAGTTGATGAGAAGCATGGATAGAGTGGGTAGCCAGTGACGTTTCCCCAGGGCGGAAATTGGCGTCAGGTGGGGACATAATTTTAAGGAGATTGGAGGAAGGTATAGGGCAGATGTCAGAGATAGGTTCTTTACACAGAGAGTGGTGGGTGTGTGCAATGCACAGCCAACAGAGGTGGTGGAGTCAGAGTCATTCGGGACATTTAAGCGACTCTTGGACAGGCACATGGACAGCAGTAAATTGAATGGGTGTAGATTAGTTTGATCTAAGATTATGATAAATGGCCGGCGCAACTTCGTGGGCCGAAGGGCCTGTCCTCTGCTGTACTGTACTATGTTCTATATTTTATGTTCTATGTATCACAATCTGCAGTGCTGGCGGAAATCCCACTGTGGCAGCAGCTCGCAATAAGACTGTAAATTAACTGCAGTCCGGGCAGGATTTGAAAAAAATGCAACGCAGAGCAGAGGAGGATTTTACAACAGTTCCCGAACAGTACGCAAGTACGGGACTGGTTTAGCACAGGGCTAAATCGCTGGCGTTGAAAGCAGACCAAGACAGGCCAGCAGCACGGTTCAATTCCCGCACCAGGCTCCCCGAACAGGCACTGGAATGTGGCGACTATGAATTTTCACAGCAACTTCATTTGTAGCCCACTTTCATTTCGATTTTCGTTTTCAAGTGAGATAGAGACAGTGCGTGAAAGAGCGAGAAATAGACGGAGCATGCGAGAGAGAGATGGAGGGATAGAAAGAGAAAAAGTGAGAGAGAGACACAAAGCATGCGAGAGAGAGAGAGCATGCGAGAGAAAAGCAGAGACATAGCACGTGAGAAAAAGAGCGAGAGACAGAGACTGAGGGACAAAGAGCCCGAGAGAGAGTGAGAGACAAAGCTTTTCCCGATTGTAGCGTCAGACAAAGGACAATCTCTCACTCTGTCTCTAACACTCTATCTATCTATCTCTCACACACGCTCTCTCTCTCTCTCTCCCTCTCCCTCTCTCGCTCTGTCTCACACGCACAAACTCTGTATCCGACACACTCTCTCTCGTTTGTTAAGTAAATTATGAGAGACCTTTGCATGTTCCGTTGCAGAGGGAGCTGGGGGTCTTCATTCAAGAGTCACAGAAAAGTAGCATTCAGGTACAGCAGATAATAAAGAAAATGAATGGAATGTTGGCATTTATAGGTCATGGAATCTAGTGGAAAGATAAAGGTGTGTTGCAACTATACAATGCATTGGTGACCAATCGTCCCGTACCAGCCTCCCCGAACAGGCGCCGGAATGTGGCGACTAGGGGCTTTTCACAGTCACGTCATTTGAAGCCTACTTGTAACAATAAACGCTAGGGTTTCACACTTGGAGCATGGAGCACAGTTTTGGTTGACTTATTTGAGGAAAGTTGTAGTGGCACTGTAAGCAGTTCAGAGAAAGTAACTAGATTCCAAAGATGAGGGGTTGTCTTATGAAGAGAGATTGAACAGTTTAGGCTACTAGCCCCTTGGGTTATGACGATTAAGTGGAGACCAAATTCAGGTAAACAAGAAGATAAAAGGTATGGATTATGTGAACGTGGAGCGGATGCTTCATTCTGTGGAGCGTTCTAGAACGAGAGGTCATCGTCTTAGGATAAGAGGCCTAAAATTTAAAACGGAATTGAGGAGAATCTATTTATCCTTAAGGGTTGTGAATCTGTGGAATTTGTTACCCCAGAGTGCATTGGATGCTGGGAGAGTTCGAAAACTTAAGGAGGGGTTGGACAAATTTTTATTTGGAAATGCATTGAACTGTTATGTAGAATGGGCTGGATGCTCAAGTAAAGTGTTGGGCCCACAACTGTTCACAATTTACATAAATGATTTGGAGTTGGGGACCAAGGGCAATATGTCCAAGTTTGCAGACGACACTAAGATAAGTGGTAGAGCAAAAAGTGCAGAGGATACTGGAAGTCTGCAGAGGGATTTGGATAGGCTAAGTGAATGGGCTAGGGTCTGGCAGACGGAATAAAATGTTGACAAATGTGAGGTTATCCATTTTGGGAGGAATAACAGCAAAAGGAATTATTCTTTAACTGATAAAATATTAAAACATGCTGCTGTGCAGAGAGACCTGGATGTGCTAGTGCATGCGTCGCAAAATGTTGGTTTGCAGGTGCAACAGGTGATTAAGAAGGCAAATGGAATGTTGTCCTTCATTGCGAGAGGGATGGAGTTTACGACTAGGGATGTTGCGCTGCAATTGAATAAGGTGTTAGTGAGGCCACACCCGGAGTATTGTGTTCAGATTTGGTCTCCTTACTTGAGAAAGGACGTACTGGCACTGAAGGGTGTGCAGAACAGATTCACTAGGTTAATCCAAGAGCTGAAGGGGTTGGATTACGAGGGGCGGTTGAGTAGACTGGGACTGTACTCGTTGGAATTTAGAAGGATGAGGGGGAATCTTCCAGAATCATATAAGATTATGAAGTGAATAGATAGGATAGATGCGGGCAGGTTGTTTCCACTGCCGGGTAAAAGCAGAACTAGGGGGCATAGCCTCAAAATATGGGGAAGTAGATTTAGGACTGAGTTTAGGAGGAACTTCTTCACCGAAAGGGTTGTGAATCTATGGAATTCCTTCCCCAGGGAAGCAGTGGAGGCTCCTTCATTAAATGTTTTAAGACAACATCAGGAATATGGTCGGTCCAAGCATCAGGAATAAGGTGGGTGAACTTAAGGCATGGACCGGTACTTGGGACTACGATGTGGTGGCCATCACGGAAACGTGGATAGAAGAGGGGCAGAAATGGTTGTTGAAGGTTCCTGGTTCTAGCTGTTTCAATAAGATTAGGGAGGGTGGTAAAAGAGGTGGGGGGGGGGGTGGCATTGTTAATTCGAGATAGTATAACAGCTGCAGAATGGCAGTTCGAGGAGTATCACCCTAATGAGGTAGTATGGGTTGAAGTCAGAAATAGGAAAGGGGCAGTCACCTTGTTAGTAATTTTCTATAGGCCCCCCAATAGTAGCAGAGATGTGGAGGAACAGATTGGGAAACAGATTTTGCAAATGTGCAGAAGTCACAGGATAGGAGCCAGGGGTGACTTTAACTTCCCAAATATTGAGTGGAAACTCTTTAGATCAAATAGTTTGGATGGGGTGGTGTTTGTGCAGTGTGTCCAGGAAGCTTTTCTAACACAGTATGTAGATTGTCCGACCAGAGGAGGGGCATTATTGGATTTAGTACTTGGTAATGAACTAGGGCAAGTGATAGATTTGTTAGTGGGGGAGCATTTTGGAGATAGTGACCACAATTCTGTGACTTTCACTTTAGTAATGGAGAGGGATAGGTACGTGCAACAGGGCATGGTTTACAATTGGGGGAAGTGTAAATACGATGTTGTCAGACAAGAATTGAAGTGCATAAGTTGAGAAGATAGGCTGTCAGGGAAGGACACAAGTGAAATGTGGAACTTGTTCAAGGAACAGGTACTTGGTGTCCTTGATATGTATGTCCCTGTCAGGCAGGTAAGAGATGGTCGAGTGAGGGAACCATGGTTGACAAGAGAGATTGAATGTCTTGTTAAGAGGAAAAAGGAAACGTATGTAAGGCTGAGGTAACAAGGTTCAGACAGGGCATTGGAGGGATACAAGATAGCCAGGAGGGAACTGAAGAAAGGGATTAGGAGAGCTAAGAGAGGGCATTAACAATCTTTGGCGGGTAGGATCAAGGAAAACCCCAAGGCCTTTGACACATATGTGAGAAATATGAGAATGACTAGAGCGAGGGTAGGTCTGATCAAGGACAGTAACGCGAGATTTTGTATTGAGTCTGAAGAGTTAGGAGAGGTCTTGAACGAGTACTTTTCTTCTGTATTTACAAATGAGAGGGGCGATATTGTTGGAGAGGACAGTGTGAAACAGATTGGTAAGCTCGAGGAAATACTTGTTTAGAAGGAAGATGTGTTGGGCATTTTGAAAAACGTGAGGATAGACAGGTCCCCCGGGCCTGCCGGATATATCCAAGGATTCTATGGGAAGCAAGAGATGAAATTGCAGAGCCGTTGGCAATGATATTTTCGTCATCACTGTCAACAGGGGTGGTACCAGGCGATTGAAGAGTGGCGAATATCGTGCCCCTGTTAAAAAAACGGACTAGGGATAACCCTGGGAATTACAGGCCTGTTAGTCTTACTTCGGTGGCAGGCAAAGTAATGGAAAGGGCACTGAAGGATAGGATTTCTGAGCATCTGGAAATACACTGCTTGATTAGGGATAGTCAGCACGGATTTGTGAAGGGTAGGTCTTGCCTTACAAGTCTTATTGAATTCGTTGTGTAGGTGACCAAGCATGTGGATGAAGGTAAAGCAGTGGATGTAGTGTACATGGATTTTAGTAAGGCATTTGATAAGTTTCCCCATGGTAGGCTTCTGCAGAAAGTAAGGAGGCATGGGGTAGTGGGAAATTTGGCCAATTGGATAACGAACTGGATTGACCATGATAAATTGCCCTTAGTGTCCAAAATTGCCCTTGGTGTTGGGTGGAGATGTTGAGTTTGGGTAGGGTGCTCTCTCCAAGAGCCGGTGCAGAGTCAAAGGGCCGAATGGCCTCCTTCTGCACTGCAAATTCAATGATAATCTATGATTAATCTAGGACAAAGGTTCGGCACAACATCGTGGGCCGAAGGACCTGTTCTGTGCTGTATTTTCTATGTTCTATTACGATAGATAGTTTTTTGAAGAATAAAGGGATTAAGGGTTATGATGTTCGGGCCGGAAAGTGGAGCTGAGTCCACAAAAGATCAGCCATGATCTCATTGAATGGTGGAGCAGGCTCGAGGGGCCAGGTAGCCTATTCCTGCTTCTAGTTCTTATGTTCAGTGATGGACAAAATACTTTTTTTGTTTCGGATTGTGTAAGTTCTATGCTGTTCCTATGGGACACGAGTAAGCGTCTACGGTGCTGTACACCAAGGAGGTAATATGTTTTGGAGGTAGTGGAACGCACGCATATGGCTATTGCGTTACCTACCTTTACAGGTAAGACTATGGTTCACCGTGATTGGAATTCAGGATTAGAATGGCTATCAACACTGCTGTGAGATATGTATGAATTTACAATTGATTTTGATGCACGATTTAGAATCAGGACACTTACATAAGGAAAACAGGGAGCAGGGATTTATGTTAGTAGGAGCGATTAGATGGGGATCAGGTGACCATCAATATGTGGGATATCGACGGGATTACAATTAGCAGAGGATTAAGGTTATGTTTCAAATGCCAAGAGGGGGTGTGAAGTAAAATTGGAAAGATGTGATTTGAAGCATGAAGGTTTGATGATAAAATCCAAAGAGACATGAGAAAAAGCAAAATAATAGGAAAAGATGCTATAAACGTAAATGTAATTAAATACTTAAAAATGATAAAGCAATAGTCCATCAAAGGGTTAACAGCAGCCAAATGTTTAGGCTGCACACACACAGGCATGGAGATAACAGCTCGAAAGAGCTCATGCTGCAACCTGATACCTTTCGTTCGAATCAAAGAAGTTCTGAAAGAATAACGTTTTTACACAGAGAAAACAAGTTCTTCATCCTTTGATAGAAGTGAATTATATTTAGCGAACAATTGATTGGAATTGCCAGAATCTTACGTTTGAATGACTTGAAATAATGTTTATTTGCGAATAATAGAAACTATATCACACCAGTTAAGAGTGGAGATCTAGAGAAAACTGTTGTGTTTACTATCGTATAGGTCACTGCAGCTGACTGCTTCTCTCGAAGACGCAGCCAGCTAAGATCGTAGCGTACACCAAAGCCTCCTCTATAGTCAGTGAAATGGTTTGAAGGACAATAAATACTCCAAATCTCTCCTGGCCAGACATTCAACTCTCATAGCAGCCTTGGTACATGGGACGGGCTGAACATGGAAACCGAAGAAGGGAGCGAATAAACCAGGAGAAAATCACCAAATAGAGAAGAAAGATTGTCAAGGAGGCCCCGGAGATCTAATCACCCCGCACGGGAAATCCAGAAGCAAGATCTTTTTACTGGTTTTAAGAAGGGTGATGCTATCTTTTTGAAGTAAAATAATGGGAGTTCAAAATTAAACGTAACCTGAAATACTGGTTATTACAACGTCTTTCTTTCTTAGAAAGGCGGGGCCAAGCATCGAAGCTACTAAGTGGTAAGTCGGCGAAACATTCTGTGAAGATATAGGTTATTCCGGGGATAACTTGAAACACTAGTTTGTCCTGAATAGCACCTACTTAAGCCTGCAGAGGACTCAAGGAGTGAATATCCTTGTTCAGCATTTAGAATATCTTTTTGACCCTTTTTGGTCCATGGGAAGTTCTAAGAATAGTGGTGTTTTATCTTCAGGAGTGCGGCTGGATAAGCTCGGGTTGCTTTCCTTAGAACGGAGAAGAGTGAGAGAGGAGCTGTATAAGTTTATGAGTGACATGGACGGGATGGATAGCAACAGCCATCCCCCTCAGCTGAAGGATCAATAACAAGGGAGCATCATTTTCAGGCGATTTGTGGAAAGAAATTTCACCATGAAGTTGGGGGGCGGGGGTGGGGGGGGGGATATGGAACTAACTGTCTGAATTGAGGATGGAAACCTCACAATCTTTCAAAATAACTTAGATGAGCACCTGAAGTGACGCTGCAGGCTTGATGGGCCGAAGGGCCTGTTCTGTACTGTACAACTCATTGATTGTATCAACAAAACCTGATGGGGACATGTTTCTATGTAAATCAGGCTGAATCTGTCCGTTTGTTTTTTAGAAAATAGAATCATGGAATTTACAGTGTATAAGGTGGTCATTCGGCCCATCGAAGATATTTAATAAATTCTCAACTCCAAAACACCTGTCTTCAACTTTGGCTCATACCTCAATTCTGGGATCTTGCTGTGCGAGTTTCAGGGGAAAATTGAAGTGGAGTAAGCAGGGGCTGTTTGTTGGCAGATAAGCAAATGTTCTGGGGTGTTCTCCTTTGCGCCTGTGTCCCTCTTGGGCCAGGTTGTGGAATCTGACTGTGCGTTGCCACTGTAAACACCGATGTATTGACTTCCAAATGTTTCTGAGTTCTGAATGTGAATCATTGGTAAATATAAACGATGGCCACAGCACAGCCTTAATTTAAAATGGTGAAATAAAGGCTGGGGAGGGTGATTTTTAAAATGTCTCCCAAAGGAATGGGCGTTGCCAGTGTAAAGAGGGGACAGAGCGGATGTGTTTCCAAACTCGGAATACCCATGGCTTTCAGGGGGTGGGGTGGAAGGATTGCACCAGGCACGAGCCTGGCGGAATAATAATAAACTCTTATCGTCACAAGCAGGCATACATTAACACTGCAATGAAATTACTGTCAAAATTACCTCGTCCCCATATTCCGGCACCAGTTCGGGGACACAGAACGAGAATACAGAATGTCCAAATTACATAACAGCACATCTTTCAGGAGTCGTGGGACGAAACCGGAGCACCCGCAGGAAATACACGCAGACACGGGGAGGACGTGCAGACTCCATGCAGACAGTGACTCAAGCCGGGATCGAACCTGGGACACTGGCGCTGTGATGGAACAGTGCTCCCCACTATTCTGCCGGGCTGCCCACCCCCTTGCAATCCGTACGGTTGTTCTTAACTAATATTATCGCTTTGCTGCCAATGGCATCCTGCTTTGCATCAATGACCTGCGTCTTTCCTGAATTGCAACTGATAACCACATAATTTAAAAAAAACAGTAGCCATTTGGTGTAAAGCATCGACATGTTTTGAGGGAGTTGAGTTGAAATTAACAGTGCTGGACATGGGAAAAGTCTTGTCCTCAATCCCAGAGTGATGTTTGTGTTGTAGACAGGGCGGTGGCATTTGGTTGATATCTGGAGGGGTAAAATATATCTGCCTCTGTCAATCCAACTTTCCCTCTCTCCCTTTGCAGCCATTTATTTCTATATTTCACTTTCATAGCCTAATTCTGTTCCCATAACGTATGGTCTCATGTTGGCCTCCAGTGTGGAGTCAGTCCCCAGTTCCCAATATCTGGAGCGAAATCAACAGTCAGAGAGGGGGAGGGAAGGGTGACTCAGAGGAGAAGTCTTAGGGTCGATAGAGGGGTATCGGGTAGGGGATGTGTCAGACGGTGAAATTATAGATGGAAGTCATAAAAGGAGAGGGTAGGGAGAGTCGGGGGGGGGGGGTGGAAGTAGGGGCAGCCAGAGGGGAGACGGTGGAGGGGTGTCAGAGGGGGAGAGGGGAGACAGTGGGGGACAGTGTAGGGGAGTCATAAGGGGAAGTAGGTGCAGTCAGCGGGGAGAGGGTGGAGGGGACTCAGAGGGGGACAGTGCAGAAGGAAATCAGAGGGGGAGAGGGTAGAGTGAGTCAGAGAGGGAGAGTGAAGAGGGCAGTCAGTGGAGGAGAGGGTAGGGGGAGTCAGAGTGTGTGAGGGTTGGGGTGAGCCAGAGGGGGAGAGGGTAGAGGGAGTCAGATGGCAGGGGGTGAGGAGACCCATAAGGCGAGAGAATAGGTGGGATTGAGAGGGCAAGAGGATAGGGAGAAGTCGCGGGAAAGGTTACAAAGGAGTGACAATGGGAAACGATAGGGGTGAGTAAGAGTGTGAGTGGGTTGGGGGGTAGAAGGGGGAGTGTAGGGAGAGCTAGAGCTTCAGAGAGGAGCGGAAGACAGAGGGGAAGTGGCTCGGGAGAGGCAGAGAGCGAGAGGATAGAGGGGAGACAGAGGAGACGTGGTATGGGAAGAGTCAGAGCGGGAAGGCCAAAGGGGAAGAAGGAAGGGTGGTCAGTGGGGAAGAGTCAGAGTGTTAAAGGGCAGGGGGAGCATGATAAAAGAGGGTGGGGGAGTCAGAGGGAAAGAGGATTTTATATCAGAGGGGAAGAGGGTGGGGGGGGGGGTGTCATGTGTGAGTCTCTTTAAGAAAAGTGTGCTTTATCAAATGGCTGCAGTGATGTCATTGTGTGGGTGGAGCTGGAGTCTGCTATGCTTTTTACTTTCGCTTTGTGGTGAAAGCTGTTTTGGCTCTGTGGTTAGTTTCGCTTTCAGATGGAGAGCTGCATTCAAACCAAGCAGATGTGTGCATTGATCTCTCTCTCTGCAAGCTAAAGAATGTCTCCAGATCACTTGATGATTTCAAAGTAATACCTGTTTCTGTAAGGAATGCAAACCTACTGTCTTCGTTAAAGAGGGTTTTATGACTTACGGAATTTATTAGGAAAGTTACTATGAGTTACCTATAGCGTTTTGTATCTTTTTGGGGGGTTATCAGTGTTGGTAGTTGGTAAGCTGTTTGCTGCGGGTTTATAAAACCTTAACTGGATTCATAGATTAAACATTGTTTTGTTTTAAAAATACGTTTAGTTCTCTGTTGCATCACACCGGTAAAGTTGGCCATTGTGCTCCCCAAAACCAAAATCTATTCAATATTGTTGGTCAGGTGGACTCCAGGAAATCATTTAATGTTCTGTTAACCGTGGCCCATAATTGGAGACAGAGAGGGAGAGCGTAGGCGGGGCAGAGTGTGCGAAGTTACGGGATCAGAGAGGGTGGGGTTATGGGGTGTCAGAAGGGTGTCAGAGTCAGTGGGGGCAGTGAATGGGAGGGGGAGGTTAAACAGGAGTGACACACAGGCCGTGGGAAGGAAGAGGGTCTCCATAATTCAGTTACTATCCGGGCTCTGGATGCTTTGATGCGTTGTTAAAAAAATAAACTGTTCCATTGTCTTGCCGTGTTTATAAAATGGATTTTGTAAAACTGAGATTGTGACTATTAAAGTGAGAGGAGCACAGGCACCTTGCTGTATCTCCTAATTTCAATACTTATTTGCTTTAATCATTTTCCATGACTCTCTTTCTTTCCCCAAGAAGAGTTAATTTTGAAGCTTGGAGGTCACAAAGAGAATCTTTCCTCGGTGAGGAATTCTCAGACACGAGCTATAACCTGAGAGAAAAATAATAAATGTCAATGTGCCTTTGTTATTCATAATAGGCCTGTGGAATTGTCACTCAAAGGGGTGGGGTATTTTGGGGCGGGAATACATTTTGTGGGGTCAATATATTTGTGGGGGCAAAACTGTATAGGGGGGATCTGGTGTGCGAAATTGGGATGGTTAACTTTTGGGAGGGACAACATTTCGTCGGCTAGAATTGGGTGGAATTGGGGTGGGATTATTTGGTTGGATTGCGGGGGTCGACAATAGGGGTCGCAAAATTCACGGCAGCAAAATTGGGGGTGATGGGAGGGGCAAAATTGGGGGGGGGGTTTGCAGGGCGGTAATTGGGGGTCGCAAAATCTGGGGAGGCGAAACTGGGTGGCAAAATTTGGGGCACAATTGTGGGTCCAGATTTGCGGGGGGGAAATCCGGGGGAAGCAAAATAGCGTGGGGTATTGGGGGAGGCACAATTGAGGGAGACAACACTTAGGGACGGGCAAAATGTTTTGGGGGAAGCTGAGGGGAAAGGTTGGGGGTGGCAATATTCGGTGGGGATTAGGGGGGCAACATTTGCGGGAGGCAAATTGGGGGGGGGGAGTTTGGTTACAAAAATGGGGTGGGGGGCAAAGTTTGGGTCGCAAAACTGCGAGGGGGGGCAGAACTGCGGGGGGAGGCAAATTTGCGGGGGCATAATTGGGTGCGGTCAAAATTGGAGGGAGGGAATTAAATTGCGGGGAAAAAATTAGGGCGGGGGAGGGGATAAAAGGTGGACGGAATTAAAATGGGGGAGAGAATAAAATGGGGGGGAATAAAATTGGAGGGGCATAAACAGGGGGGTGCACAACTTGGGGCGCGGAGAACCCTGGTGGAAGGCTCCCTTCCTGTCTCACACTGTCTCCCTCTCTCACATTCTCCCTCAATTACGCTCCCGCCCTTTCTAACACACTTTCCTTCTCACACTCTCTCTCCCTCACACAGTCCCTCTGTCTCATATTTCTTCCTCCCTCGCACTCTCTCTCACACTCCCTCCCTCTCTTACTCCGCCTCTCTTTCCCACTTTTCAGCCCTCTCTCCTTCACTCTCCATATCCCACAATCCCCCCTCTCACATATTTAGACATGCTCTTCCTCTTGCAAGTTCACTCACATACACTCAATTCCAACATTTGCACAGTCAGCCTTTTGCACACGCCCAGTCTCTCACATGCAATCCCTCTTTGAAACTTACTCCCTCCATCACTCTGCTTCGCCCACACATTCGCCCTCACAGTTACACCCTCTCGTTCACACACCACATCTCGTCATAGGAAAACTACCTCTCTCCCCACAGCTGTTCTCACCTCTCTATCCCTCACGTTATCTCACTCTCAACCTCAGCTCCTCTCTCTTCCTCCTCACTCTATCACTCTCAGCCACAATTTCTCCCTCTCTCTCTCCCCTTCACTCTCTATCATTCCCCTTACTCTCGCTCACTCTTCTCTCACTCTGAACTTCACATTGTCTCTCTCTTTCACCCTAGCTCTCTGGCTGCACGGTAGCATAGTGGTTAGCATCATTGCTTCACCGCGCCAGCGTCTCAGGTTCGATTCCCAGCTTGGGTCACTGTCTGTGTGGAGTCTGTACGTTCTCCCCGTGTCTGCGTGGGTTTTCTCCGGGTGCTCCGGTTTCCACCCACAGTCCAAACAGATGCAGGTTAGGTGGATTGGCCGTGATAAATTGCCTTTAGTGTCCAACATTGCCCTTAGTTTTGAGTGGGGTTACTGGGTTATGGGGATAGGGTGGAGGTTGGGTAGGGTGCTCTTTCCAAGAGCCGGTGCATACTCGATGGCCTCCTTCTGCACTGTAAATTCTATGAAATCGCTATCATCCTCCAACACTCTCTCCCTCACTCTATCCCGCTCAGTCTCTGACTCACTCTCCCACCCAATCGCCTCATTTACTCACTAACACTCGAGATATGTGAGGCAGAGTTGTCATCTTGGAGATAGGGGGGTAACTGTAAGAGGGACTGGGAAAAAGCAGTCAGTGCAGGGATCCCCTGCGGTCGTTCCCCTGAGAAACAAGTATACCGCTTTGGATACTTGTGGGGGGGGGGACTTACCAGGGGTGAGCCATGGGGTACGGGCCTCTGGCACGGAGTCTGTCCCTGTTGCTCAGAAGGGAAGGGGGGAGAGGAGCAGAGCATTAGTAATTGGGGACTCTACAGTCAGGGGCACAGATAGGAGATTTTGTGGGAGCGTGAGAAACTCACGTTTGGTATGTTGCCTCCCAGGTGCAAGGGTACGTAATGTCTCGGATCGTGTTTTCCGGGTCCTTAGGGGGGTGGGGGAGCAACCCCAAGTCGTGGTCCACATTGGCACTAACGACATAGGTAGGAAAGGGCACAAGGATGTCAGGCAGGCTTTCAGGGAGCTAGGATGGAATCCCAGAACTAGAACAAACAGAGTTGTTATCTCTGGGTTGTTGCCCGTGCCACGTGATAGTGAGATGAGGAATAGGGAGAGAGAGCATTTAAACACGTGGCTACAGGGATGGTGCAGGCGGGAGGGATTCAGATTTCTGGATAACTGGGGCTCTTTCTGGGGAAGATGGGACCTCTACAGACAGGATGGTCTACATCTGAACCTGAGGGGCACAAATATCCTGGGGGGGGGAGATTTGTTAGTGCTCTTTGCGTGGGGGGGGGGGGGGTTAAACTAATGCAGCAGGGGCATGGGAACCTGGATTGTAGTTTTAGGGTGAGGGAGAATGAGAGTATAGAGGTCAGGAGCACAGATTTGACGTCGCACGAGGGGGGGCCAGTGTTCAGGTAGGTGGTTTGAAGTGTGTCTACTTCAATGCCAGGAGTATACGAAACAAGGTAGGGGAACTGGCAGCATGGGTTGGTACCTGGGACTTCGATGTTGTGGCCATTTCGGAGACATGGATAGAGCAGGGACAGGAATGGATGTTGCAGGTTCCGGGGTTTAGGTGTTTTAGTAAGCTCAGAGAAGGAGGCAAAAGAGGGGAGGTGTGGCGCTGCTAGTCAAAAGCAGTATTACGGTGGCGGAGAGGATGCTAGATGGGGACTCTTCTTCCGAGGTAGTATGGGCTGAAGTTAGAAACAGGAAATGGGAGGTCACCCTGTTGGGAGTTTTTTATAGGCCACCTAATAGTTCTAGGGATGTAGAGGAAAGGATGGCGAAGATGATTCTGGATAAGAGCGAAAGTAACAGGGTAGTTATTATGGGAGACTTTAACTTTCCAAATATTGACTGGAAAAGATATAGTTCGAGTACAATAGATGGGTCGTTTTTTGTACAGTGTGTGCAGGAGGGTTTCCTGAAACAATATGTTGACAGGCCAACAAGAGGCGAGGCCACGTTGGATTTGGTTTTGGGTAATGAACCAGGCCAGGTGTTGAATTTGGAGGTAGGAGAGCACTTTGGGGACAGTGACCACAATTCGGTGACGTTTACGTTAATGATGGAAAGGGATAAGTATACACCGCAGGGCAAGAGTTATAGCTGGGGGAAGGGCAATTATGATGCCATTAGACGTGACTTGGGGGGGGGGGGGGATAAGGTGGAGAAGTAGGCTGCAAGTGTTGGGCACACTGGATAAGTGGGGCTTGTTCAAGGATCAGCTACTGCGTGTTCTTGATAAGTATGTACCGGTCAGGCAGGGAGGAAGGCGTCGAGCGAGGGAACCGTGGTTTACCAAGGAAGTGGAATGTGTTGTTAAGAGGAAGAAGGAGGCCTATGTGAAGATGAGGTGTGAAGTTTCTGTTGGGGCGATGGATAGTTACAAGGTAGCGAGGAAGGATCTAAAGAGAGAGCTAAGACTAGCAAGGAGGGGACATGAGAAGTATTTGGCAGGAAGGATCAAGGAAAACCCAAAAGCTTTCTAAAGGTATGTCAGGAATAAGCGAATGACTAGGGAAAGAGTAGGACCAGTCAAGGACAGGGATGGGAAACTGTGTGTGGAGTCTGAAGAGATAGGCGAGATACTAAATGAATATTTTTCGTCAGTATTCACTCAGGAAAAAGATAATGTTGTGGAGGAGAATGCTGAGCCCCAGGCTAATAGAATAGATGGCATTGAGGTACGTATGGAAGAGGTGTTGGCAATTCTGGACAGGCTTAAAATAGATAAGTCCCCGGGACCTGATGGGATTTATCCTAGGATTCTCTGGGAGGCCAGGGAAGAGATTGCTGGACCTTTGGCTTTGATTTTTATGTCATCATTGGCTACAGGAATAGTGCCAGAGGACTGGAGGACAACAAATGTGGTCCCTTTGTTCAAAAAGGGGAGCAGAGACAACCCCGGCAACTAGAGACCGGTGAGCCTAACGTCTGTAGTGGGTAAAGTCTTGGAGGGGATTATAAGAGACAAGATTTATAATCATCTAGATAGGAATATTATGATCAGGGATAGTCAGCAATACTTTGTGAAGGATAGATCATGCCTCACAAACCTTATTGAGTTATTTGAGAAGGTGACTGAACAGGTAGATGAGGGTAGAGCAGTTGATGTGGTGTATATGGATTTCAGCAAAGCGTTTGATAAGGTTCCCCACGGTAGGCTATTGCAGAAAATACGGAGGCTGGGGATTGAGGGTGATTTAGAGATGTGGATCAGAAATTGGCTAGCTGAAAGAAGACAGAGGGTGGTGGTTGATGGGAAATGTTCAGAATGGAGTACAGTCACAAGTGGAGTACCACAAGGATCTGCTCTGGGGCCGTTGCTGTTTGTCATTTTTATCAATGACCTAGAGGAAGGCACAGAAGAGTGGGTGAGTAAATTTTCAGACGATACTAAAGTCGGTGGTGTTGTCGATAGTGTGGAAGGATGTAGCAGGTTACAGAGGGATATAGGTAAGCTGCAGAACTGGGCTTAGAGGTGGCAAATGGAGTTTAATGTAGAGAAGTGTGAGGTGATTCACTTTGGGAGGAATAACAGGAATGCGGAATATTTGGCTAATGGTAAAGTTCTTGAAAGTGTGGATGAGCAGAGGGATCTAGGTGTCCATGTACATCGATCCCTGAAAGTTGCCACTCAGGTTGATAGGGTTGTGAAGAAGGCCTATGGAGTGTTGGCCTTTTTTGGTAGAGGGATTGAGTTCCGGAGTCGGGAGGTCATGTTGCAGCTGTACAGAACTCTGGTACGGCCGCATTTGGAGTATTGCGTACAGTTCTGGTCACCGCATTATAGGAAGGACGTGGAGGCTTTGGAGCGGGTGCAGAGGAGATTTACCAGGATGTTGCCTGGTGTGGAGGGAAAATTTTATGAGGAAAGACTGATGGACTTGAGGTTGTTTTCGTTGGAGAGAAGAAGGTTAAGAGGAGACTTAATCGAGGCATACAAAATGATCAGGGGGTTGGATAGGGTGGACAGTGAGAGCCTTCTCCCGTGGATGGAAATGGCTGGCACGAGGGGACATAAATTTAAACTGAGGGGTAATAGATATAGGACAGAGGTCAGAGGTAGGTTCTTTACGCAAAGAGTAGTGAGGCCGTGGAATGCCCTACCTGCTACAGTAGTGAACTCGCCAACATTGAGGGCATTTAAAAGTTTATTGGATAAACATATGGATGATAATGGCATAGTGTAGGTTCGATGGCTTTTGTTTCGGTGCAACATCGTGGGTCGAAGGGCCTGTACTGCGCTGTATTGTTCTATGTTCTATGTTCTATCTCTGTAATGTTATGGAAATATTCTGCACATCACTCTTCTCACACCATCTTCCTCCCTCGTCCACGAACCTGCTATGTCTCCACTCACTCCACGTCCCTTTCTCTCTAAAAATTAACGCCCTATTCACTCACCCTCTTTTTCTCTCACTCTCTCCTCTCTCACCCTCTTTCACTCTGATCCTCTTTCTCTCGCCCTCTTTCTCTCTCATGCTCTTTCTCTCTCATCCTTTTCTCTCTCACCCTCATTTGCTCCCACCCAAGTTCTCTCCCACCCTCGTTCTCTCTCACCCTTATTCTCTGCCACCCTCTTTCACGTTCACCCTCTTTCAGCGATCACTCTCTTCCTCTCTCACCCCAGCTTCTCTCAGTACATCTCACTGACCATCTCTTTTCCTCCACATCCCAATCCGCCACCCTAACAGTTTATGTGTGTGTGTATCAGATGGATGGGCAGTATAAGTCAGAGACGGGCTATTAGCTTTCCCAGCTGTATATGTTTGTTGTGCCCTATCAGGTGATGAGTTTGTATCTGCTGCAGGCTCTGGATTTTCTGAGGTTCCAATGATTCAAAATGTTTGCTGAATTTGAGGAGCTGCACCAGGTTTGGGTGTGTCATCAATTACTTTGGACTTAAAACAGATCCAGATTTCCGAATCATTGAACTTTGATTTTTATGCTCACCCTGAAGGCACTGAAAATCAAATCACTGAACGTTCACAGCGACAGAGGCAGCTACAGCCCAGAGTGCAGTGAAACCACCCAGAGAAACACACTGACAATTGGAACTGAATTACTGGATGGTCACAGTTACAGAGGCAGCTACATCCCAGAGTGCAGTGGACCCACCCAGAGAAACACACTGACAATTGGACCTGAATCACTGAATGGTC
This sequence comes from Scyliorhinus torazame, assembly GCF_047496885.1. Classification (NCBI taxonomy): domain Eukaryota; kingdom Metazoa; phylum Chordata; class Chondrichthyes; order Carcharhiniformes; family Scyliorhinidae; genus Scyliorhinus; species Scyliorhinus torazame. The sequence goes on from NW_027307854.1 coordinate 92,500, forward strand.
ACAGTTACAGAGGCAGCTACATCCCAGAGTGCAGTGGACCCACCCAGAGAAACACGCTGACAATTGGAACTGAATTACTGGATGGTCACAGTCGGGTGACGGATATCACCGAAACAATCTGAGATGTAGACATGGGGCCGATGGTGTTTGAGTGGGCAGCATTTTTCAGTTGATGTTAGTTGATCAATGTGATCAACGCAGTTTAGTGTTTAGGAAGTGGTCTCCCACTCAAAAAGTAATATTTTCTTTCGCTGGACCCAATGTCGTAATCTGTGTGTTAATATCTTTAAAAATAAGTCAAATGATTTACAACCTCAATAACCCTGTGGTATTTCCTCAGGGTCTAAATTAATAGCTTTGTGAATATATAACCTCAGAGTTAAAGACAGAGAGACTGCCAGCAGCAGGAAGAGACACATCACTTCACACTGAAAATGCTTGATCCAATTGATATTGCTGATAAATTAGTCTAACCAATCCTTGCTATTGTTGGTGTTCCTGGTAAGTGACTGTCACCATTGCAGTTGTGTAAATCTGTGTGTGAACGGCTCCCTATTTTTAAACTGTGACTGAAAATGTTTAATGCTGATCTCGTGTTCACTTTTATCACAGAGCCCTGATCAATGATGCAATTCACTTCAGTTAAAGATATTTAAACAAGTCTATGGTTTGAATCCCATTCGTCACTGACAATAAACCTCTGTTTTGAACTCACTGGAGTTCAGATCAATAGTTATTATATTGGGTGGAATCGTGTATAATGGTAGATTGGATCTCAGTGCAGGCAATCTTTCTGAAGGGAGGTTTAGAGTGTACAATTGTGCTCAGTGTGGATCACTAACCAGAGTGGAATATCTGACAGAAGTGAAAATGTGTTACAGCAGTATCTGGTAGGGTAGAATTGTACTAAGTGAAGATCACTAACCAGAGTGCAATATCTCACAGCAGTGAACAAGTATCACTGAAATATCTGTCAGTGTAGAATTGCAATGAGTGTGGGTATTTCGCCAGAGTAGAATATCCGACAGCAGTGAAAAAGTGTTACAGCAAGTATCTGTTAGGATAAAATTGTACGGAATGTGGCTCACTAACCAGAGTGGAACATCTAACATCAGTGAACACGTATTACTGGAAGCATCTGTCAGTGTAGAATTGGACTGAATGTGGGTCCCTCACCAGAGTGGAACATATAAGACTATAAGACCATAAGACATAGGAGCGGAAGTAAGGCCATTCGGCCTATCGAGTCCACTCCACCATTCAATCATGGCCAATTTCAACTCCATTTACCCGCTTTCTCTCCATAGCCCTTAATTCCTCGAGAAATCAAAAATTTATCAACTTCTGTCTTAAAGACACTCAACGTCCCGGCCTCCACCGCCCTCTGTGGCAATGAATTCCACAGACCCACCACTCTCTGGCTGAAGAAATGTATCCTCATCTCTGTTCTAAAGTGACTCCCTTTTATTCTAAGGCTGTGACCCCGGGTCCTAGTCTCCCCTGCGAATGGAAACAACTTCCCTACATCCACCCTATCTAAGCCATTCATTATCTTGTAAGTTTCTATTAGATCTCCCCTCAACCTCCTAAACTCCAATGAATATAATCCCAGGATCCTCAGACGTTCATCGTATGTTAGGCCTACCATTCCTGGGACCATCCATGTGAATCTCCGCTGGACCAGCTCCAGTGCCAGTATGTCCTTCCGGAGGTGTGGGGCCCAAAATTGCTCACAGTATTCTAAATGGGGCCTAACTAATGCTTTATAAAGCTTCAGAAGTACATCCCTGCTTTTATATTCCATGCCTCTTGAGATAAATGACAACATTGCATTTGGTTTCTTAATTACGGACTCAACCTGCAAGTTTACCTTTAGAGAATCCTGGACTAGGACTCCCAAGTCCCTTTACACTTCAGCATTATGAATTTTGTCACCGTTTTGAAAATAGTCCATGCCTCTATTCTTTTTTCCAAAGTGCAAGACCTCGCACTTGCCCACGATGAATTTCATCAGCCATTTCTTGGACCACTCTCCTAAACTGTCTAAATCTTTCTGCAGCCTCCCCACCTCCTCCATACTACCTGCCCCTCCACCTATCTTTGTATCATCGGCAAACTTAGCCAGAGTGCCCCCAGTCCCGTCATCTAGATCGTTAATATATAAAGAGAACAGCTGTTGCCCCAACACTGAACCCTGCGGGACACCACTCGTCACCGGTTGCCATTCCGAAAAAGAACCTTTTATCCCAACTCTCTGCCTTCTGCCTGACAGCCAATCGTCAATCCATGTTAGTACCTTGCCTCGAATACCATGGGCCCTTATTTTACTCAGCAGTCTCCCGTGAGGCACCTTATCAAAGGCCTTTTGGAGTCAAGATAGATAACATCCATTGGCTCTCCTTGGTCTAACCTATTTGTTATCTCTTCAAAGAACTCGAACAGGTTTGCCAGGCACGACCTCCCCTTACTAAATCCATGCTGACTTGTCCTAATCCGACCTTGCACTTCCAAGAATTTAGAAATCTCATCCTGAACAATGGATTCTAGGATCTTGCCAACAACCGAGGTTAGGCTAATTGGCCTATAATTTTCCATCTTATTCCTTGTTCCCTTCTTGAACAGGGGCGTTAAAACAGCGATTTTCCAATCCTCTGGGACTTTCCCTGACTCCAGTGACTTTTGAAAGATCATATATACGCCTCCACTATTTCTTCAGCTCTAGGATGTACCCCATCTGGGAGATTTATCAATTTTTAGACCTCTTAGTTGCTCTACACTTTCCCCTTTTTGATGGCTACCACATTCAACTCTGCCCCCTGACTCTCCTGAATTGTTGGGGTATTACTCATGTCTTCTACTGTGAAGACTGACGCAAAGTACTTATTGAGCTCCTCAGCTATTTCAATGGATGCCATTGATGCCGTTGTTCTCAATCCTGTTGACCAACGCTCTAACAGTCAGACACATTTTACTCACCAGTCGGGTCCGGAAGGCACTGAGGGCTCAGAGTCAGGGAGGCAATCGCACCGACCCAGAGATGGAGAGCAGAAGGAAGTCAATGATTTTACTCTTCAGCATCTCCGGAACTTTCATTCTCCTCTGGACCGTGTCTGTTATTAAATGTTCCTATCTCGAAGTGAGTGGATTTTACTACCTCAACCTTCCTCAATATAATTCACAGCAAGTCGGATTCATGCTGCTGGATTTAAATTGCTGCACAAACACGTTTATTTATGTGGTGACCCAGTCGCGGTTCAGGGAGCAGATCAAGATCGCGGTGAAATATACGGCTGCATCAACTATTAAATTGATCAATACATATAACTGACTAACAACCCCTCAGCCAATCAAGACATCCAGCCGCTGACCGACAGCTTCGCAGCGAATTAGGAGGTGCATCTTCAGGCTCAATATGACCTCAGCCAATCGGATCTCTCTCGAACTGCCTGACATAACCGTGACGGCAATGAGGAGAACGAAAAACAAACACACAACCGAGTGAGCCAATAAAGGAAGTCGGAACACATTACTGACAAAACGGCCAGCATTCAGACTGACAGGTGGGACCTGCAGAGGCACGACCGTGGGTGGGGGCGGGGGGCAACAGTTCTGGCTGGGGTGGGGGGGGGGGGGGGGCAATGGCAGGTCTGACTGTGGTGGGGGGGGGTGGCAGGTCTGGATGGGGGGCACTGGCAGATTTAGCTTGGGGTCACTGGCAGGGCTGGCTGTGTAGAGCACTGGCAGGGCTAGCTCGCAGGGATGGAAGTGGGGGATCTGGCAGCGCTGTTGGGGGGGGGGGAACTGGCAGGTAAGGGGGAAGCTGGAAGGTCACTGGCGTGTCACTTGCAGGGATGGGGTGCACTGTCAGTGATGGCTTGGGGCATTCAGGGAACTCTGGGGCGCACTAGCAGGGCTGGTAGCGGTGAGGGGCACTGTCTGCTCTGGCTGGGGGGCACTAACGGTGCTTTCCTGGCGAGCACTGAGAGCTCTTTGGGGGCTGGCACGTACAGCTGGGAAAGGCACTTAACAGAGAACATAGAAAAATACAGCGGAGAACAGGCCCTTCGGTCCACGATGCTGTGCCGAACTTTTGTCCCAGAATAGGAACAAATTAATGTACACCCCATCATTCTACCGTAATCCATGTACCTTTCCAATAGCCGCTTGAAGGTCCTTAATGTTTCGACTCATCTAGCTCCACAGGCAGTGCATTCCTTGCCCCCACTACTCTCTGGGTAAAGAACCTACATCTGACAACCCCTCTATATCTTACACCATTCACCTTACATATATAACCGCTTGTAATGGTTTGTTCCACTCGGTGGAAAAGCCACTGACTGTCTACTCTATCTATTCCCCATATCATCTTATAAACTTGTATCAAGTCACCGTAATCCTTCAGAGATTTAAAAAGCGCGGGAGCTACGAGTCGGAGCAAGATTTAAAAAGAGCGGAACTGCTAGTCGGAGCAGAGATTTAAAAAGCGCGGGAGCTGCGAGTCGGAGCGGAGATTTAAAAAGCGCGGGAGCTGCGAGTCGGAGCGGAGATTTAAAAAGAGCGGGAGCTGCGAGTCGGAGGGGAGATTTAAAAAGCGCAGGAGCTGCGAGTCGGATCGGAGATTTAAGAAGAGCGGGAGCTGCGAGTCGGTGCGGAGATTTAAAAAGAGCGGGAGCCGCGAGTCGGAGCGGAGATTTAAAAAGCGCGGGAGCTGCGAATCGGAGCGGAGATTTAAAAAGAGCGGGAGCTGCGAGTCGGAGCGGAGATTTAAAAAGCGCGGGAGCTGCGAGTCGGAGCGGAGGTTTAAAAGGAGCGGGAGTTGCGAGTGAGAGTGGAGATTTAAAAGGAGCGGGAGCTGCGAGTCGGAGCGGAGATTTAAAAAGCGGGGGAGCTGCGAGTGGGAGCGGAGATTTAAAAAGAACGGGAGCTGCGAGTCGGGGCAGAGGTTTAAAAAGAGCGGGAGCTGCGAGTCGGGGAAGAGATTTAAAAAGCGCGGGAGCTGCGAGTCGGGGCAGAGATTTAAAAAGAGCGGGAGCTGCGAGTCGGGGCAGAGATTTAAAAAGCGCGGGAGTTGCGAGTCGGAGCGGAGATTTAAAAAGCCCAGGTGCTGCGAGTCGGAGCGGAGATTTAAAAAGAGCTGGAGCTGCGAGTCGGAGCGGATATTTAAAAAGCGCGGGAGCTGCGAATCGGAGCGGAGATTTAAAAAGCCCAGGTGCTGCGAGTCGGAGCGGAGATTTAAAAAGAGCTGGAGCTGCGAGTCGGAGCGGAGATTTAAAAAGAGCGGGAGCTGCGAGTCGGAGCGGAGATTTAAAAAGCGCGGGAGCTGCGAGTCGGGGCAGAGATTTAAAAAGAGCGGGAGCAGCGAGTCGGAGCGGAGATTTAAAAAGCGCGGGAGCTGCGAGTCGGAGCGGAGATTTTCAAGCGCGTGAGCTGCGAGTCGGAGCGGAGATTTAAAAAGCGCGGGAGCTGCGAGTCGGAGCGGAGATTTAAAAAGCGCGGGAGCTGCGCGTCGGAGGGGAGATTTAAACAGCGCGGGAGCTGCGAGTCGGAGCGGAGATTTAAAAAGCACTGGAGCTGCGAGTCGGAGCGGAGATTTAAAAAGCACCGGAGTTGCGAGTCGGAGCGGAGATTTAAAAAGCACCGGAGCTGCGAGTCGGAGCTGAGATTTAAACAGCGCGGGAGCTGCGCGTCGGAGCGGAGATTTAAAAAGCGCCGGAGCTGCGAGTCGGAGCGGAGATTTAAAAAGCGCCGGAGCTGCGAGTCGGGGCAGAGATTTAAAAAGCGCGGGAGCTGCGAGTCGGAGCGGAGATTTAAAAAGCGCCGGAGCTGCGAGTCGGAGCGGAGATTTAAAAATATCGCGGCCTAGTTTCGAGAGCCGTTCGGAGGAGGAGCAGTCTCTGTCAGGGCGAGAACCTGAGAACATCTAAGTCACTCGGAAGGTAAGAAAATGATTTTTACTCATTTTTACTTTTAGTGCCTTTTCAAATTGTGTGTGTGTGTGTGTGTGTGTGTGTGTGTGTGTGGGAGGGGGTGGGGGCAATTGAAGTGACATCACAGAAAAGCTGTGACCTGAGTGGCTGGTTGGGAATCTACACTAAATGTTTTAAAAATCAGCATTGGTAACTAATTAACCATAATTACTTAATTATAATTTAGAGGGGTATCTAAGCCAGAGATCGGAGAGTACTATATTTAGCTTTCACATTTATAGTAGAAATCTAGTGCTAGGAAACAGATAGTTCACAGTTACTTTGTTTTACATTTTAACTTTTAACTTTAATTTACTAATTAATTGACGCAATGTCAGTTCGAGGGGGGCAGTGCTCTGACTGTGAGATGTGGCAGGTCCGGGAGGCTTCCAGCGTCCCGGATGGCTTCATCTGCAGAACGTGCACCCAACTGGAGCTCCTCACAGACCGCATGGTTCGGTTGGAGCGGCAATTGGATGCACTTAGGAGCATGCAGGTGGCGGAAAGCGTCATAGATAGCAGTTATGTAAATGTGGTCACACCCAAGGTGCGGGCAGAGAAATGGGTGACCACCACACAGGGCTGGCAGTCAATGCAGGAATCCCCTGAGGTTGTCCCCCTCTCGAATAGGTATACCCCTTTGGATACTGTCGGGGGAATAGCCTACCAGGAGAAAACAGCCACAGCCAGAGCAGTAGCACCACGGCTGGCTCTGATGTTCAGAAGGGAGGGTCAACGCATAGAAGAGCAATAGTAATAGGGGACTCTATAGTCAGGGGCACGGATAGGCGCTTCTGTGGACGTGAAAGAGACTCCAGGATAGTATGTTGCCTCCCTGGTGCCAGGGTCCAGGATGACTCCGAACGGGTAGAGGGCATCCTGAAGGGGGAGGGCAAACAGGCAGAGGTCGTTGTTCATATTGATACGAACGACATAAACAGGAAGGGGCATGAGGTCCTGCAACAGCTGTTCAGGGAGCTCGGCAGAAAGTTAAAAGACAGGACCTCTAGGGTTGTAATCTCGGGATTACTCCCTGTGCCAGTGAGGCTAGAAGTAAGAAGATAGAGCAGCTAAACACGTGGCTAAACAGCTGGTGTAGGAGGGATTGTTTCCGTTATCTGGACCACTGGGAGCTCTCCCGGGGCAGGTGTGACCTGTATAAGAAGGACGGGTTGCATCTAAACTGGAGAGGCATAAATATCCTGGCCGCGAGGTTTGCAAGTATCAAACGGGAGTATGGCAGGGGGGTGGGCACGGTAGCAAAATGTCAGAAGGTGAGAGCATTGAGGGAGAACTAGGGAATAGGGACAGTGTGGCTCTGAGGCAGAGCAGACATGGAGAAGTTGCTGAACACAGCGGGTCTGGTGGCCTAAAGTGCATATGTTTTTATGCAAGAAGTATTACGGGTAAGGAAGATGAGCTTAGAACTTGGATTAGTACTTGAAACTATGATGTTGTTGCCATTACAGAGACCTGGTTGAGGGAAGGGCAGGAATGGCAGCTAAAACTTCCAGGATTTAGATGTTTCAGCCTGGACAGAGGGGGATGTAAAAGGGGTGGTGGAGTTACGCTACTGGTTAGGGATGATATCACAGCTATACTACGGGAGGACACCTCAGAGGGCAGTGAGGATATATGGGTAGAGATCAGGAATAAGAAGGGTGCAGTCACAATGTTGGGGGTTTACTACAGGCCTCCCAACAGCCAGCGGGAGATAGAGGAGCAGATAGGGAGACAGATTTTGGAAAATAGTAAAAACAACAGGGTTGTGGTGATGGGAGACTTCAACTTCCCCAATATTGACTGGGGCTCACTTAGTGCCAGGGGCTTAGACGGGGCAGAGTTTGTAAGGAGCATCCAGGAGGGCTTCTTAAAAAAATATGTAGACAGTCCAACGAGGGAAGGGGTGTTACTGGACCTGGTATTGGGGAATGAGCCCGGCCAGGTGGTAGAAGTTTCAGTAGGGGAGCATTTCGGGAACAGTGACCACGATTCAGTCAGTTTTAAAGTGCTGGTGGACAAGGATAAGTGGTCCTAGGGTGAATGTGCTAAATTGGGGGAAGGCTCATTATAACAATATTAGGCGGGAAATGAAGTACGTAGATTGGGGGCGGATGTTTGAGGGCAAATCAACTCAAGACTTGTGGGAGGCTTTCAAGTGTCAGTTGAAAGGAACTCAGGATCGGCATGTTCCTGTAAGGAAGAAGGAAAAATACGGCAATTTTCGGGAACCTTGGATAACGAGAGGTATTGTAGGCCACGCCAAAAAGAAAAAGGAAGCATTTGTCAGGGCTAAAAGGCTCGGAACAGACGAAGCCTGTGTGGAATATAAGGTCAGTAGGAAGGAAATTAAGCAAGGAGTCAGGAGGGCTAGAAGGGGTCATTGGCAAATAGGGTTAAGGAAAATCCCAAGGCTTTTTACACGTACATAAAAAGCAAGAGGGTAGCCAGGGAACGGGTTGGCCCACTGAAGGATAGGCAAGGGAATCTATGTGTAGAGCCAGAGGAAATGGGCGAGGCACTAAATGAATTCTTTGCATCAGTGTTCACCAAAGAGAAGGAATTGGTATATGTTGAGTCTGGAGGAGGGTGTGTAGATAGCCTGGGTCACATTGCGATCCAAAAAGACGAGGTGTTGGGCGTCTTAAACAATATTAAGGTAGATAAGTCCCAAGGGCCTGATGGGATCTACCCCAGAATACTGACGGAGGCTGGAGAGGCAATTGCTGAGACCTTGACATAAATCTGTGGATACTCACTGTCTTCAGGTGATGTCCCAAAGGACTGGAGAATACCCAATTTTGTTCCTCTATTTAAGAAGGGTAGCAAGAATAATCCAGGGAACTACAGGCCGGTGATCCTTACTTCAGTGGGAGGGAAATTACTGGAGAGAATTCTTCCAGACAGGTTCTACTCACATTTGGAAGCAAATGGACGTATTCGTGAGAGGCAGCATGGTATTGTAAAGGGGAGGTCGTGTCTCACTAGCATGATAGAGTTTTTCGAGGAGGTCACAATGATGATTGCTGCAGGTAGGGCAGTGGATGTTGTCTATATTGACTGCAGTAAGGCCTTTGACAAGGTCCCTCATGGTAGATTAGTACAAAAGGTGAAGTCACACGGGATCAGGGGTGAGCTGGCAAGTTGGATACAGAACTGGCTACGTCATAGAAGGCAGTGAGTAGCAATGGAAGGGTGCTTTTCTAATTGGAGGGCTGTGACCAGTGGTGTTCCACAGGGATCAGTGCTGGGACCTTTGCTCTTTGTAGTATATATAAATGATTTGGAGGAAAATGTAACTGGTCTGATTAGTAAGTTTGCAGACGACACAAAGGTTGGTGGAATTGTGGATAGCGATGAGGACTGTCAGAGGATACAGCAGGATATAGATTGTTTGGAGAATTGGGCGGAGAGATGGCAGATGGGGTTTAATCCGGACAAATGTGAGGTAATGCATTTTGGAAGGTCTAATGCAGCTAGGGAACATACAGTGAATGGTAGAACCCTCAAGAGTATTAAAGGTCAGAGCGATCTAGGACTACAGTTCCACAGGTCACTGAAAGGGGCAACACAGGTGGAGAATGTAGTCAAGAAGGCATACGACATGCTTGTCTTCTTTGGCCGGGGCATTGAGTTTAAGAATTGGCAAGTCAAGTTGCAGCTGTAGAGAACCTTAGTTAGGCCACACTTGGAGTAGAGAGTTCAATTCTGGTCGCCACACTACCAGAAGGATGTGGAGGCTTTAGAGAGGGTGAAGAAGAGATTTATCAGAATGTTACCTGGTATGTAGTGCATTAGCTATGAGGAGCAGTTGAATAAATTCGGTTTATTCTCACTGGAACGACGGAGGTTGAGGGGCGACCTGACAGAGGTCTACACAATTATGAGGGGCATAGACAGAGTGGACAGTCAGAGACTTTTCCCCAGGGTAGAGGGGTCAATTACTAGGGGGCATAGGATTAAGATGAGAGGGGCAAGGTTTAGAGTAGATGTACGAGGCAAGTTTTTAACACAGAGGGTAGTGGGTGCCTGGAACTCGCTACCGGAGGTGGAGGTGAAGCAGGGAAGATGGTGACATTTAAGGGGCATCTTGACAAATACATGAATAGTATGGGAATAGAGGGATACATACCCAGGAAGTGTGGAAGATTGTAGTTTAGTCGGGCAGCATGGTCGGCAGTGGCTTGGAGTGCCGAAGGGCCTGTTCTCTGCTCCTCCACGTTGCCAAGACCCCTACCGTTAACCCTGTATTCCGTATTCATATTTCTCCTTCCAAAATGGACAACCTCACACTTTTCAGGATTAAACTCCATCTGACACTTCTCAGCCCAGCTCTGCATCCTATCTATGTCTCTTTGCAGCCGACGACAGCCCTCCTCACTATCCACAACTCCATTAATCTTCGTATCGTCTGCAAATTTACTGAACCACCCTTCAACTCCCTCATCCAAGTCATTAATGAAAACCACAAAGAGCAGAGGACCCAGAACTGATCCCTGCGGTACGCCACTGGCAACTGGGCTCCAGGCTGAATTTTTTCCAGCCACCACCACTCTCTGACTTCTATCGGTTAGCCAGTTCATTATTCAACTTGCCACATTTCCCACTATCCCATGCCTCCTTACTTTCTGCATAAGCATACCATGGGGAACCTTATCAAATGCCTTACTAAAATCCATGTACACTACATCTACTGCTTTCCCTTCATCCACGTGCTTGGTCACCTCCTCAAAGAATTCAATAAGACTTGTGAGGCAAGACCTACCCCTCACAAATTCGTACTGACTATCACTAATCAAGCAGTGTCTTTCCAGGTGCTCAGTAGTATTTCAATTACTTTGCCTACCTCCGAAGTAAAACTAACTGGCCTGTAATTCCCAGGGTTATCGCTAGTCCCTTTTTTTAACAGGGGCACGACATTCGCCACTCTACAATCCCCTGGTCCCACCCGTGTTGACAGTGAGGACGAAAACATCATTGCCAACGGCTCTGCAATTCCATCTCTTGCTTCCCATAGAATCCTTGGATATATCCCGTCAGGTCCGGGGGACTTTTCTATCCTCAAGTTTTTCAAAATGCCCAACACATCTTCCTTCCTAACAAGTATTTCCTCAAGCTTACCAGTCTGTTTCACACTCTCCTCTCCAACAATATGGCCCCTCTCATTCGTAAATACTGAAGAAAATTACTCGTTCAAGACCTCTCATATCTCTTCAGACTCAATACACAATCTCCCTCTACTGTCCTTGATCGGACTTACCTCGCTCTGGTCATTCTCATATTGCTCACATATGTGTAAAAGGCCTTGGGGTTTTCCTTGATCCTACCCGCCAAAGATTTTTTATGCCCTCTCTATGCTCTTCTAATCCCTTTCTTCAGTTGTATCCCTCCAGCGCCCTTCCTGAACCTTGTTTCCTCAGCCTTACATAAGTATGCTTCTGTATGTCCCTGCCTGACAGGGGCATACAGATCAAGGGCACGTAGTGATATTCGGGACCTTCAAGCAGCTATTGGATAGGTGAATGGACTACGGTAGAATGATCTAGTGTAGATGAAGTTATTCTTAAGGGCAGCACGATAGCGTTGTGGATAGCACAATTGCTTAACAGCTCCAGGGCCCCACGTTCGGTTCTGGCTTGGTTCACTGTGTGCGCGGAATCTGCACATCCTCCCCGTGTGTGCGTGGGTTTCCTCCGGGTGCTCCGGTTTTCTCCCACACTCCAAAGATGTGCAGGCTAGGTGGTTTGGCCGTGATAAATTACCCTTAGTATCCAAAATTGCCCTTAGTGCTGGGTGGGGTTGCTGGGTTGTGGGGATAGGGTGGAGGTGTTGACTAGGGTAGGGTGCTCTTTCCAGGAGCCGGTGCAGACTCGATGGGCCGGTTGACCTCCTTCTGCACTGTAAATTCGATGTTTAATCTAGGACAAAAGGTTCGCCACAACATCGTGGGCCGAGCGGCCTGTTCTGTGCTGTATTTGTCTAAGTTTTCTATGTTCTATATAGTATCTGTTCCTTGAACAAGTTCCACATTTCAATTGTGTCCTTCCCTGACAGCCTATGTTCCCAACTTATGCACTTCAATTCTTGTCTGACAAAATCTTATTTACCCTTCCCCCAAATGTAAAACTTGCACGCACCTATTCCTCTCCATTACTAAAGTGAAAGTCACAGAATTGTGGTCACTATCTCCAAAATGCTCTCCCACTAACAAATCTATCACTTGCCCTGGTTCATTACCAAGTACCAAAGCTAATTTGGCCTTCCCTCTGGTCGGACAATATACATACTGCTTTAGAAATCCTTCCTTGACACACTGCACACAAACCACCCCATCCAAACTATTTGAACTAAAGAGTTTCCACTCAATATTTGGGAAGTTGAAGTCGCCCATTACTACTACCCTGTGACTTCTGCACCTTTCCAAAATCTGTTTCCCAATCTGTTCTTCCACATCTCTGCTGCTATTGGGGGGCCTATAGAAAACTCCCTACAAGGTGACTGCTCCTTCGCTATTTCTCACTTGAACCCATACTACCTCAGTACGCATACCTCCTCGAACTGCCTTTCTGCAGCTGTTGTACTATCTCTTATTAACAATGCAACCCCCACCTCTTTCACCACCCTCCCTAATCTTATTGAAACATCTATCTCCAACAACCATTTCTGCCCCTCTTCTATCCAAGTTTCCGTGATGGCCACCACATCGTACTCCCAAGTACCGATCCTTGCCTTGAGTTCATCCACTTTGTTCCTGGTGTTTCTTGGGTCGAAGTATACACACTTCAACCCATCTCCGTGCCTGCAGTGTTACCTTCCCCACTGCCTAATTACACGCTTTGACGTCCTGAATATCGACTACCTTAGATGCTGGACTACAAATCCGGTTCCAATTCCCCTGCCCAAGTAGTTTAAACCCTCCAGAAGAGTACTAGAAAACCTCCCTCCCAGTATATTGGTGCCCCTCTGGTTCAGGTGCAACCCGTCCTGCTTGTACAGGTCCCACCTTCCCCAGAATGCGCTCCAATTATCCAAATACCTGAAGCCCTCCCACCTACACCGTTCCTGCAGCCACGTGGTCAGCTGCACTCTCTCCCTATTCCTAGCCTCGCTATCACGTGGCACCGGCAACAAACCAGAGATGACAACTCTGTCTGTCCTGGCTTTTAACTTCCAGCCTAACCCCCTAAACTCGTTTATTACATCCACACCACTTTTTCTACCTACGCCGTTGATACCAATGTGCACCACGACTTCTAACTGCTCCCCCTCCTCCTTAAGGATCCTGAATACACTATCCGAGACATCCCTGGCGCCCGCGAGGCAACATACCTTCCGGGAGTCCCGCTCGTGACCACAGAATATCCTATCTATTTCCCTAACCATTGAGGCTCCTATTACTATTGCTTTTCTATTCTCCCCCTTCCCTTCTGAGCCACAGAGCCAGACTCAGTGCCAGAGACCTGGCCGCTAGGGCCTTCCCCCTATAGGTTATCATCCCCCAACAACATCCAAAATGGTATACTTGTTTTTAAGGGGAACGGCCACGAGGGATCATTGCAATGTCTGCCCGTTCGTTTTCTTTCCCCTGACTATAATCCAGCTATTCTTGGTCTGTACCTTGGGTGTGGTTACCTCCCTGTAACTCTTGTCTATTACTCCCTCTACCTCCCGGATGATCCGATGTTCATCCAGCTCCAGGTCCAGTTCCCTAACACAGTCTCTGAAGAACTGGAGTTTGGTGCACTTCCCGCAGATATATACAGTGGGGAAACCGGAGGTATCCCTCACTACCCACATCCTACAGGAGGAGCATGCATAGCCTCCATCCCCTCTTACCTTACAGAATATAGCTGCCCTGTGGACCAACTGGGCCTCCGCCCTCCGACTCTGCTCCCAGTCAGCTGCACTCTCTGTAAACACCCGGCTCCCTTATCTCTCTTTGAGGAAATGTAGGAAATGAAATGAAAGGAGCACCTTGCTCCCTCCTCATCTAACTCCCAGTCACCAAACTCTCACTATAGCACTCAAATGCACTCAGATTCAGCACTCAGTGCAAACAAAGTCGCCACTGTAGCTGGCTCACTTTTATACTGTGAATCTCGCCTCTGAAAACTGGCCTTATCCAATTAACAAGCTCAAGCTGCAAGTAGCTACAAGTAGAACATTTGTTTAAAGCTGATTGATAAGTCATCTTCTTCTAAACCAAACAGCAACGTTTAATTTAATTAACTAAATAAAAGAAAGACAGGACGTTAGATAACGATGGACCCTTATTATCCCTCAGTCATCAAACTCTCACTATAGCACTGAAATGCACCCAAATTCAGCACTCCCTCAGTCCCCAAACTCTCACTATAGCACTCAAATGCACCCAATTTCAGCACTCAGGGCAAACAAAAGAACGAAATGTAATATCTCCAAATTTGCAGATGACTCAAAGTTGAGTTGACTTGTGAGCTGTACGGGGTTCCTGCAGTGTGATTTGGACATGCCGATTGAGTTGCCAAATGAATGCTAGATGTAGTGTAATTTGGATAATTGTGAGGCGGTACGGTAGCACAGTGGTTGGCACTGTTGCTTCAGAGCGCTAGTGTCCCAGGGTCGATTCCCGGCTTGGGTGACTGCCTGTGCGATGTCTGCACGTTCTCCCCGTGTCTGCGTGGGTTTCCTCCGGGTGCTCCGGTTTCCTCCCACAAGTCCCGAAAGACGTGCTCTTTGGTGAATTGGACATTCTGAATTCTCCCTCAGTGTACCCGAACAGGCGCCGGAATGTGTCGACTAAGGGATTTTCATTGTACCTTCATTGCAGTGTTAGTGTCAGCCTACTTGTGACAATAATAACGATTATTATTAATTTGTATTATTATTCGTGTTGGCAGCAAAATCGGGAGGCGGCTTATTAGCGGAATGACCATAAATTCGGAGAAAGGAATGTGCAACTAAACCTGGCTGTCATCGTATACCAGTCGCTGAAGGTAATTCTGCAGGGACAGCAGGCAGTAAAGAAGACAAATTGTCTGTTGACCTGCATAGCGAAAGGATTGGACGGCAGGAGCCCTTTGTCTCCCTTCAATTATATAGCGTGTTGGTGAGGTCACGCCTGGAATATTGTGAGCAGTTTGGTTCTCCTTATCTACGGAAGGATAGACTTGTTCTGGAGCGAGTGCAGTGGAGATTTCCCGACTGATGGGATGGCAGGACCGACGTATGCGGAGAGATTGATTCGATTAGAATCGTATTCGCTGGAGTTCAGAAGAATCAGGAGGGACCTCATAGATACAGATAACATTCTATCACGACTAGACAGGGTGGATGCTGAAAGGATTTTCCCGACAGTGGATGTGTCTAGATCTGGGAACAAAGTCTGGGGCTACGTGGTAGACCATTTAGGACAGAGATGAGCAGAGACACGCAGAGGTGAGGCTGTGGAATTCGGAACGACAGAAAGTAGCTGAGGCAAAATCATTGTGTGATTTCAAGAAGTTCGAGGTAGCACTTGGAGCGAAGGGGATGAACGGGTTTGGGCGAAGGCGGTTAGGATATGGAGTTGGCTGATTGCCATGGTCAGAACGAATAGTGTAGAAGGGTCGAAAGGTCAAATGGCCTCTAACTGCTCCTATTTTCTTTGTTTCTATGTTTGACAGATATGGAAAGCTGGAGGATGTGTGTCTGCTGATGGAAAGACTCTCCCCTAAGCCGCATTATTATAATATATAGTCCAGATAGTCCAATGAAAATAATATGGTGTAATTATGGTAAACGTTCACCCCACTCCTCCCCAACAGACATTATAAACACAGGTGAGTTCAGGTGGCACGGTGGCTCAGCAGTGTTCACAGGGCCGAGGGACCCAGGTTCGATTCCGACCTTGGGTGACTGGCTGTATTTTCTGCCGTGAGCGCATGGATTTCCTTCCGGGTGCTCGGGTTTTCTCTTACAGTCTCAAAGATGTGCAAGTTAGGGTAATTGACCACGGTAAAGTATCCCTTATTGTCCAGAGATCTGCCGGGAAAAGCGGATCATACCATGTCAATCAGTGAAAAGCGTCTGGTGCACAGGCATGTCGCCGCTAACATGTGATGTAGGAGAGGCGCAAGTGAACGCTCGTCCTGAGGTGTCTGCTTCAGTACCAGTTGTTCCACAGGAGGTCCGACGGGCACCAGTAGGTGGATCAGCTCCGGGTGTCCACCAAAAAACAAAGGCAGCGTCGCAGCAATGGAGCAGGAAGGATAAGCCCAGACGAGTGCTATTCTCACTGACAAGGGCACGTATATTGAAGGACGGACGTTGGAATCCTATGCACGAGTATATGAATCTCAGTTAGAATCGCCGAAACGGTAATATCGATGTCAGTCAGATCAATTGGACCAAGTAGGAATCATGCTGATAAGGTGGACTGCTTTGTCCTGAATGGTGCAGGGATTTAAATTTTAATTTATTTTTTTAGAGTAACCAATGAAACTTTTCCAATTAAGGGGCAATTTAACGTGGCCAATCCACCTAACCTGCACATCTTTGGTTTGTGGGGGCGAAACGCACGCAAACACGGGTAGAATGTGCAATCTCCACACGGACAGTGACCCAGAGCCAGGATCGAACCTGGGACCTCGGCGCCGTGAGGCTACCGTGCTAACAACTGCGCCACCGTGCTGCCCCCGGTGCAGAGATGCTTGACTGTTGCTGGAGCTGCACTCATCCAGGAAAGTGGGGAAGTATGCCATCACGCTCTTGGCATGTACCTTGTCGACGATGGGCAGGCTATGTGGACTGAGGAGGTGATTTGCTTGCCACAGGATTCCCAGCCTCTGACGTGCTCTGCAAATTGCAGAATTAAATTGGCTAGTCCAGTTCGGTTTGTGGTTAATGACGACCCCCAGGATGTAGATAGCGGGGGATTCAGCGAGAGTAATGCCATTGAATATCATCGGGCTATGGTTAGATCCTCTCTTGTAAGAGATGATCATTGCCTGGCGGTTGTGTAGAGGAAATGCTATTTGCCACTTGTTAGCCCAAGCATTGAAATTGTCCAGGTCTTGCTGCATTTGCACGTGAACTGCGTCAGTGTCTGAGCAGTCGCGAATGGTGATGAACAGCGTGTAATCATCCCTTCATCTGGACTTATGTGGGAATGGAGGTCATCGAGGAAGCAGTTGAAGATGGTTGCGACTAGGAGACTACTGTGAGGAACTCCAGAGGTTATGCGCTCGGATTCGGATGACTGCCGTGAAACCACAACAACCACCTTACATTTTTCCAGCTATGACTCCAACCAGTGGAGTGTACCCCCCTCCAATTCCCATCATTACTGGTTTAGCTAGGGCTCATTGATGTAATGAGCTAGAAAATGCGACCTTGATGTCAACGGCAGTAACTCTCATCTCACATCTGGAGTGCAATTCCTTTGTCCATGTTTGAACCAACGCTGTAATGACGTAAGGAACGGAGAAACCATGGCGGAATTCCACCTGCAGGTCAGTGCTCAGGTTATTGCGAAGTAAGTGCCGATTGGTTGCACTGATGAGGATCCCATCCATCCCTTTATTGAGGACTGAGAGTAGGCAGAGATAACGGCAATTGGCTGGGTTGGATTTCACTTGATTTTTGTGAACAGGACACACCTGGGCGATTTTCCACATTGCCGAGTAGAAGACAGTGTTGTAGCTGTACTGGAACAGCTTGGCCAGGTGCATGAGATCACTCACCGATTGGAAATTCTTTGGAATTCGCTATCACCTGTATTTTAGATATTCAGCTTGAATTAACTCAAATCTTAATTCTACTTCTATATTATTCAAAAGAAAAAGAACAAAGAAAATCACAGCACAGGAACAGGCCCTTCGGCCCTCCCAGCCTGAGCAGATCCAGATCCTTTATCTAAACTTGTCGCCTATTTTACAAGGATCTACTTCCCTCTGTACCTCGCCCGTTCATATATCTGTCTAGATGCATCTTAAATGATGCTATCGTGCCCACCTCTACCAGCTCCGCTGGCAAAGCGTTCCAGGCACCCACCATCCTCTGCGTAAAAAACTTTCCACGCATATCTCCCTTAAACTTTCCCCTCTCATCTTGAAATCGTGACCCCTTGTAATTGGCACCCCCACTCTTGAAAAAAGCTTGTTGCTATCCACCCTCTCCATACCTCTCAGTATTTTGTAGACCTCAATCAGGTCACCCCTCAACCTCCGTCTTTCCAACGAAAACAATCCTAATCTACTCAACATTTCTTCATAGCTAGCACCCTCCATAACAGGCAACATCCTGATGGACCACCTCTGCACTGTCTCTAAAGCACCCATATCCTTCTGGTAATGTGGCGACAAGAACTGAACGCAGTATTCCAAATGTGGCCGAACCAAAGTCCTACACAACTGTAACATGACCTGCCGACTCTTGTACTCAATACCCCGTCCGATGAAGGCAAGCATGCTGTATGCCTTCTTGACCACTCTATCGACCTGCGTTGCCACCGTCAGGGTACAATAGACCTGAAATCCCAGTCCTCTCTGTACATCAATTTTCCCCAGGACTCTTCCATTGACCGTATTGCCCGCTCTTTAATTAGATCTTCCAAAATGCATCACCTCGCACCTGCCTGGATTGAACTCCACCTGCCATTTCTCTGCCTAACTCTCCAATCTATCTATATGTTGCTGTATTGTCTGACGGTCCTCCTTGCTATCTGCAACTCCACCAATCTTAGTATCATCTGCAAATTTGCTAATCAGGAACTAAAGCAATGTGAGTTTCGCTGGTTTGGTCAGTGTTTCTTGCCCGTAACCAATTGCAGTCGATTGTTATTTATTTGGAGATAAAGTTGCCTCTTCATAAGGAGTTGTTGGAGAATTAATCTAAAAAAAACATCAGTGATTGATTAACACGGATAGTCGCCTTTGGAAATTTGATTTAGTGGCATCAGAATCGGCCGAAACTCTGATAGCCTGACTGCAGTCTACATGCCCAATAAATCAACATGCAAAGAAAGACGATGGGTAATGCATATTTTAACATTCTACTGATTTGTATTATCTGGATATAGTTGGGCATATAAGAAAAAGAATCAAAACTGGGACATACCCACTTACACAATCAGTGAAAGATGTGTTTTTGTGTTCCAACATTTTATGCGCAATGGGTTGCGGAATGTTGGAATGAGCAACATTTCTAAACAGGTCGAAGGGAGAGAATCTGATCGCAGCGCTGGATATTACGCCGCATATTATTGTTATATCCCTTCATATGAATCCAGTTATCAACTATTGCTTCCCTCAATCTTTACCTGTGAAAATTCGCATCCCTAACTATTAATTACCTGTGCTGTGTTCTCAGAAGTATGTTTGTGAAAGCTGCATGTGTTAAATATTTGTTCAGCTCACTGTGACTGATCATAATTGTCAGGGGCATAGCTGAGCCTGTGGAGACATATTCCATGTATAAATCAGTGCTCATGGAAAATAAATCCTCATAGCATTCTCTTGCCCTCCACGACCAGTCACCGCTTCTCAGTGAGATGAACCAGCCGGTAATTCTTCAGATATAACGCGTTTACTATGCTTTTATTGCAGTTGTTGGAGTTCCCGGTAAGCTATCACGACAGTGGTTAGCAGCAGAATTAGGTATTCTTTGTTGTACTGTACTTGCCAAAATACCTCGCTGCGACTTTCCCTTGTCGCTTCTGCCTTTTGAGAAATGTAATTGGCTGATGTAATGCAGGTTCCTGATTTTAGTGTCTGCTTTCTAACTCAATCTCCTCAGCGCGGAGAATGTGAGTTATTTTCTCTCGTGCTGACTTCACTGAAATCAACACCTTGTCTGGCAGCTGATGGCAGAGCATTAGGTTGTCTCAACTATTTCAGTGCGTTGAACCAAGATGATTTGTTCTCTTTGTTTCTTTCTATGACCAGTGATTCATATTTCTCCAGCACATTATTTCTTTGTTGCAATCAGAGATCAAAGTGCTTCTTCTCCCGACTCGCGTGATTGTTTCATTGTATTTTCATATCACTGTTACGACATTGCTCCAATTACCAATCTATGTAAAGGTAAGGTAAAGTCGCCGTCCACCCAAATGGCCATAAGCTGCTTTCCCCTTTGAGGGGGAGAGCTGACTGGTGGTGATTGCACCCAATGATCACCACACCGTAGACAAAGTGCAGGTTTGAGAAAATGAGCCCTTCATGAATAACCACATCCGGTAGTGTGAATCTCTCACTTCACACCGCGAACCACCAGTTGTCCCGCCAACTGAGCTAGTGCCTTTTGAAAAGCATGGCTATCGAACTTTTCTTTTCCGAACACGATTTCATCTCCTTCCCTATTTGGAAATCTTTGGGCTCTGCTGATTACAATCATGTGAAATAGAATTCTTGATTAAACTAATGCAGCAGGGGCATGGGAACCTGGATTGTAGTTTTATGGTAAGGGAGAATGAGGGTATAGAGGTCAGGAGCACAGATTTGACGTCGCAGGAGGGGGCAAGTGTTCAGGTAGGTGGTTTGAAGTGTGTCTACTTCAATG
Source organism: Scyliorhinus torazame (assembly GCF_047496885.1). NCBI lineage: Eukaryota > Metazoa > Chordata > Chondrichthyes > Carcharhiniformes > Scyliorhinidae > Scyliorhinus > Scyliorhinus torazame. Next base: position 112,983 of record NW_027307854.1, read on the forward strand.
CCAGGCGTATACGAAACAAGGTAGGGGAACTGGCAGCATGGGTTGGTACCTGGGACTTCGATGTTGTGGCCATTTCGGAGACATGGATAGAGCAGGGACAGGGATGGATGTTGCAGGTTCCGGGGTTTAGGTGTTTTAGTAAGCTCAGAGAAAGAGGCAAAAGAGGGGGAGGTGTGGCGCTGCTAGTCAGAGCAGTATTACGGTGGCGGAGAGGATGCTAGATGGGGACTCTTCTTCCGAGGTAGTATGGGCTGAAGTTAGAAACAGGAAAGGAGAGGTCACCCTGTTGGAAGCTTTTTTATAGGCCTCCTAATAGTTCTAGGGATGTAGAGGAAAGGATGGCGAAGATGATTCTCGATATGAGCGAAAGTAACAGGGTAGTTATTATGGGAGACTTTAACTTTCCAAATATTGACTGGAAAAGACATAGTTCGAGTACAATAGATGGGTCGTTTTTTGTACAGTGTGTGCAGGAGGGTTTCCTGAAACAATATGTTGAGAGGCCAACAAGAGGCGAGGCCACGTTGGATTTGGTTTTGGGTAATGAACCAGGCCAGGTGTTGGATTTGGAGGTAGCAGAGCACTTTGGGGACAGTGACCACAATTCGGTGACGTTTACGTTAATGATGGAAAGGGATAAGTATACACCGCAGGGCAAGAGTTATAGCTGGGGGAAGGGCAATTATGATGCCATTAAACGTGACTTGGGGGGGGGGATAAGGTGGAGAAGTAGGCTGCAAGTGTTGGGCACACTGGATAAGTGGGGCTTGTTCAAGGATCAGCTACTGCGTGTTCTTGATAAGTATGTACCGGTCAGACAGGGAGGAAGGCGTCGAGCGAGGGAACCGTGGTTTACCAAGAGAGTGGAGTCTCTTGTTAAGAGGAAGAAGGAGGCCTATGTGAAGATGAAGTGTGAAGTTTCAGTTGGGGCGATGGATAGTTACAAGGTAGCGAGGAAGGATCTAAAGAGAGAGCTAAGACGAGCAAGGAGGGGACATGGGAAGTAATTGGCAGGAAGGATCAAGGAAAACCCAAAAGCTTTCTATAGGTATGTCAGGAATAAGCGAATGACTAGGGAAAGAGTAGGACCAGTCAAGGACAGGGATGGGAAATTGTGTGTGGAGTCTGAAGAGATAGGCGAGATACTAAATGAATATTTTTCGTCAGTATTCACTCAGGAAAAATATAATGTTGTGGAGGAGAATGCTGAGCCGCAGGATAATAGAATAGATGGCATTGAGGTACGTATGGAAGAGGTGTTGGCAATTCTGGACAGGCTGAAAATAGATAAGTCCCCGGGACCTGATGGGATTTATCCTAGGATTCTCTGGGAGGCCAGGGAAGAGATTGCTGGACCTTTGGCTTTGATTTTTATGTCATCATTGGCTACAGGAATAGTGCCAGAGGACTGGAGGACAGCAAATGTGGTCCCTTTGTTCAAAAAGGGGAGCAGAGACAACCCCGGCAACTATAGACCGGTGAGCCTCACGTCTGTAGTGGGTAAAGTCTTGAGGGGATTATAAGAGACAAGATTTATAATCATCTAGATAGGAATAATATGATCAGGGATCGTCAGCATGGCTTTGTGAAGGGTAGGTCATGCCTCACAAACCTGATTGAGTTCTTTGAGAAGGTGACTGAAAAGGTAGACGAGGGTAGAGCAGTGGATGTGGTGTATATGGAGTTCATCAAAGCGTTTTATAAGGTTCCCCACGGTAGGCTATTGCAAAAAATACGGAGGCTGGGGATTGAAGGTGATTTAGAGATGTGGATCAGAAATTGGCTAGCTGAAAGAAGACAGAGGGTGGTGTTTGATGGGAAATGTTCAGAATGGAGTACAGTCACAAGTGGAGTACCACAAGGATCTGTTCTGGGGCCGTTGCTGTTTGTCATTTTTATCAATGACCTAGAGGAAGGCGCAGAAGGGTGGGTGAGTAAATTTGCAGACAACACTAAAGTCGGTGGTGTTGTCGATAGTGTGGTAGGATGTAGCAGGTTACAGAGGGATATAGATAAGCTGCAGAGCTGGGCTGAGAGGTGGCAAATGGAGTTTAATGTAGAGAAGTGTGAGGTTATTCACTTTGGAAGGAATAACAGGAATGCGGAATATTTGGCTAATGGTAAAGTTCTTGAAAGTGTGGATGAGCAGAGGGATCTAGGTGACCATGTACATAGATCCCTGAAAGTTGCCACCCAGGTTGATAGGGTTGTGAAGAAGGCCTATGGAGTGTTGGCCTTTATTGGTAGAGGGATTGAGTTCCGGGGTCGGGAGGTCATGTTGCAGCTGTACAGAACTCTGGTACGGCCGCATTTGGAGTATTGCGTACAGTTCTGGTCACCGCATTATAGGACGGACGTAGAGGCTTTGGAGCGGGTGCAGAGGAGATTTACCAGGATGTTGCCTGGTATGGAGGGAAAATCTTATGAGGAAAGGGTGATGGACTTGAGGTTGTTTTCGTTGGAGAGAAGAAGGTTAAGAGGAGACTTAATAGAGGCATACAAAATGATCAGGGGGTTGGATAGGGTGGACAGTGAGAGCCTTCTCCCGCGGATGGATATGGCTGGCACGAGAGGACATAACTTTAAACTGAGGGGTAATAGATATAGGACAGAGGTCTGAGGTAGGTTCTTTACGCAAAGAGTAGTGAGGCCGTGGAATGCCCTACCTGCTACAGTAGTGAACTCGCCAACATTGAGGGCATTTAAAAGTTTATTGGATAAACATATGGATGATAATGGCATAGTGTAGGTTAGATGGTTTTTGTTTCGGTGCAACATCGTGGGCCGAAGGGCCTGTACTGCGCTGTATTGTTCTATGTTCTATGTTCTAATGTTTCAGCACAGAGTGTCATTTCAGCTGAACATGTTCGTGACACATCGACGAAAATGTTTTCAAACTGATCACACCCTCTCGGCATTTTGAACCGAATAGAAAGATACTGTTTTCATAATTATCCTATTGTCTAATGGACTTGTCGTTGGAATCTTCCTGCGTCCCAACATCAGGGAGATTACTGGAGAATGTCACATCTCACATTGTAAATTGAACACACTTTCCTGTGCCTTTTTCGAAATAGCTTTGATTTATTGCTGTTTGTCAATCGTTTCAAAAACGACTCCATTCCTCTCAGCTTCTTTGGGCGGATCCCAACTCTCTGTGAATATTTCAATTGACAACTTTTTTATCCCAAATTATCTAGTGTATCCGCCTAACTGGGTGTGTCTGTGTTTGCAGTTACCTGGATCTGCTGTGATCTCTGCCATGAAAGACTATCTCTGGATCATTTCGGTGATTTAAACTCATAATAGTAAAGCCTTTAACCTGATGTGTTTCTGTTTAAAGATGTTAAGTGTCATGGATGTTGAAAGGAATAACTGAAGGATTATTTAGTGTTCTTTGGGGGTTCTGAAAACACCTCTCCCATAACAATATTGCATTCATCAACGCGGACTCCCAAAGAGCATCCTGGAAAACGATTGGGATGCAATTGGATGGTTAGAGAAATTATGAAGATGAGTTTGCAGGTTGATAATTCCGGATGCATTGACAAGCAAAATTGAAAATAATAGATACAGAAAACAGAAAGAGAAGAACAGAGATAGAAGCATCAGAGTGGATCGGAAAGACGATCCATTGTGTAAGAAGATCAATCAGTGAATAAAGTATGACTTGAACATGGTATGAAGAGATTCTAAAATTCTGTGGATTTTGCTTTGGGGTTCCTCTGTTTGTCACATTTTCAAACCGTGTTTCTGAAAATTACTCCTCACTTAATTACTGAATTAACAAATATACATACATTAGGAAATACTACAGTGCTCATCATGACTGACGGCATCTCGGAGAGAACATCAGAGTTAATGGTTCTCGTCAATGATCTTTAGCCAATGAATACAGAGCGAATAGGAAGTTTAATCCTCAGCCGAAACCAAGATCTATACCAGGAACAGTGCAATTACGAAAATTATTGCGTAGTCAATTGCATGATATATTTTTAGAAACATTTCAATGTCACAACCTCTGCTCAGGTAAACAAAAAATGCAATGCTTATAGAATTCTGTGCAGCCAATGACAAACTGGAAACGTAACTGTAAATTATGATGAAATGTTTTTTTTTATGTCGGGTCGATCAATAATTTTGCTCCTCCAACCTCTCTTTCTCCTCCAGTTAACGTGGTGGCGATCGTGATCATCTCCCGAGGCAAGTGTGGTCTCTCCAAATGCATCAGTCATTACCTTATGGGAATGTCTGCGGCAGATCTGCTAGTCGTTATATCTGAACCAATATTGTATCAAAATGCTCTGTTGTGGTTCCCAGATTCATTCCTGTACATTACCCACATTTGCAGTTATATTTACTTCCAGGTGTACGCAAGCACGATGATATCTGCCTGGTTCACAGTTGCTTTCACCTTTGACAGATATATTGCCATTTGCTGTGAGAAACTGAAAGGAAAATATTGTACCAGGAAAGTGGCAGTAATGGTTTTAGGAACAGTGAGTGTGGTAGGTTGTTTAATAAGCATCCCCTGGTACTTCAGGTTTGAACCTGACCATATAACTAATGGCGTTCCCTGGCACTGCATCACTAAACACAGCTTCTACACCTCCCACGCATGGAGCGGATTTGTCATCTTATTTGCCGTTGTACAAGCTGTTGCCTCATTCCTTCTGATTTCACTGTTTAATGTTCTCACTGTCAGACGTATTCTATTGTCAAATCGAGTTCGCAGCGGATTCAGAGGAAGTTGTAATGTAAAAGAGTGCAAGGACTTAGAGATGGAAAACCGAAGGAAATCCATTGTTTCACTGTTCAGCATATCCAGCAGTTTTCTTCTGCTATGGGTGACTCAAGTGATATTCTACACCTACCAGAGAATTGCTAATGTGCATTCTTATTCGACCACTGACAGACTTTACATTGTGGAGGTTGTCGCCAACATGCTTCAGGTTTTCAGTTCTTGTACTAACACTGGTATCTATGTCCTGACACAGAGGAAGTTCCGAGAGGAGTTCAAGAAAATACCCACTAAAACTAATTGTTAATTTATTTGCATCACGTCACAGTAAGGATCGTTTCATGCAATGAAGCAACAGAATGACAATCGGCATCCACTGCGCACCTTTATTTAAGAACATTATTAGTCCTCAAAAACATTGAAATTTGCTTGTTACACATCACAAGGAAAGGAAGAGATGGAGAGGAAGGGTATGTGTGCGAGAGAGGGTGTGGGAGATTGGGAGAGGGGGAAGAGAAAGCGAGATTAACAACTAAATGGTTCGTGACTGATATCGGTGAGGATAAGGTAATGTGAACTCGAAGGAACGATAAGCAGAGAGAAATACAGTAACCAAATGGCGAAGTGACGGCAATGTAGATAGTGGGCGTACAGAATGATAGATCAAAATGATAACTGACCAATAGATATTAAATTAGAACGAGAAGTATAACATGAAGATAATAAGTAGACATCAGTAGAAGAAGACCCGTAAGGGAAGGGCTTTGTAAAATAATATGCTGTAAAGGAAATACATGTGGAAAGAGAAAAATGATCTTACAATATCCGAAATTAAATTTTGAAAAATGTGATAGGAAACACGGAGGATAACAAATTACATATTTCTGCAGGTATTTTAAACAGAAACAATCGCATCCTCAATGCCAGCAAAAGTAAAGAGCTGGTCATTAACTTCAGCAAGCAAAGTACTGTACACACCCCTGTCAGCATCAATGGGACCGAGGTGGAGATGGTTAGCAGTTTCCAATTCCTCGGGGTGCTCATCTCCAAAAATCTGTTCTTGTCCACCCACGTCAACGCTACCACCTAGAAAGCACAACAGCGCCTATACTTTCTCAGGAAACTAAGGAAATTCGGCATGTCCACATGAACCCTTACCAACGTTTACAGATGCACCATAGAAAGCATCCTATCGGGCTGCATCACAGCCTGGTATGGCAACTGCTCGGCCCAGGACCGCAAGAAACTTCAGAGAGTCGTGAACACCACCCAGCCCATCACACGAACATTCCTCCCATCCATTGAGTCGATTTACACTTCCCGCTGCCTGGGGAAAGTGGGCAGCATCCTCAAAGACCCCTCCCACCCGGCTGACTCACTCTTCCAACTTCTTCCATCGGGCAGGAGATACAGAATTCTGAGAACACGCACGCACAGACTCAAAAACAGCTTCTTCACCGCTGTTACCAGATTCCTGAACGACCCTCTTATGGACTGACCTCATTAACACTACACCCCTGTATGCTTCATCCGATGCCGGCGCTTATGCAGTTAGATTATATGCCGTTGGCGATGATCTTTGCATCCTCACTCTCCACCGGATGATTGGAAGGAGGCGAATGTTGTTCCCCTGTTTAAGAAACGGAATAGGGAAAACCCTGGGAATTACAGATTATTGGAAAGGATTCTGAGTGATAGGATTTATGATTATTAAGAAAAACATAGTTTGCTTAAATATAGTCAGCATGGCTTTGTGAGGGGCATGTCATGCCTCGCAAGCCTCATGAATTATTTGAGGATATGATGAGAAACATTGAACAAGATCGGGAAGTGGATGTGGTGTATATAGATTTCAATACGGCATTTGATAAGATTCCCCATGGTGGGTTCATTCAGAAAGTTACGAGACATGGGTTCCAGGGAAAATTGGATGACTGGATATAAAATTGGTTGACCGAAAGAAGATAAGAACATGAGAACTAGGAGCAGGAGTAGGCCACCTGGCCCGTCGAGCCTGCTCCGCCATTCAATGAGAGCATGGCTGATCTTTTGTGGACTCAGCTCCACTTTCCGGCCCGAACACCATAACCCTTAATCCCTTTATTCTTCAAAAAACTATCTCTTTCTCTTAAAAACATTTAATGAAGGAGCCTCTACTGCTTCACTGGGCAAGGAATTCCATAGATTCACAACCCTTTGGGTGAAGAAGTTCATCCTAACTCAGTCCGAAATCTACTTCCCCTTATTTTGAGGCTATGCCCCCTAGTTCTGCTTTTACCTGCCAGTGGAAACAACCCGCCCGCATCTATCCTCTCTATTCCCTTCATAGTTTTATATGTCTCTATAAGATCCCCCCCCCACCCCCCCCCCCCCCCCCACATCCTTCTAAATTCCAACGAGTACAGGCCGTCTACTCAACCTCTCCTCGTAGTCCAACCCCTTCAGCTCTGGGATTAACCTAGTGAATCTCCTCTGCACACCCTCCAGCCAGTACGACCCTTCTCAAGTAAGGAGACCAAAACTGAACACAATACTTCAGGTATGGCCTCAGTAACACCTTATACAATTGCAGCAGAACCTCCCTAGTCGTAAACTTCATCCCTCCAGCAATGAAGGACAAAATTCCATTTGCCTTCTTAATCACATGTTGCACCTGTAAAGCAACGTTGTGCGACTCATGCACTAGCACACCCAGATCTCTCTGCATGGCAGCATGTTTTAATAATACACCCCACTCTTGGAAAAAGTTGTTGCTATCCACCCTTTCCATACCTCTCATAATCCCTTTTGCTGTTATTCCTACCAAAATTGATCACCTCACATTTGTCAACATTGAATTCCATCTGCCAGACAGTAGCCCATTCACTTAACCTAGCCAAATCCCTCTGCAGACTTCCGGTATCCTCTGCACTTTTTGCGTTATCACTCATCTTAGTGTCGTCTGCAAACGTGGACACATTGCACTTGCTCCCCAATTCCAAATCATCTCTATAAATTGTGAACAATTGTGGGCCCAAAACTGATGCCCGAGGGACACCACTATCATATAAGTTACAGTGCAGAAGGAGGGCATTCGGCCCATCGAGTCTGCACCGGCTCTTGGAAAGAGCACCCTACCCAAGGTCAACACCGTCACCCTATCCCCATAACACAGTAACCCCACCCAACACTAAGGGCAATTTTGGACACTAAGGGCAATTTATCATGGCCAATCCACCTAACCTGCACATCTTTGGACTGTGGTGTTGATTCCCAAATTTCTTTCTCCGTCAGTCTGGCCTCAATAAAAGTCGAGATGGATTCGCACGTAAAAAGAAGTTAGTTATTTAGCTTGCAAGCTTAATTCATCATACAGAAACGTAAGAGACATCCAGTCTCCTACACTCCAGAAAGCGAATGAACAAAGAGACAAAGGGATCTCTGCAAAATCAATTCAAATGGTATCAAGTTTCACATACTCGACGCCCATAGGTCAGCCTATATCCCTCCTGACCTGTTTGATCTATTCTGATTGGCTCACTTCCAATCCCTTTCTCTGGCCCCCTATCAATGCAGCATCACTCTCATAGACACACCTCTTCCTGCTTTTTCCATGCGGTCTCAAATCCCTTTGTCTTTATCTGCCAGAATCAAAGTGGCTTATTTCTACATTACATTAACTAGTATCTCTACAGTAACTATTTTATATCACATTCGTCATTCCCTCCTTTTATCATTCCATGATAACCGAACTATCCAATCCATAGCTACGGTTCCTCATCTAAAAAGATCCGTCGCTGCATTTCCAATTCCTGTCTTAGCCCCCCTTCATCTGCCTCACCCTCATGGATTTTAACAGTTACATTTTTTTTCGGTGATTGGGGCGGTGATCTGATCCGCATTCTACCCATCACACATTTAAGGATGGCCAGGCCCACAAAGATGCAGCCGATAGCTACCACTAGATACACGGCCATATTTAGCAACCAGTCCTTCCATCCTCCAAATCCCCAGTTACCCCAAGAGCCAGGATCCTGCATCCCGTCCAAGTGATCCCGTATGCGATCCATAAATTTAGTGATGTTAGCGGTCAAGTCCTGAACTCCCATGATACACTTGCCCTGTACTATGGCGCATACCCCACCCTCACGGGCCAGAAGATAGTCAAGATCATACCGGTTCTGCATTGCAAACAACCGTAGCTGAGACAACTAGTTAGTTATTGCCCCGAGGGCTCCCAAGGTTTCATTTCCCAAGATGGTAAGGCCGCAAATAAAATAATTCCGATCACTGACTACTACCCGGGTTTTCCTCAGTTTGGCCTTTAATTAACTTAAGTGTATCTCCCGGTAAACTACGTTCTAGCTGTACTTCCCTTCTCATCCGCCCCATCCTCTCTCTAGTCCCTTTCTCTTTCTCATAGCCTCTTCCTACACTCTTCTGACAGCCTGATTTTACCTTTATTGTACCACTCTTAACACATCCAAAATCAAATTTACATGTATTCCAAAAACAAGGCAATGTCCATGTAATGTTCCCTTCCCATCGCCGGGACCGGTGCAACTGCTTCATGACTCCTGCATTCTTCTTAACTTTGATGACCTTCCATGAGTCGATACCATGTCCTCGTATATGGGGGCAGCGAAGAACATCACCTTTGCATAGGTGATGTATCCTTGTAGATTGGTTGGGGCTACACAGATACATAATATTCCCCTTTTCCATGTCCATCGCCAATAACACGCCAAGCGAAGTGAGGCCAAATATCAGACAGACGATGCGTAGCCACTCTATCATGCTCCACACCTGTAAAATAGCACTGGAGAAGGGAGGCAGGTTAGTATCCGACCTTTTACAGTAGTGGAGATAGACTCAATTTACAGTGATGTAGGTGGACCCAAGCACTTCGCCCCTCCACTTTAACTGCTGTGGGGGTGGTAAGGAGAACTTGGAAGGGCCCGTCCCATCGCGGCTCCGACCCCTTCCTAGTCCAATTTTTGACCATGACATAACTACCGGGCTGGACTGAAAGTGAGCTAGGTACGGGGGGCAATGGCTGGTGAGCCGCGCGGACTTGGCCATGGAGTTCCTTGAGCACTTGTGTGAGGGCTAGAACATAGGTGGCCATTTCTTCAGTCATCTGATGAAACTGAACCAGTCTGGGAACCTGCAGGCTCCAGGGAGTTCTAAGAGGCCTGCCATAAAGAATCTCGGCGGGAGAGAGCCGGGCCGGCCCCGCAGGTGTAACCCGCAGCTGGAAGAGGGCAACGGGGAGCAACTTAAGCCATGTCAGTCCCGTGTCTGCTCTTAATTTAGCCAATTTATTTTTGAGGGTCTGATTGTGTCTCTCAACCAACCCGGCCGCCTGCAGTCTGTAAGCACAGTATAACTGCTGGTGTATGCCCAACTGGGAGCAAAACTCCTTGTTAATTTGTCCAATAAAATGAGGCCCATTATCAGAACTTAACTGAGCTGGTATACCGTACCGGGGAATGATTTCCCTCATCAAGACTTTAACCACAGTAGCAGCTTTATTATCGATAGTCGGATACACCTCAACCCATCTGCTGAACACATCCACAATGACCAAAACATATTTGTAACATTGACACCTTTCCAACTCAATGTAATCCATTTGGAGCGTCTCAAAGGGACCACTGGGCAACGGGGTTTGCCCCTTCCCACAAGGGATACCTTTTCCGGTGTTATATTGCTGACAAATCAAACACCGATTACTGATACTTTGGGCCAACCCCTGCATTTTAGGGTGCCACCAAGTGTCCAGCAACAAATCACTAGTCCCTCGAGCCCCACAATGAGTTGCAAAGTGTACACATTCAATGACCCATAAAGCCAGCACATCAGACATACAAGTCTGATGTGCAGGCGTGGTCCATAAAGAGGAAACAGAATCATATGTACAACCTAACCGTTTCCACATTTGTTTATCACTCTCAGGAGCGTCCTCCTGTAACCTTATAACGTCTTGGATGGTTGGCATTGACTTGTCAAAAGCAGACATATTTATAGTAGATCGTTTAGTCTGACTTAACATCTTAGGCACCATCACTTGCTGAATTTGCGCGGCTGTTCGCGCTGCACGATCTGCTCGTTCATTACCAACGTCAACTGGGGTTGTACCATTCGTGTGGGCAGCGCATTTAATAACGGAAATCTGCGCTGGCATAAGGAGGGCCTGCAGTAGGTCATTAACTAAACCCCGGTTGGATATTTCTGTGCCTGCCGAGGTAAGGAATCCCCTATTCTTCCAGAATTGTCCGAAGTCATGAACTACCCCGAAGGCGTATTGGGAGTCAGTGTAGATATTTACCCGGCGATCTCCCCCAAGTACACATGCACGGGTGAGGGCAAAAAGTACGGCTTGTTGTGCTGAGTAAGGGGTCTGGAAAGCTGCTGCTTCTAAAATCAGACCACCCTGATCTATAATTGCATAACCGGACAGTCTCCGGCCAGTGGGGCTTACTAATGCACTGCCATCAACATACATAATCATGTCAGGTTGTTCTAACGGAATATCACTCAGATCGTCCCTTATTGTTGTAGTTTCCTGAATCAAGGCTAAACAGTCGTGACCAGGCGCGTCCTCATGGACAGGGGGACCGGTAAGAAAACAGGCTGGATTGATAGTGGTACAGTATTTAAATGTCAGACGTGGATTGTTCAAAGGTATATCTCATACCTATTCTGACGAGTTGCGGTAAGATGCTGAGTCTGCAGTTGCCTCAGTAGTGCGATGACCGAGTGGGAGCTATACACCGTAATATCCTGTTGGAGGGTGAGAGCATGTAATGGCTATGCGATGGCATTGATTGAACGTAAATCCTGTACTAATCGGTACTGGTCTGGTTTGGCTGGTTTAGGCACAGCAAGTAGGGGGGTGTTACATTCTGATTGGCAAGGGACCAAAATGCCCTGTTTCAACAGCTCTTGAATTAATTTATCTATTGATGGAGCAGCTTGAGATTTCAGGGGGTATTGTCGAATGGAAGGTAGCTTTGCATGATCCTTAATCATCACCTTAATAGGTGTAACATTTGTCTTTCCCACTTGTGATGGGTTTTCCGCCCAGACCTGTGGATTGACATATTCCAACACATCATGTCCCCTGTGATGCTGCAGTCGAGTGTTAATCGTTTCAGGGACCTCAAAATATTTTATGGTAGTGCCGTCCGGCATGACTTGAAGTGCGTAGTCTGTTGGATCTGAATGATCCACTGCCCTCCTGACCATTCGCCCCATATCCTTGGCATGGTACTGGTCATGGATCTGACGTGTAATATGAGGGCTTACCGAAGCTGACTGTGGCCATAAATGTGGTGATTTTGTAACAAAATCGGTTGTACCTTCTTTTCCCGTGACTGTGGCTGTAACCTTGACTGGCCATTCGGTCTCAAGTAATGGCCGGTATTTGTCCTCCAACTCCCTGTTTCGTCCAGTTCTGTCATAGGCCAGGGTAACGTGATGCAGTGACTGTTTAACGTCTAACGTCCACCACTGGGGGGTGATAGAAATGTTGTCTCATCCTCCTCTTCGCTGATCCACCCACCCAAAGTCACTATATTGGGGCTCCTGCTGGTAAACTACCATTTCTGCCGCTTGTTGGGGTCGCAGATCATCCTTTTTCATTACATACTCAGTCTTAACCTTTGTAACTGAGCCTCCTTCTTGGCCTACACCCTTCTTCCAGTAAAATCTGACTGCCCTTGCCATCTGGGAAGGGTCGTTCTCTGTCCAATTCATGTTATTACATTTCACAGCAGTAACCACAGAAGGTGGTAGGCAATGCATTAACATAGCACAGTATTGAGGGGAATTCTGACCATTTTGATACAGCAAATCGCCTGACTGCCACCGGTAGATTTCATTAAAACGCTCCAGAAATTCCTCTGGCTCTTCAGTCTTCCTAGGTTTTAGGTCTAAGATAACAGAAAGATTTATGGGCCTTTGAAATGTGCTATTCAACGCATTCAAGATCTGTGTCCTTCTTTTCTCTATTTGCTCCTTTTTTTTTAAACTTAAAAATGTTTGAAAATTCAAATTGAATTACTGCAACTTGCAAGCTTAGCTTTGATCTCAACTCAGAACTAAATTTACAATTTGCTTAACACAAACTTGTATAACATTTACAACTTAATTATTTCTTTATCTTAACAATTTTTCTTTTAACAAGTTTTTTTCTTTTACATACACATAGCAAAATCAACTATCATCTCCAGATTGACACTTTTTAAAATGGTGTCCATGATCTTCTTTAAGTTTCTATTAATCTCCAGGTAAAATGAGATAAACCTTATTTCAAGTAAGTAAAACTTAAGATTCTGGCAATTTCAATCAATTGCTTTCGAAAATAATAACTTTTATCAAAGAGGTGGAGAAACCCACTGGTTTCCTTTAATTAATTCAAAACGTAACTTTGCTGGAGTTCACTGACTCAAAGGAAAGGTATCCGATTACACTAGCGACTGGCGCTGTTATCTCAAGGCCTGAGTGAGAAGCACTGTCTGTCTTTTACTTTGCCTGCTGCTGTTAACCCTTTGAGAGACTTCTGCTTTAACCAATCTGCAGCATTCCCCACAATCTTAACTAGCCCTCGGAACTGCGTTTTTCGCCAATACAGTCCAAGGAGACAATTTTAGCTTAATCAACTATATTTTTAACACACAGACATATAGAGGTGAACCATTTTCAATTTCAAATGTTACATCTACCTCTCATAACGTAACCCAATCGAATTAACTCACAAATAAAGTTGAACCATTTATATTTTAAATGTTACATCAACAATACAGCCTACCCCAGCCGAATTAACTCACAAATAAAGTTGAACCATTTATATTTTAAATGTTACATCAACAATACAGCCTACCCCAGCCGAATTAACTCATAAATAAAGTTGAACCATTTATATTTTAAATGTTACATCAACAATACAGCCTACCCCAGCCGAATTATCTCACAAATAAAGTCCCATCAATTAAAATGCTAATCCCCAGACTGACCTGTGATTTCGTCGAGGCGGTCTTTCTGTGACCAGACTAATAAGACGATAAGAAGAGGGGAACAATCAATGCGCGGTCGTTTTCCAGTTCTACATTGAGGGCCCTTTGTTCCCCATCCTCCTGTTCATAATCAGTCTAATTCTGATTTCGCAGTTGGATCAGGATCGCCCTGAGAAATCCCGGTTGTCGGCACGAAATGTTGATTCCCAAATTTCTTTCTCCGTCAGTCTGGCCTCAATAAAAGTTGAGATGGATTTGCACGTAAAAAGAAGTTATTTATTTAGCTTGCAAGCTTGATTCATCTTACAGAAACATAAGAGACATCCAGTCTCCTACACTCCAGAAAGCGAATGAACAAAGAAACAAAGGGATCTCTGCAAATCAATTCAAATGGTATCAAGTTTCACATACTCGACGCCCATAGGTCAGCCTATATCCCTCCTGACCTGTTTGATCGATTCTGATTGGCTCACTTTCAATCCATTTCTCTGGCCCCCTATCAATGCAGCATCACTCTCATAGACACACCTCTTCCTGCTTTTTCCATGCGGTCTCAATCCCTTTGTCTCTATCTGCCAGAATCAAAGTGGCTTATTTCTACATTACATTAACTAGTATCTCTAAAGTAACTATTTTATATCACATTCGTCAGCAGCAAAGGGCAAATCACTGTTGTCTGGTGGTGGCGGTGACTCTGGCTTTGGAAGGGAATATTGGGGGCCAAACATGTCCTGGTCTTGGTTCCAGGGGCTGGAGTGACTGGGGCCGGGGAGGTTGTACCAGTGGTCAGTGATCGTGGTCAATTCGGGAAGGCTGGCGCTATCGTCTGAATCAAGCTCAAGGTGGAAAGTGATACGTGTGGGCAGAGACAAGGTCTGGTCCGTGGGCGTGGACGTGCTGTCATGGCTGGGGGAGGGTTGGACTAGGTTGTCGATGGGCGGGGCGGAACCGTCTGCTATTGCCAAGGAGACGTAGTGGGAGTGGCTACATTGGGTTCCATAGACTTTGAGGTGGTTGATGTGGAACCAACCAGGTTTACAATTGGCTAACGTTACGTTGTACACAGAGGGGCTCACTTTGTCCGAAATGGAGTAGGGTCCTGCAAATTTAGAGGAGAGGTACGACATGGGATTGTACACGGAAACTATCATTTGCTCATCGTATACTCTACGGGTGGACTGTTTTATCAATGCAGGCCTTACTCTGCTTTTTCCTAGCGCCGAGTCGGACAGCTGCAGCGAGCTGTGCTTCTTTAATATTTTCCGTGACTTGATGGACTGCGTTTTCATGGGGAGGGCGGTGACTGTGGGGCTTGCCAAATCGAGACCTAATAAATATTCAGTTCCTTTCAAGGGCCGTCCGGTCATGAGAGTGTGGGGGTGAAACCTCTGGAACTGGATACTGTGTTCCTAATAAACATGAGGGCGAATGGGAGGACTTTGTCCCATGTGGTGATAGGCTGTTGCACCATTTTCCTAATAGTAGCTTTCAAGGTGCGATTCATTCGTTCAACAATGCCGCTGGATTGGGGGTGATACGCTATGTGAAATTTTTCGTAATTCCAAAAATCGTTCGGACATTTTGCATGGCCCTGCCGGTGAAATGGGAACCTGTGTCTGACTCAATGCTGCGGGAATACCACAGCGTGTAAATATCTGTTGGGTCAAAATCTGAGCTCCGGCTTTCGCTGTATTCGTCCGGGATGAAATGCTTCTACCCATTTTGTAAAGGTGTTGATGACTACGAATACATATTTACACCATTTCTGCGGGGGAGGGGGGGGGGGACGGGGGGGGTGGGGGGGGGGGACACACACCAATGTAGTTGAACTGTAAATTTGCCCATAGCCCATTAACAGGTCGGGTATTCCTCAATTGTTCTTCCTTTAAGTACCTTTCAGAATTGTTCTATGCACAGATTAAAAAATTCTCAACATAATGCATGACGTCGGCTTTTAAATGAGGCCACCAGCACAAAGGTCTTAAATGGGCAATTGTATTGTCTATCTCCTGATGTCCGTGTCCGTCACGAAACTGGCAAATTATCTGGTTTCTGTCCTGGGTGGGGACCACATAAATTCTATTTTTCAAAATTATTCCGTCCTGTACCGTCAGTGTGTCCTTGAATTTGTCGTAGGGGGCTGGGACATTACATATAATTTACAGTGCAGAAGGAGGCCATTCGGCCCATCGAGTCTGCACCAGCTCTTGGAAAAAGCACCCTACCCAAGGTCAACACCTCCACCCCATCCCCATAACCCAGCAACACCACCCAACACTAAGGGCAACTTTGGACACTAAGGGCAATTTAGAACAGCCAATCCATCTGACCCGCACATCTTTGGACTGTGGGAGGAAACCGGAGCACCCGGAGGAAACCCACGCACAGACAGGGAGGATGTGCAGAGTCTGCACAGACAGTGTCCCAAGCCTGAATCGAACCTGGGGTCCTGGAGCTGTGAAGCAATTGTGCTATCCACAATGCTACCGTGCTGCCCTGTCTAAAACCTGCTTTAGAGTGTCGTCTGCCTTTTGGGCCTGGGCTAAATCTTCGATATTTGTCTGTTAAACCTGGACTGCGTGTATCTGTTCACTTTTGGGGGGGTTACAAAAAGTGTCCGTGGCGTGATCCTGACTTGGCTAAGTCCTTTACGTTAATCGATGGGGAGGAACGATGATGGGTTCTCACTTTGATTCTGCCATATGGGCGGTCTCTTGCTGTCTTAAGGATATGCTTCAACAATGGGGCTGAGGGTAGTGGTTTACCATCAGCGGATACGAATCCTCGAGATTCCCATAGGGGCAGGAATTCTGTCAGACTATTGCAGATATATAACCTGTCCGAATGTATGTCCGCTGGACTCGGAAATGAATCTGGCTGCTGCACTACATATGCTACAGCTGCTAACTCGGCTGCTTGTGATCCTGGTGGCCGAGTAATTTTTAGGACATTTCCTCTAATGCGCTTCCCTGGGCGTCTTCCTCATACATCCCACAACCAATCATTCTCTTTCCATTCTCAATGGTGAAGGAACAGTCTAAGTAAATTTTTAAAGCGTTGTCCGTGGTCTGGGGATTCTGTGTTCTGATGCTTGCTCGTGAGTGTAGCGACTTCGGAATAAAGGTTCCTGTGTGGTGTTTGGCTGCAATGAGCTGGCACTCATGTGCGGATCCTGCATACTGAAGGTTGTCTACTAACAATGTGTGGGTCTTTGTACGTTTAACTGTCATGTCCCTTCCCTGTAACAACATTGGCCAGCCACCTGCTCTAATCCTGCTGACTGAACCGCCCTTCAACCTACTATCTAACAACAGCTGCGTTGGGGTGTGCTCAGTTAAAACCCTTACTGGGTTAAGGCCTTTGATATAATCAAAATACTGCACTGCCCAAAAGACTGCGAGCAAGTGCCGCTCGCAGGCTGATAATCCTTGCTCTACGGGATCCAAAATTCGTGAGGCATAGGCTACGGGTCCTAAGCAGTCATGTCTTTCCTGTAGGAGTTTTGCTGATAGATTCGGTCGATGGTCGTTACTACTATGGCGTAGGGAGAATGTGGGTTTCGAACTTGCAAAGCAGCGACTCTGCCCAGGGCGCCTTTTAATTCATCGATGGCGTCCGTGTGCTGAGGAAGCCATTCCCATGGGGCGTTCTTTTTAAGGAGCTCTGAGAGTGGGGCTGCTTTTGTGGCAAAACCATCTATGCAGTTCCTACTATATCCAACTATTCCTAAGAATGACCGGAGTGCAGTGACATTGTGGGGCAGGGGCAATTTAAATATTGACTCAATTAGATTGTTCAATCTCTCTATACCCGTGGGTAGAAAAGTGCCTAACCTAATGGTACCTAAATAAAGGACCTTTCGTTTTAGGATCTGGGATTTTTTCGGGTAAACCTTGCATCCAATTGATTGTAAGAGACCTAGCAATTCTGAAAGAAGCTTAACATGCACTTCCTTTGTGTCCATCTGTAGGAGTAAGTCGGTCACATACTGAATAAGGCATTCGGGGCGGGAAAAATTGGAAAGTTCGTTGGCCAAATGTCGGTGAAAAAAGGAGGGGGGTTGTGGAAAAATTTGCGGCAGACATGTCCACGTATACTTCTGCCCTTGAAATGTGAACGCGAACTTGTATTGACAGGCCTTATCTAAGGGGATGGGCCAGAAGCCATTGCTAATGTCCAGCACTGTAAAGTACTTTGCGTGTACCCCCTGTTTGAACATGGTTTCGGGACCCGTGGCAACGGTGGGGGCTGCTCATGGCGTGACCTTGTTGAGCTCTCGGTAGTCAATGATTAATCTCCATGAACCGTCGGGTTTCTTTACGCGCCAAATTGGGGCGTTGTTTGTTGAGGCTACGGGCCAAATTATTCCTTGATCTCGTAAGCTATTGATGACTTTTCAGATCTCACCTTCGGCTTGCTGTGGGAAACCGTATTTGTTCTGGGACTTGGGATCGGGACCTGAAATTATGACCATGCCAGGGATCGTCCCACAATCGTGTTTGTGTTGGGCGAAGGATGCTTTATGTTTTCTCAGGACCTCCCTAATTGTCTGGTCTGTACTAATTGTTTGCGGACCAAACCAATAGTCTCCTACTGTGCAAATCCGATGTTCGTAGTCCCCTACTGTGAGCGTGGGGAGGACTCCCGCTGTTTTGGCCATTTTCCATACACACCAATTCACGGGGTCAAAGGAAATGTTGTGGGAGCTCATATAGTCGATTCCTAGAATGTGCTCGGCTATTTGGGGCAAGTCGACTAAAACAACGGAGTGCCTGGTGTTTATGGTTCCTATCTGAATATCTACGGGGGAATATCTATCCCTGCTGTAATGTCCTGTAAATCCACTAAGGGTGATGGTGTCTGTTGTGGGCCATGTGTCGCACTGAAACATTGCGGAGGAGTTTAAAGTGGTGCAGAACCCTCCTGTGTCCCAAAGGAATGTCCTACTGGTGTCCCCGGACTGTGCCTGTGACTACTGGTCTGCCTGATTTGTCCAGAGTGTGTCGCAGACCCAAGTTGGAGAGTCCGAACACCGTAAATCTGTGGTGATGATTAATGCATTATCTGAACGGGCGCTGATGCAATGTATGGGCCTAACATTGTTCCGAGTTGGGGCGTTCGATTGCTGGTGCCATTGCTGGTTCGGGGGTTTTGGCTGCATTAGCGGACGTAATGTCCCATGTGTCCACAGTTACAGCAACCTGGTGGTGCCTGTTCTCTGGGATGCTGTCCTTCATGTCCGCCCTCTTTTACCCATGCTGTGTCCTGATTAGTCCGGACTGGGTGCATATTCGCCTCTGCCTTTTCCTGATCTGCCTTCCTATGTATGGATTATCCCCAAACTCTGGAGAGTCGCTTAACACCCAAGCTTCATTATGTGTGGCGTCTGCGGGGTGGTAATTTACACAAGCCTTTTTACCTGCTTCTGGGGCGTGGGAGACAGAAGTGCGAGCCCATTTAATTGTGTCATCGTAATCTAAGTGTGCGTGGGTCAAATCCCCAAATACGGCTTTAAAATGGACCCAGCGGCGACCTGCAAATGCAGTCGGATGCTCTCCCTTCTTTTGCTTACTGCGGTTCAAACATTCTATGGGGTCTCCCTTGTTGTACAATCGGATCTAAAATAGCTGTTTTCATTTCTTGTAGAGGTTCTCCTCCTACATTCTGGGGTTCTGGTAAAGCTGAGCTAACGGACGGGTCAAGGCTCATGGTTGTAAGCTTAACTTCCTCCCTTTCGTGCAGACCGTTTATAACCGTTTGCCGTCGTACTCTCTCAAATAAATTATGTGCGTCTGCTGTGGGTTCGATTGGTTCAATTTTGGCGCAGGCATCTCTCAATTGGGTGATGGTTAGTGGGGTGGTGTACACAAAGTCAGGCTCATCCCGATCCGATGACCTGCGCTGTGTGGTGACTGGATTCATGGGGGTGTGTGCTGCCTGTGCAGTCGGTGATGCGGGGGCTTTCCTTTTCGGGGCCGGGGGCTCTATTGTGATTTTCGGTATCCTCCACATATCTATGGGCGGTTTCATTTAGTTCTTGCCAATTGGGGCCATTCTCCTCATCTAACCCTTGTCCAAAGGTATCTCTGAATCCGTTTTGCACTGACAACAGTGACTGCAACTTCTCTATTTGTCGTCTCCATTTCGCGTGATCTACTGTGCTCTGTCTTTGTTCTGTGGTGGAGCTATGGAGTGCTCGTAAAGCTGCCTTCAAATCCGCACACTGTCTCGTTAACTGTGCTACCTGCTGTTCTGTCTCGTCTCGTACCAGGACTGCGCGCTGTGTATCTTGGTCGGCTTTATCGTACTGGGTCTGAAAGCTGCTAAGGTGAAGTAAACAAGATTGGTGTGCCCGTTGCACATCAGCCATCTCTTTATCTTTAGCTGCCAATTGTTCCCGGAGTGCTCATTAATCGTTTCACATTCACTATAGTTCCCCTCATTCGTCTCTTTCCCAACTAGCTGCCTGCGGAGCGTCCTCACGACCTCCGCTGAACAAAGAACGTAAAACAAAGAAATGTACAGCACAGGAACAGGCCCATCGGCCCTCCAAGCCCGTGCCGACCATGCTGCCCGACTAAACTACAATCTTCGACACTTCCTGGGTCCGTATCCCTCTATTCCCATCCTATTCATGTATTTGTCAAGATGCCCTTAAATGTCACTATCGTCCCTGCTTCCACCACCTCCTCCGGTAGCGAGTTCCAGGCACCCACTACCCTCTGCGTAAAAAACTTGCTTCGTGCATCTACTCTAAACCTTGCCCCTCTCACCTTAAACCTATGCCCCCTAGTAATTGACCCCTCTACCCTGGGGAAAAGCCTCTGACTATCCACTCTGTCTATGCCACTCATAATTTTGTATACCTCTATCAGGACTTCCCTCAACCTCCTTCGTTCCAGTGAGAACAAAACGAGTTTATTCAACCGCTCCTCATAGCTAATGCCCTCCATACCAGGCAACATTCTGGTAAATCTCTTCTGAACCCTCTCTAAAACCTCCACATCCTTCTGGTAGTGTGGCGACCAGAATTGAACACTATACTCCAAGTGAGGTAACTAAGGTTCTATACAGCTGCAACATGAGTTGACAATTCTTATACTCAATGCCCTGGCCAATGAAGGGAAGCATGCCGTCTGCTTCTTGACTACCTTCTCCACCTGTGTTGCCCCTTTCAGTGACCTGTGGAGCTGTACTCCTAGACCTCTCTGACTTTCATTACTCTTGAGGGTTCTACCATTCACTGTATATTCCCTACCTGCATTAGACCTACCAAAATGCATGACCTCACATTTGTCCGGATTAAACTCCATCTGCCATCTCTCCGCCCAAGTCTCCAAACAATCTAAATCCTGCTGTATCCTCTGACAGTTCTCATCGCTATCGGCAATTCCACCAACCTTTGTGTCGTCTGCAAACTTACTAATCAGACCAGTTACATTTTCCTCCAAATCATTTATATATACTACACACAGCAAAGGTCCCAGCACTGATCCCTGCGATCACCACTGGTCACAGACCTCAAATTAGAAAAGCATCCTTCTCTTGCTACTCTCTGCCTTCGGTGACCGAGCCAGTTCTGTATCCACCTTGCCAGCTCACCCCTGATCCCGTGTGACTTCACCTTTTGTAGTAGTCTACCATGAGGGACCTTGTCAAAGGCCTTACTGAAGTCCATATAGACAACATCCACTGCCCAACCTGCATCAATCATCTTTGTGACCTCCTAGAAAAACTCTATCAAGTTAGTGAGACACGACCTCCCCTTCACAAAACCATCCTGCCTCTCACTAATACGTACATTTGCTTCCAAATGGGAGTAGATCCTGTCTCGAAGAATTATCTCCAGTAATTTCCCTACCATTGAAGTAAGGCTCACCGGCCTGTAGTTCCCTGGATTATCCTTGCTACCGTTCTTAAACAGAGGAACAACATTGACTATTCTCCAGTCCACCGGGACAACACCTGAAGACAGTGAGGATCCAAAGATTTCTGTCAAGGCCTCAGCAATTTCCTCTCCAGCCTCCTTCAGTATTCTGGGTGTAGATCCCATCAGGCCCTGGGGACTTATCTACCTTAATATTTTTTAAGACGCCCAACACCTCGTCTTTTTGGATCTCAATGTGACCCAGTCTATCTACACACCCTCCTCCAGACTCAACATCCACCAATTCCTTCTCTTTGGTGAATACTGATGCAAAATATTCATTTAGTACCTCGCCCATTTCCTCTGGCTCCACACATAGATTCCCTTGCCTATCCTTCAGTGGGCCAACCCTTTCCCTGGCTACCCTCTTGCTTTTTATGTACGTGTAAAAAGCCTTGGGATTTTCCTTAACCCTATTTGGCAATGACTTTTCGTGACCCCTTCTAGCCCTCCTGACTCCTTGCTTAAGTTCCTTCCTACGTTCCTTATATTCCACACAGGCTTCGTCTGTTCCCAGCATTTTAGCCCTGACAAATGCCTCCTTTTTCTTTTTGACGAGGCCTGCAATATCTCACGTTATCCATGGTTCACAAAAATTGCCGTATTTATCCTTCTTCCTCACAGGAACATGCCGGTCCTTTCAACTGACACTTGAAAGCCTCCCACATGTCAGATGTTGATTTGCCCTCAAACATCCGCCCCCAATCTAGGTTCTTCAGTTCCCTCCTCATATTGTTATAATTAGCCTTCCCCCAATTTAGCACATGCCTCCTAGGACCACTCTTATCCTTGTCCACCACCACTTTAAAACTTACTGAATTGTGGTCACTGTTTGCGAAATGCTCCCCTACTGAAACTTCTAACTCCTGGCCGGGCTCATTCCCCAATACCAGGTCCAGTACCGCCCCTTCCCTAGTTGCACTGTCTACATATTGTTTTAAGAAGCCCTCCAGGATGCTCCTTACAAACTCTGCCCCGTCGAAGCCCCTGACACTAAATGAGTCCCAGTCAATATTGGGGAAGTTGAAGTCTCCCATCACCACAACTCTGTTGTTTTTACTCTTTTCCAAAATCTGTCTACCTATCGGCTCCTCTATCTCCCGCTGGCTGTTGGGAGGCCTTTAGTAAACCCCCAACATTGTGACTGCACCCTTCTTATTCCTGATCTCCACCCATATAGCATCACTGCCCTCTGAGGTGTCCTCCCGTAGTACAGCTGTGATATTCTTCCTAACCAGTAGCGCAACTCCGTCACCCCTTTTACATCCCTCTCTATCCCGCCTGAAACATCTCTATCCTGGAACGTTTAGCTGCCAATCTTGCCCTTCCATCAACCAGGTCTCTGTAATGGCAACAACATCATAGTTCCAAGTACTAATCCAAGCTCTAAGCTCATCTGCCTTACCCGTAAAACGTCTTGCATTACAACATATGCACATCAGGCCACCAGACCCGCTGTGTTCAGCAACCTCTCCCTATCTGCTCTGCCTCAGATCCACATTTTCCCTATTCCCTAGTTCTCCCTCAATGCTCTCAACTTCTGACCTATTGCTCCCGTGCCCACCCCCCTGCTATACTAATTTAAACCCTCCCGTGTGACACTAGCAA
This sequence comes from Scyliorhinus torazame, assembly GCF_047496885.1. Classification (NCBI taxonomy): domain Eukaryota; kingdom Metazoa; phylum Chordata; class Chondrichthyes; order Carcharhiniformes; family Scyliorhinidae; genus Scyliorhinus; species Scyliorhinus torazame. The sequence continues at coordinate 136,258 of NW_027307854.1, forward strand.
ACCTCGCGGCCAGGATATTTATGCCTCTCCAGTTTAGATGCAACCCGTCCTTCTTATACAGGTCACGCCTGCCCCGGAAGAGCTCCCAGTGGTCCAGATAACGGAAACCCTCCCTCCTACACCAGCTGTTTAGCCACGTGTTTAGCTGCTCTATCTTCCTATTTCTAGCCTCACTGGCACGTGGCACAGGGAGTAATCCCGAGATTACAACCCTCGAGGTCCAGTCTTTTAACTTTCTGCCTAGCTCCCTGAACTCCTGCTGCAGGACCTCATGCCCCTTCCTGCCTATGTCGTTAGTACCAATATGTACAACGACCTCTGCCTGTTTGCCCTCCCCCTTCAGGATGCCCTCTACCCGATCGGAGACATCCTGCGCCCTGGCACCAAGGAGGCAACATACCATCCTGGAGGCTCTTTCACGTCCACAGAAGCGCCTATCTGTGCCCCTGACTATAGAGTCCCCTATTACTATTGCTCTTCTGCGCTTTGACCCTCCCTTCTGAACATCAGAGCCAGCCGTGGTGCCGCTGCCCTGGCTGCTGCTGTTTTCCCCTGATAGGCTATCCCCCCCCGACAGTATCTAAAGGGGTATACCTGTTCGAGAGGGGGACAACCACAGGGGATTCCTGCACTGACTGCCAGCCGTTTCTGGTGGTCACCCATTTCTCTGCCTGCACCTTGGGTGTGACCACATTTATATAACTGCGATCTATGACGCTTTCCGCCACCTGCATGCTCCTAAGTGCATCCAATTGCTTCTCCAACTGAACCATGCGGCCTGTGAGGAGCTCCAGTTGGGTGCACTTTCTGCAGATGAAGCCATCCGGGACGCTGGAAGCCTCCCGGACCTGCCACATCTCACAGTCAGAGCACTGCACCCCTCTAACTGACATTGCGTCAATTAATTAGTAAATTAAAATTAAAAGTTAAATTTTTTTAAACAAAAAAGTTACTGTTAACTATCTGTTTCCTAGCACTAGATTTCTACTATAAATGTGAAAGCTAAATATAGTACTCTCCGATCTCTGGCTTAGATACCCCTCTGAATTATAATTAAGCAATTATGTTTAATTACAGTCACCCCAGTCACCCCAGTCCAACGCCGGCATCTCCACATTATGTTTAATTAGTTAGCAATGCTTAATTTTTTTAAATTTAGTGTAGATGCCCAACCAGCCACTCAGGTCACAGCTTTTATGTGATGTCACTTCAATTCCCCCCCCCTCCCCCCCCCCCCCTCACACACACACACACACACACACACACACACAATTTGAAAAGGTAATAAAAGTAAAAATGAGTAAAAATCACTTACTTACCTTCTGAGGGCCTTACATGTTCTCAGGTTCTCTCCCTGGCAGAGAATGCTCCTCCTCCGCACGGCTCCCGAAACTAGGCCGCGATCTTTTTAAATCTCCGCTCCAACTCGCAGCTCCCGCTCTTTTTAAATCTCTACTCCGACTCGTAGCTCCCGCTCTTTGTAAATCTCCGCTCCGACTCGCAGCTCCCGTTCTTTTTAAATCTCTGCTCCGACTCGCAGCTCCTGCCCTTTTTAAATCTCCGCTCCGACTCCCAGCTCCTGCGCTTTTTAAATCTACGCTCCGACTCCCAGCTCCCGCACTTTTTAAATCTCCGCTCCGACTCGCAGCTCCCGTGCTTTTTAAATCTCCGCTCCGATTCGCAGCTCCCGCGCTTTTTAAATCTCCACTCCGACACGCAGCTCCCGCGCTTTTTAAATCTCCGCTCCGACTCGCAGCTCCCGCGCTTTTTAAATCTCTGCCCCGACTCGCAGCTCCCGCGCTTTTTAAATCTCCACTCCGACTCGCAGCTCCCGCGCTGTTTAAATCTCCCCTACAACTCGCAGCTCCCGCGCTTTTTAAATCTCCACTCCGACACGCAGCTCCCGCGCTTTTTAAATCTCCGCTCCGACTCTCAGCTCCCGCGCTTTTTAAATCTCTGCCCCGACTCGCAGCTCCCGCGCTTTTTAAATCTCCCCTACAACTCGCAGCTCCCGCGCTTTTTAAATCTCCACTCCGACACGCAGCTCCCGCGCTTTTTAAATCTGTGCCTCGCAACTGTGCCAAACAGGACACGATTGGCATCGGCTTTCGAACTTACGCTGCGTTTTACTTATGTACCTCGGTTAGGTTGTCCCACCAGGTTTGTCCAATATTTCCTGCACCTGAGTCATCATTTCTTTTTTTTTGTTTTAAAAATAAATAAATTTAGAGTACCAAATTCATTTTTTCCAATTGAGGGGCAATTTAGCATGGCCAATCCACCTACCCGGCACATCTTTGGGTTGTGGGGGCGAAACCCACGCAAATACGGGGAGAATGTGAAAACTCCACATGGACAGTGAGTCAGAGCCGGGATCGAACCTGGGACCTCGGCGCCGTGAGGCTGCAGTGCTAACCCACTGTACCGGAGGAGTTATCTGGGACGGATGAGGTGGTGAAAAAATCCATCTTAAGTGCATATGAACTAGTGCCTGAAACGTACAGACAAAGGTTTAGAAAATTAAGGAAAGAATTTGGTCAAACATACATGGAGTTTGAAAGGGTCAACCAATAATTTTGATAGGTGGATAAGGACTTTGAAAATAGGCCAAACGTATGAAGCTCTCAGAGGAATTATACTTTTGGAGGAGGTTAAAAATTCAATTCCTCATATAGTGAGAACTCATGTGGAAGAGCAGAGGGTTAAAACTGCGAGATTAACAGCGGAAATGGCAGATGATTAAGAATTAGTTCTTAAATCAAAGCTTGGTTTCCGACATCAGTTTCAGCCTGTGAGGGATATAAACTGGGGACATGAGAAATACTCAAGTGGTAAAGGTACCGGTGATCTGTTGGGAGATAAAAAGGAGAGTATACCTCAGATTTAAATTGAAATCCAGGAGGGTGGAAAATAAATGAAAATTTTCAAATGTTTTGACTGTAATCAACTAGGCCATGTAAAGTCACAGTGCTGGTGGCTGAAGAAAAGCACTGGGAAGGTTGATGTGGTAAAACAGGATAAGGGTTTGTTAGAGTGGTAAAGGGAATCCCAAGGGAAACGAATTAGGTGCAATAGATTGCACAGACTGTTCAAGAGGTGATTGATAAGAAGGTGCCAGATGTGTTTCAAGAATTTACTTGTGTGGGTAAAGTTTACTCACGTGTATCAGGAGGAGCAGGCAAATAAGTCACAATTTTAAGAGATACGGGAACGAGTCAATCTTTAATGGTAAGAGATGATGAGTTATACATGTTCGGAAGAATGTTGCCAGTAAAGGTGGTAATATGTGGAATTTAGGCTGAGAGGAGTGGCGTTCCATTATACAATGTAAGGTTGGAAATTACAGTGAAGAGTGGTGAAGTGGTAGTAGGAGTAATAGAGAAACTATCTTGTCCAGGAATACAGTTTACCTTGGGTAATGATATAGCTGGATCGCAAGTGGGAGTGATGCCTAATGTGGTTGATACGCCAGTGAAAAATCAGACACCTGAAGTGTTGAAGGACTAATATCCTGGGATTTTTCCGGATTGTGTAGTAACAAGGTCGCAAAGTCATTGGTTACGTCACGAGGAGAAATCTAAGAGTGAAGATGAAGTTGAAGTGCAATTATCAGAAACGATTTTTGATCAGATGGTTGAAAAAGAACAAGAACAGGAGGAGGATGAGGCGGTTATTTTTAGTTCAGGAAAATTGGCGGAGTTACAACAGAAAGATATAAAAATAAAACGGATATATCAGAAAGCATATACGGTAGAGGAATGTGAGTATAAACCAGAGTGTTATTACCGTGATTATTGATGAGAAAATGGAGACCTTTACATATGCAGGCAGATGAAAAGTGGGCATAAGTTCATCAAGTAGTATTGCCGGTAGGGTAAAGAAACGAGGTGTTGCGAGTTGCACATGAGGTACCAGTGGGAGGTCATTTGGGGAGAAAGAAATCTCAAGCTAAAATGCAGAAACATTTATTGGCCTGGACTATATAAAGATGTAGTAAAATTTTGACAATCATGTCACAAATGTCAAGTGACAGGGAAACCTTAAGCAGTGATAAACCCAGCGCCCTTAATATCCAATCCAGCATTGGATGAACCTTTTACAAAGGGTCCTAATTGTGTAGGAACGCTTCCGAAATCTAAAAGTGGGAATCTATATCTATTGACTATAATAGATGTGTCTACTAGGTTTCCAGAGGCCATTCCAGTCCGTAATATTACAGCTAAAAAAGATTGTGGAGGAATTACTTAAATTTTTTACGAGATTGGACTTCCCACAGAAATACAACCGGATCAAGGATCAACTTTTACATAAGAACATAAGAACTAGGAACAGGAGCAGGTCATCTGGCCCCTCGAGCCTGCTCCGCCATTCAATGAGATCATGGCTGATCTTTGTGGACTCAGCTCCACTGTCCGGCACGTACACCATATCCCCTAATCCCTTTATTATTTAGAAAGGTATCTATCTTTTTCTTAAAAACGTTTAAAGAAGGAGCCTCAACTGCTTCACTGGGCAAGGAATTCCAGAGATTCACAACCCTTTGGGTGAAGATGTTCCTCCTAAACACGGTCCTAAATCTACTTCCCCTTATTTTGAGGCTATGCCCCCTAGTTCTGCTTTCCCCGATCAGTGGAAACAACCTTTCCGCATCTATCCTATCTATTCCCTTCATAATTTTATATGTTTCAATAAGATCCCGCCCCCCCCCCCCCCCCGCATCCTTCTAAACTCCAATGAGTACAGTCCCAGTCGACTCAACCTCTCGTCAAAATCTAATCCCCTCAACACGGGGAAGAACCTAGTGAATCTCCTCTGCATTCCCTCCAGTTTCTAGATGTCCTTTCTCAGGTAAGGAGACCAAAACTGAACACAATACTCCAGATGTGGCCTCACCAACACATTATACAATAGCAGCATAACGTCCCTTGCCTTGAACTCCATCCCTCTAGCAATGAAAGACAAAATTCGATTAGCCTTCTCAATCACTTGTTGCACCTGTACACCAACATTTTGCGACTCGTGCACCAGCACACTCAGGTCCCTCTGCACAGCAGCATGTTTTAACATCTTACCATTTACATAATAATCCATTCTGCTGTTATTCCTCCCAAAATGGATAGCCTCACACTTGGAAACATTGCATTCCATCTGCTAGATCCTAGCCCATTCACCTAACCTATCCAAATCCTTCTGCAGACTTCCGGTATCCTCTGCACTTTTTGCTTTACCACTCATCTTAGTGTCATCTGCAAACTTTGCCACATTGCACTTGGTCCCCAACTGCAAATCATCTATGTAAATTGTGAACTGCGGGCCCAACACTGATCCTTGAGAAACCCCACTAGTTACAGGTTGCCAACCAGAGAAACAGCCATTTATCCCAACTCTCTGTTAGTTAACCAATCCTCTACCCATGCTACAACTTTACCCTCAATGCCATGTATCTTTAGTTTATGCAGCAACCTTTTGTGTGGCACCTTGTCAAAAGCTTACTGGAAATCCAGATATACCACATCCATTGGCTCCCCGTTATCTACTGCACTGGTAACGTCCTCAAAAAATTCTACAAAATTAGTCAGACACGACCTACCCTTTATGAACCCATGCTGCGTCTGCCCATTGGGACAATTTCCCTCAATGTGCCCCGCTATTTCCTCCTTAATGATAAATTCCAGCATTTTCCCTACAACCGACGTTATGCTTACCAGCCTATAATTACCCGCTCTCTGCCGACCTCCTTTTTTAAACAGTGGTGTCACGTTTGCTACATTCCAATCTTCTTGGTCCACCCCAGAGTCTAGTGAATTTTGATAAATTATCACTAGTGCGTTTACAATTTCCCTAGCCATCTCTTTTAACACTCTGGGATGCATCCCATCAGGGCCAGGAGACTTGTCTACCTTTAGCCCCATTAGCTTGCCCAATACTGCCTCCTTAGAGATTACAATCATCTCAAGGTACTCACCTATCATATCTTTATTTCCATCAGTCACTGGCATGTTATTTGTGTCCTCCACTGTGAAGACTGACCCAAAAAACCTGTTCAGCTCTTCAGCCATTTCCCCGTCTCCTATTATTAAATCTCCCTTCTCATCTTCCAAAGGACCAATATTTACCTTAGCCACTCTTTTTTGTCTTATATATTTGTAGAAGCTTTTACTGTCTGCTTTTATGTTTTGAGCCAGTTTACATTCATAGTCTACCTTACTCTTCTTTATAGATTTTTCAGGAGCTTTCTGTTGTCCCCTAATGACTTCTCAGTCCTCTAGTCTCCCACTAATATTTGCCAATTTGTATGTTTTTTCCTTCAATTTGATACTCTCCCTCACCTCCTTAGATATCCACGGTCGATTTTTCCCCTTTCTAACTTCTTTCTTTTATGTCGGTATGAATCTTTTCTGAACACTGTGAAAGATCGCTCGGAAGGTTCTCCACTGTTCCTCAACTGCTTCACCATGAAGTCTTTGCTCCCAGTCTACCTTAGCTAGTTATTCCCTCATTCCATTGTAATCACCTTTGTCTAAGCACAAAACACTAGTGTTTGATTTTACCTTGTCATCCTCCAACTATATTTTAAATTCCACCATATTGTGGTCGCTCCTTCCAAGAGGATCTCGAACTATGAGATCATTAATCAATCCTTCCTCATTACACAGGATCAGATCTAGGAACGCTTGTTCCCTTGTCGGCTCCATTACATACTGTTCCAGGAAATTATCCCGGACACATTTTATAAACTCCTCCTCAAGGCAGCCTTTACCAACCTGGTTAAACCAATCGACATGCAGATTAAATTATCCCATGATAACCACTGTACCATTTCTACATGCATCCGTTATTTCTTTGCTTATTGCCTGCCCTACCATCCTGTTACCATTTGATGGCCTATAGACTACTCCTATCAGTGACCTTTTCGCCTTACTATTTCTGATTTCCACCCAAATTGATTCAACCTCGACTTCCATAGCACCAATATCACCCCTTACTATTGCCCGGATGCCATCCTTAAACAACAAAGCTACACCACCGCCCTTACCATCCATTCTATCCTTTCGTATAGACAGATACGCTTGGATATTTAACTCCCAGTCGTGACCATCTTTTAACCATGTTTCAGTAATGGCCACTATATCATAGTCATTCACGATGATTTGCGCCATCAACACATTCACCTTATTCCGTATACTACGAGCATTCAGGTAAAGTACACTTATGCTGTTTTTTATGTCTTTGTTATGAATCCTAACACCTTGATCTGTAACTTTTCGCAAATTATTTTTCCTCTTATCCTTTCTCCTAATTTTCCTTGTCTATGAACCCATATCTCTACATAATAACCTGTCACGTAACCTGCTGCCTTGCTCTCCATTAACCATTATACTGTCCATAGCTTTACCCTTCCCTTCCCCCCAACTTGCTAGTTTAAAGTCCTTGTGACCAACCTATTTACCATATTCGCTAGAACACTGGTCCCAGAATGGTTCAGGTGAAGACCGTCCCAACGGTACAGGGCCCTCCTGCCCCAATACTGATGCCAATGCCCCATGAAATGGAATCCCTCTTTCCCAAACCACTCCTTCAGCCACGTGTTAACTTCCCTAATTTTCACAACCCTATGCAAATTGGCACGTGGCTCGCGTAGTAATCCAGAGATTATAACCCTGGAGGACCTGTTCTTTAATTTAGCCCCTAGTGTTTGATAATCCCCAAACAGGTTCTCTTTCCTAGTCTTACTTATGTTGTTAGTCCCAACGTGGGCCACAACAACTGGATCCTCCCCCTCCCTCTCCAAAATCCTTTCATGCCGTTTTTCAATGGGTAGCTTAGGAATAAAACAATTTAAATCAACTGCGTACCATCCAGAATCGCAGGGAGCGTTAGAAAGGTGGCATCAGACATTAAAGACAATGTTGAAGGTTTATTGTCAAGATTATCCAGAGGATTGGGAGAAAGGAATTCCATTCGTACTGTTTGCAATTAGGGATGCTTCTAATGAGTCAACCAAATTTAGTCCTTTTGAACCAATTTTTGGTCATGAGGCCAGAAGACCACTCAAATTGATTAAGGAAAAATTGGTGGGTGAGAAATCGGAAATTACACGATTGGATTAAGTGTCAAATTTTAGGGAACGAGAAAATAGAGCAGGTGAATTGGCTGGACAACATTTGAGAGTTGCACAAAATGTGATGAAACGGGTAGTGGACAAGACATCCAAAGTTCGTAGTTTTGCCAGTGGGGATAAAGGTTTAGTGTTGTTACCAGTGGTAGGGGAGCCTTTAAAAGCTAGGTTTTGTGGACCTTATCAGATTGAAAGGAAATTAAGTGATGTGAATTATGTGGTAAAACACGAGATAGAAGGAAGACTCACCGAGTGTGTCTTGTGAATATGCTTAAAAGGAACTTTGAAAGGGAAGGAAAGAAAAAGGAGTATGTTTTTATGATTCTAACTCAAAGTGACGAACCAAATCCAGATGACTGTGAATTTGACATACCTAAAATGAAATTGGAAAATGAGGATGTCTTTAAAAATTGGCATAAATTGTTGAGTTATCTTCCAGAGGAAAACGAACTGACCTGAAAGCGTTATTGATATCAGATGGGCAAGTTTGTGGAGATAAATTGGGAAGTACTAAAATGGCTATACAGCATGTAGATGTGGGAAATCTTGTTCCAATCAAACAGCATCCATGTAGACTTAATCCTTTAAAATTGGCACAGGTTAATAGAGAGATTGAAAGTATGCTTAGAAATTGCATAATTGAAGTGGGTTGCAGCCAATGTAACTCAGCCATCGTGACGGTGCCTATCCCAGACGGTTCACAACTGCTGTGTGTGGACTATAGAAAGTTTAATGCAGTTACAAGAACGGAGTCTTATCCTATCCCACGTTTGGAGGATTGCATTGAGAAAGTGGGACAGTCAGCTTTTATTTCCACTTTGGATTTACTTAAAGGTTAGTGGCAGGTACCTTTATCCGAAAGGGCGAAGGAGATTTCAGCTTTTGTGACTCCAGATGGTATATATCCATTCAAAGTTATGCCATTTGGCATGAAAAATGCCCCAGTCACATTTTAACGGTTAACGAATCCAGACGTTTCAGGATTACCCAATTGTGCGGTATACATCGACGATCTGTTAGTTTTCAGCCAGACATGGAAAGAAAATGTCAAACATCTGAGGGAGTTATTCGATCGACTTCAGGAGGCGGGTTTGGTGATAAACCGAGCTAAAAGTGAATTTGGAAAAGCCCAAGTCACTTTCCTTGGCCATACAATCGGACAGGATCGACTGGTCACGGGACGTAAAAACAAAAGTTATTGGGGAGTTTCCGATACCCTCGACACGACGGGAAATAATGCGATTCCTTGGTATGAGTAGATTTTACGGGAAATTTGTACCAAATTCTAGCAGTGTGGTCGCTCCACTGACGGACTTGCTCAAGAAGCGTAACAAATTACAGTGGACAGCGGAGAGTCAACAGGCATTTGACGGCCTGAAGGCTGTGTTAACCACTGTTCCTGTGTTAGTCATCCCAATTTATACCAAACCATTCAAAGTGGCTGCTGATGCGAGTGATGTGGGCGTAGGTGCGGGGCTTCTACGAGACAACGACTAAGGGCGTGAACGGCCTATTGGTTATTTTTCAAAGAAATTGAATTCTCACCAGAAGAAGTATTCAACGATTGAGAAGGAGACTTAGAGTTTGGTGCTGGCTTTGCAACATTTTCACATTTATGTGACCATCAATCCATCTGACACCATTATATATTCTGATCATAATCCGTTAACGTTTTTGGAGCGATTCCGGAATAACAATGCGCGGCTGTTTCGCTGGAGTTTGGTGTTACAGCCATTTCATTTAAAAATAGTACATGTGGCAGGACGGGGAAACGTAACAGCCGATGCTTTGTCACGAATGTGATGAAGAGAAGGATTTCAGTTGGAGGAAGAAGAACGAAAAAAAAAGGACTATTATTATACCAGTTTGCGTGTGTTGTTTTTTGCAAAGCTAAAGTATATTTACTGTGTGCATTTCTTAAAGGATGGTGAAAAGCATCTTGAAGTTGATGCTTTATTCTTTTTTCTTGGGGGGAGGGGTCATGAGAATGTCGCTTTAAGGAATGGTTAGCTGCTCATGTTACTGCAGTGATGTCAGAGTGATGGGTGGCGCTGAGCTCTGGTTCTGCTTTTTAGTTTTACTTTGAGAAAAAGCTTGAGTTTTCCTGTGAGCTGGAGCTGAAGTTAAACAAAGAGCTGTCCTGTTGATCTCTGCCAGCCAAAGACTATCTCTGGAACAATTCAGAATTGTATGTGTTCTGAATAGTGAATGTCAACCTAATGTGCTCCTGTTGAAAGGTGTGTTAAGTCTTTTGGATGTTAAATGGACAGCTTAAAGGATTACTTAGTGTTATAAGAACTAGGAACAGGAGTAGGCCATCTGGCCCCTCGAGCATGCTCCGCCATTTAATGAGATCATGGCTGATCTTTGTGGACTCAGCTCCACTCTCCGGCCCGTACACCATATCCCCGAATCCCTTTATTCTTTAGAAAGGCATCTATCTTTTTCTTAAAAACTTTTAAAGAAGGAGCCTCAACTGCTTCACTGGGCAAGGAATTCCAGAGATTCACAACCCTTTGGGTGAAGACGTTCCTCCTACACTTCGTCCTAAATCTAACTCCCCTTATTTTGAGGCTATGCCCCCTAGTTCTGCTTTCCCCGATCAGTGGAAACAACCTGCCCGCATCTATCCTATCTATTCCCTTCAGAATTTTATGTGTCTCAATAAGATATCCTCGCATCCTTCTAAACTCCAATGAGTACAGTCCCAGTCTACTCAACCTCTCGTCATAATCTAATCCCCTACACTCTGGGATCAACCTAGTGAATCTCCTCTGCACTCCCTCCAGTGCCAATATGTCCTTTCTCAGGTAAGGAGACCAAAACTGAACACAATACTCCAGATGCGGCCTCACCAACACTCTATACAATTGCAGCATAACCTCCCTAGTCTTGAACTCCATCCCTATAGCAATGAAAGACAATACTCGATGAGCCTTCTTAATCACCTGTTGCACCTGCATACCAACTTTTTGCGACTCGTGCACCAGCACACCCAGGTCCCTCTGCACAGCAGCTTGTTTTAACATCTTACCGTTTAAATAATAATCCATTCTGCTGTTATTCCTCCCAAAATGGATAGCCTCACACTTGGCAACATTGAATTCCATCTGCCAGACCTAAGCTCATTCACCTAACCTATCCAAATCCTTCTGCAGACTTCCGGTATCCTCTTCCCTTTTTGCTTTACCACTCATCTTCGTGTCGTCTGCAAACTTTGACACATTGCACTTGGTCACCAACTCCAAATCGTCTATGTAAATTATGACCAACTGCGGGCCCAACACTGATCCTTGAGGGACCCCACTAGTTACAGGTTGCCAACCAGAGAAACACCCATTTATCCCCACACTCTGCTTTCTGTTAGTTAACCAATCCTCTACCCATGCTACCACTTTAACCTCAATGCCATGCATCTTTAGTTTATGCAACAACCTTTTGTGTGGCACCTTGTCTAAGGCTTTCTGGAAATCCAGATATACGACATCCATTGGCTCCCCGTTATCTACTGCACTGGTAACGTCCTCAAAAAATTGAACCCCATTAGTCAGACACGACCTACCCTTTGTGAACCCATGCTGCGTCTGTCCAATGGGACAATTTCCCTCCAGGTGCCCCGCTATTTCCTCCTTAATGATAGATTCCAGCATTTTCCCTACAACCGAAGTTAAGCTTACCGGCCTATGATTACCCGCTTTCTGCCGACCTCCTTTTTTAAACAGTGGTGTCACGTTTTCTACTTTCCAATATTCTGGGACCACCCCAGAGTCTAGTGACTTTTGATAAATTATCACTAGTGCGTTTACAATTTCCCTAGCCATCTCTTTCAACACTTTGGGATGCATCCCATCAGGGCCAGGAGACTTGTCTATCTTTAGCCCCATTAGCTTGCCCAATACTGCCTCCTTAGTGATTACAATCATCTCAAGGTCCTCACCTATCATATCCTTATTTCCATCAGTCACTGGCATATTATTTGTGTCCTCCACTGTGAAGACTGACCCAAAAAACCTGTTCAGCTCCTCAGCCATTTCCCCGCCTCCTCTTATTAAATCTCCCTTCTCATCGTCCAAAGGACCAATATTTACCTTAGCCACTCTTTTTTGTCTTATATATTTGTAGAAGCTTTTACTATCTGCTTTTATTTTCTGAGCCAGTATACTTTCATAGTCTACCTTACTCTTCTTTATTGCTTTCTTAGTAGGTTTCTGTTGTCCCCTAAAGACTTCCCAGTCCTCTAGTCTCCCACAAATTTTTGCCACTTTGTATGTTTTTTCCTTCAATTTGATACTCTCCCTCACCTTCTTAGATATCCACGGTCGATTTTTCCCCTTTCTACCGTCTTTCTTTTTTGGCGGTATGAACCTTTTCTGAACACTGTGAAAGATCGCTCGGAAGGTTCTCCACTGTTCCTCAACTGCTTCACCATGAAGTCTTTGCTCCCAGTCTACCTTAGCTAGTTCTTCTCTCCTCCCATTGTAATCACCTTTGTTTAAGCACAAAACACTAGTGTTTGATTTTACCTTGTCATCCTCCAACTATATTTTAAATTCCACCATATTGTGGTCGCTCCTTCCAAGAGGATCTCGAACTATGAGATCATTAATCAATCCTGCCTCATTACACAGGACCAGATCTAGGACGCTTTTTCTCTTGTAGGTTCCATTACATACTGTTCCAGGAAATTATCCCGGGCACATTCTATAAACTCCTTCTCAAGGCTGCCTTTACCAACCTGGTTAAACCAATCGATATGCAGATGAAAATCTCCCATGAGAACCGCTGTATCATTTCTACATACATCCGTTATTTATTTGCCTGCCCTACCATCCTGTTACTATTTGGTGGCCTATAGACTACTCCTATCAGTGACCTTTTCGCCGTACTATTCCTGATTTCCACCCAAATTGATTCAAGCTTGTCCTCCATAGCACCAATATCATCCATTACTATTGCCCGGATGCCATCCTGAAACAACAAAGCTACACCACTGCCCTTACCGTCCATTCTATCCTTTCGTATAGCCTGATACCCTTGGGTATTTAACTCCCAGTCTTGACCATCTTTTAACCATGTTTCAGTAATGGCCACTAAATCATAGTCATTCACGATGGTTTGCGCCATCAACTCATTTACCTTATTTCGTATACTACGAGCATTCAGGTAAAGTACACTTATGTTTTTTTTTATCTCTTTGTTATGAATCCTAACACCTTGATCAGAAACTTTTCGCAATTTAGTTTTCCTCTTACCCTTTCTCCTAATTTTCTTTGTCTTTGAACCCATATCTCTACATAATAACCTGTCACGTAACCTGCTGCCTTGATCTCCATTAACCATTATACTGTCCAGAGCTTTACACTTCCCTTCCCCCAACTTGCTAGTTTAAAGTCCTTGTGGCCAACCTATTTATCCTATTTGCTAGAACACTGGTCCCAGAATGGTTCAGGTGAAGACCGTCCCAACGGTACAGGTCCCTCCTGCCCCAGTACTGATGCCAATGCCCCATGAAATGGAATCCCTCTTTCCCGCACCACTGCTTTAGCCACGTGTTAACTTCTCTAATTTTCTCAACCCTATGCCAATTGGCACGTGGCTCGTAGTAATCCAGAGATCATAACCCTGGAGGATCTGTTCTTTAATTTAGTCCCTAGTGTTTGATAATCCCAAAACAGGTCCTCTTTGCAATGTGGAGGAGCAGAGAGATCTTGGGGATCGATGGTCATAAATCTTTAAAAGTTGCCACTCAAGTGGATGGAGCTGTGAAGAAGTCCTATGGTGTGCTAGCGTTCATTAACAGAGGGATTGAATTTAAGAGCCGTGAGGTGATGATGCAGCTGTACAAAACTTTGGTAAGGCCACATTTGGAGTACTGTGTACAGTTCTGGTCGCTTCATTTTAGGAAGGATGTGGAAGCTTTGGAAAAGATGCAAAGGAGATTTACCAGGATGTTGCCTGTAATGGAGAGTAGGTCTTACGAGGAAAGGTTGAGGGTGCTAGGCCTTTTCTCATTAGAACGGAGAAGGGTGAGGGGCGACTTGATAGAGGTTTATTAGACGATCATGGGAATAGATAGAGTAGACAGTAAGGGACTTTATTGCCCAGGTGTAACAAAGCATTACATGGGGACATAAATATAAGGTGAATGGTGGAAGATATAAGGGGGATGTCAGAGGTAGGTTCTTTACCCAGAGAGTAGTGGGGGCATGGAGTGCACTGCCTGTGGAAGTGGTTGAGTCGGAAACATTAGGGACCTTCAAGCAGCTATTGGATAGGTACATGGATTCCGGTTAAATGATATAGTGTAGATTTATTTGTTCTCAAGGGCAGCACGGTAGCATTGTGCATAGCACAATTGCTTCACAGCTCCAGGGTCCCAGGTTCGATTCCGGCATGGATCACTGTCTGTGCGGAGTCTGCACATCCTCCCCGTGTGTGCGTGGGTTTCCTCCGGGTGCTCCGGTTTCCTCCCACAGTCCAAAGATGGGCAGGTTAGGGGGATTGGCCATGATAAATTGCCCTTAGTGTCGAAAATTGTCCTTAGTGTTGGTTGGAGGTGTTGACCTTTTTGTAGGGTGCTCTTTTCAAGAGGCGGTGCAGACTCAATGGGCCAAATGGCCTCCTTCTGCACTGTAAATGCTATGATAATCTATGATTAATCTAGGACAAAAGTTCGGCACAACATCGTGCGCCGAAGGGCCTGTTCTGAGCTGTATTTCAATGGTCCCTGGGTAGAATATCATTTTTGCAGTGGTTCCTGTTGTATTCTGTTGTACCACTGAGCAGCCAGCGCAGAGAGGGTGAAGGGATGTTTAAGGGAGCTGGAGGTGGACTGGGTCTGAATGGAGGAGGCCTCCTGCACGGGTAACTCACTCTGAGCGCTGGATACAAGTCCACTCCCGGCCAGCCCAAACACACACTCCAGGCCATTCCCTGCCAGCCCACACACACAATCCAGGCCAGGCCAATCCCAGCCAGCCCACACACACACTCCAGGCCACTCCCGGCCAGCCCAAACACACACTCCAGGCCACTCCCGGCCAGCCCAAACACACACTCCAGGCCACTCCCGGCCAGCCCAAACACACACTCCAGGCCACTCCCGGCCAGCCCACACACACACTCCAGGCCACTCCCTGCCAGCCCAAAGACACACTCCAGGCCACTCCCGGCCAGCCCAAACACACACTCCAGGCTACTCCCGGCCAGTCCACACTCACACTCCAGGCCAGGTCACTCCCGACCAACCCGCACACACACTGCAGGCCAGGCCATTCCCGGCCAGCCCACACACACACTCAGGAGACCAGTGGTAGGAGCCATCTTAATGACGTGGAAACAATTCATGCGCCGGAATGTGGCGACTAGGGGCTTTTCACAGTCACGTCATTGAAGCCTACTTATGACAATAAGTGATTATTATTATTGAACTGGGCGAGAGGCCCGCGGGCCCTCCTCTCGGCACGGTACAGGTTCGGGCCGGAAGCGATGGACGGTACATTTTAGATGTCCGGGGGGGGGGGGGGAGACAGAGGGATGCTGGCGGTTGAGGACATGTCCGCACACGGCAGGCTGTCGATTCTTGGAATCTCACAGGGAAGCTCCAACTCTCGAGGAAACAGCCTCAGATTGCTGCAGCTGTGTAACCTCCCCCACAAGGAGATGAAAACCTCCCCCAGAAACACACACATTCCTGGACACGGTGGGACGACTAGATTGGTTCGGGGACGGCAAATGCGGCCACATATACAGGAGACAGGTAGAAAACGTCAGGACTCCACTGGAGGGGACCGGACAAAATTGGGGGGGAACTGGACAGAGAGAGGGAGAGGACTCTGGATCGAGGCGCAGCACAGAGTCAACTCCACCTGCTCCTGCGCCGGGATCAGCCTGATGCAGCTCAAGGTGGAGCACAGAGCGACCTCACCAAGCCGCGTCTGTGCGGGTTCTTCCCGGAGCTGGTGGACAATGCGAGAGGTTCCCGGGGGAGGAGGGCAGCCAAACACACCCGCATGTTCTGGTCCTGTCCCAGACTCATGGAATTCTGCACGGCCATCTTAGAGGCTGTGTCCAAGGTGGTGGGAGTCGGGATGGAGTTATACCCGACACTGGTGGACTTGAGGGTGTCAGAGCATCCGGAGCTCTGGTAAGGGAAAGAGGGGGACGCCCTGGCCTTCGGGGTGTCAGAGCAGCCGGAGCTCTGGTCAGGGAGAGAGGGGGGCGCCCTGGCCTTCGGGGTGTCAGAGCAGCCGGAGCTCTGGTCAGGGAGAGAGGGAGACGCCCTGGCCTTCGGGGTGTCAGAGCAGAGAGAGCTCTGGTCAGGGAGAGAGGGAGAGGCCATGGCCTTCGGGGTGTCAGAGCAGACAGAGCTCTGGTCAGGGAGAGATAAGGACCCCCTGGCCTTCGGGGTGTCAGAGCAGCCGGAACTCTGGTCAGGGAGAGAGGGGGACGCTCTGGCTTTCGGGGTGTCAGAGCAGTCGGAGCTCTGGTCAGGGAGAGATAAGGACGCCCTGGCCTTCGGGGTGTCAGAGCAGCCGGAACTCTGGTCAGGGAGAGAGGGGGACGCCCTGGCCTTCGGGGTGTCAGAGCAGCCGGAACTCTGGTCAGGGAGAGAGGGGGACGCCCTGGCCTTCGGGGTGTCAGAGCAGAGAGAGCTCTGGTCAGGGAGAGAGGGAGACGCCCTGGCCTTCGCGGTGTCAGAGCAGATAGAGCTCTAGTCAGGGAGAGAGGGGGATGCCCTGGCTTTCGGGGTGTCAGAGCAGAGAGAGCTCTGGTCAGGGAGAGAGGGAGACGCCCTGGCCTTCGGGCTGTCAGAGCAGCCGGAGCTCTGGTCAGAGAGAGAGGGGGACGCCCTGGCCTTCGGGGTGTCAGAGCAGAGAGAGCTCTGGTCAGGGAGAGAGGGGGACGCCCTGGCCTTCGGGGTGTCAGAGCAGCCGGAGCTCTGGTCAGAGAGAGAGGGGGACTCCCTGGCTTTCGGGGTGTCAGAGCAGCCGGAGCTCTGGTCAGGGAGAGAGGAGGACGCCCTGGCCTTCGCGGTGTCAGAGCATCCGGAGCTCTGGTCTGGGAGAGAGGGAGACGCCCTGGCCTTCGGGGTGTCAGAGCAGAGAGAGCTCTGGTCAGGGAGAGAGGGGGACGCCCTGGCCTTCGGGGTGTCAGAGCAGCCGGAGCTCTGGTCAGGGAGAGAGGGAGACGACCTGGCCTTCGGGGTGTCAGAGCAGCCGGAGCTCTGGTCAGAGAGAGAGGGGGACGCCCTGGCCTTCGGTGTGTCAAAGCAGCCGGAACTCTGGTCAGGGAGAGAGGGGGACGCCCTGGCCTTCGGGATGTCAGAACAGACAGAGCTCTGGTCAGGGAGAGAGGGGGACGCCCTGGCCTTCGGGGTGTCAGAGCAGCCGGAGCTCTGGTCAGGGAGAGAGGGAGACGCCCTGGCCTTCGGGGTGTCAGAGCAGCCGGAGCTCTGGTCAGGGAGAGAGTGAGACGCCCTGGCCTTCGGGGTGTCAGAGCAGCCGGAGCTCTGGTCAGAGAGAGAGGGGGACGCCCTGGCCTTCGGTGTGTCAAAGCAGCCGGAACTCTGGTCAGGGAGAGAGGGGGACGCCCTGGCCTTCGGGGTGTCAGAACAGACAGAGCTCTGGTCAGGGAGAGAGGGGGACGCCCTGGCCTTCGGGGTGTCAGAGCAGCCGGAGCTCTGGTCAGGGAGAGAGTGAGACGCCCTGGCCTTCGGGGTGTCAGAGCAGCCGGAGCTCTGGTCAGGGAGAGAGTGAGACGCCCTGGCCTTCGGTGTGTGAAAGCAGCCGGAGCTCTGGTCAGGGAGAGAGTGGGACGCCCTGGCCTTCGGGGTGTCAGAGCAGAGAGAGCTCTGGTCAGGGAGAGAGGGAGACGCCCTGGCCTTCGCCTCACTGATCGTCAGGCGGAGACTCCTGCCGGAGGAGTGGGGGGGGGGGGGGGGGTGGAGACGGCAGCGCCCCCCCCCCCCCATCTCCCCGGGGCTAAGAATGACTCTCAGATCTCGCCGAATTCCTGAGGCTGGAGAAAATAACATTAGAAATAAGAGGGTCTGAGCCGGGATTCCACAGCACAGGCAGCAAATTCACAAGCCTATCTCCAGACCTGTTTGCAGCCAGCAGCCAGCCGGGGTGGGGGCTGGAGGAAGGCCATTTATTGGAGGGAGTGCAGGCCTCCCCTCACGGGGAGAAACCGGGGAAACAAGCAGACCCACCCTCCCTGGGCCCTACACGGGGACAAACCGGGGTAACAAGCAGACCCACCCTCCCTGGGCCCTACACGGGGACAAACAGGGGTAACAAGCAGACACACCCTCCCTGGACCCTACACGGGGAGAAACAGGGGTAACAAGCAGACCCACCCTCACTGGACCCTACACAGGGACAAACCGGGTTAACAAGCAGACCCACCCTCCCTGGACCCTACACAGGGACAAACCGGGGTAACAAGCAGACACACCCTCCCTGGACCCTACACGGGGAGAAACAGGGGTAACAAGCAGACCCACCCTCACTGGACCCTACACAGGGACAAACCGGGTTAACAAGCAGACCCACCCTCCCTGGACCCTACACAGGGACAAACCGGGGTAACAAGCAGACACACCCTCCCTGGACCCTACACAGGGAGAAACAGGGGTAACAAGCAGACCCACCCTCCCTGGACCCTACACAGGGAGAAACCGGGGTAACAAGCAGACCCACCCTCCCTGGACCCTACACGGGGAGAAACCGGGGTAACAAGCAGACACACCCTCCCGGGGCCCTACACAGGGAGAAACCGGGGTAACAAGCAGACCCGCCCTCCCTGGACCCTACACGGGGAGAAACCGGGGTAACAAGCAGACCCACCCTCCCGGGGCCCTACACGGGGACAAGCCCGGGTAACAAGCAGGCTCGCCCTCCCTGGACCCTACACGGGGAGAAACCGGGGAAACAAGCAGACCCACCCTCCCTGGACAGGGACAAACCGGGGTAACAAGCAGGCCCACCCTCCCTGGACCCTACACAGGGACAAACCAGGGTAACAAGCAGACCCACCCTCCCTGGACCCTACACGGGGACAAACCGGGGTAACAAGCAGACCCACCCTCCCTGGACCCTACACGGGGAGAAACCGGTGTAACACGCAGACCCACCCTCCCTGGACCCTACACGGGGAGAAACCGGGGTAACAAGCAGACCCACCCTCCCTGGACCCTACACGGGGAGAAACCGGGGTAACAAGCAGACCCACCCTCCCTGGAAGACCTGTGAACCAAGAGAGGAATGGGACCTCCTCACCCCCCTCCCCCATTATCAGAAATAAATTGAGAAAGGCAGCAGGGTGGCGCAGTGGCTAGCACTGCTGTCTCAGGGCGCCGAGGTTCCAGGTTCAATCCCGGCTCTGGGTCACTGCCTGTGTGGCGTTTGCACATTCTGCAAACATTCCGAATTTCCTTAGTTTCCTGAGGAAGGATAGGCGTTGTTGTTCTTTCTTCGACGTAGCGTCGACGTGGGTGGACCAGGACAGATTGTTGATGGTGTTCACACCTAGTAATTTGAAACTGTTAACCATCTCCACCTCGGCCCCGTTGATACTGACAGGGGCACTTTGCTACCTGAAATCAATGATCAGCTCTTTAGTTTTGCTGGTGTTGAGGGATAGGTTGTTGTCGCTTCACCACTCCACTAGATTCTCTGTAGCCCTCCTGTTTTCTGCCTCATCGTTGTTCGAGATCCGGCCCACTATGGTCAGCAAACGTGCAGATGAAGTTTGAGCCAAATCTTGTCACGCAGTCGTGTATGAGCAGGGAGTATAGCAGGGGTCTAAGTACACAGCCTTGTGGGACCCGGTATTGAGAACTGTTGTGGAGGAGGTGTTGTTGTTTATTCTTACTGAGTGTGGTCTGTGGGTCAGAAAGTCGAGGATCCAGTTGCAGAGAGAGGAGCTAAGTCCTAGGTTTTAGAACTTTGATATGAGCTTGGCTGGGATTATGGTGTTGAATGCGGAGCTGTAGTCAATGAACAGGAGTCTGATGTAGGAGTCCCTGCTATCAAGATGCTCCAGGGATGAGTGTCGGCCCATGGAGATGGCATCTGCTGTGGACCGGCTGCGGTGATGGGCGAATTGCAGTGGATGTAGGCATTCTGGGAGTATGGAGTTCATGGGACCACCCTCTCGAAGCGCTTAATTGCGTTCGATGCCAGGGCCAGTGGACAATTGTCCTCGAGGCACGTTACCTGGCTCTTCTTTGGCACCGGCATGATGGTGGTCTTCTTGAAGCAGGTGGGGATCTCGCAGCGGAGTATGCAGCTGTTGAAGATGTCCTTGAACTAATCTGCCAGCTGCTTCGCGCAGGATCTGAGTGCACGACCAGGGACCCCGTCCGGGCCCGTCGCCTTCCGAGGGTTCACTTCTAAGTTCGCCGATCTGATTTAGGAAGGTGTGACGTTGTGTTTGGTGTGGCCGGGGCTGCTGGGACAGTCGGCAGCGCTTTGATGGTATCCTGCACGAACCGAGCACAGAATGCATCGAGCTCATCAGGGACAAGGCCGCTGCTGCTGGACATTCTGTTCAGCTTCGCTTTGTAGCCCGGTATGATGATTATCCAGTTCCATTGTGAAATTTACTGTTGAAATTGCTCCCAGTCTGTCTTCAGACAGTGTATCCCAGATTATAACAATCCCCTAGCAGTATTTATCCAGTTCCATTGTGAAATTTACTGTTGAAACTGCTCCCAGCCTGTCTTCAGACAGTGTATTCCAGATTATAACAATCCCCTGTCAATATTTATCCAGTTCCATTGTGAAATTTACTTTTGAAACTGCTCCCAGACTGTCTTCAGACAGTGTATCCCAGATTATAACAATCCCCTCTTAGTATTTATCCAGTTCCAGCGGCGTGAAGTTTACTATTGAATGAGCTGCCATTGCTTCTTCAGACAGTGTATTCCAGATTATAAGCATCCCCTGTCAGTGTGTATCTAGTTCCATTGTGAAACTTTCAATTGAAACTGCTCCCATCGTGTCTTCAGACAGTGTATTCCAGATTCTAACAACTCTGTATTAAATGTCCTATCAATATGCTCACACCATCTTTGATCAATTATTGTAAATCTTGTTACTGGTGCTGGGTCCAGTGGAACCCTTTCTGCTCACTCTTTCTAAACTCCTTCCTAATTTGGAGTCCTCTGTGAAATTGCTCTTTACTTTAAACTGATCTACAGATTACAATTCCAGTTCACTAATCCCCATATTTAACTGAAATCCTCCATCCCTGACAACACTCCATTAAATATCCAGCACGGTAGCATGGTGGTTAGCACTGTTGCTTCACAGCCCCAGGATTCCAGGGTTCCAGTTCGATTCCCGGCTTGGGTCACTGTCTGTGCGGAGTCGGCACATCCTCCCCGTGTGTGCGTGGGTTTCCTCAGGGTGCTCCGGTTTCCGCCCACGGTCCAAAGATGTGCAGGTTAGGTGAATTGGCCTTGCTAAATTGCCCTTAGTGTCCAGAATTGCCCTTAGTGTTCAAAATTGCCCTTAGTGTTGGGTGGGGTTACTGGGTTATGGGGACAGGGTGGAGGTGTGGCCCTTGGGTTGAGTGCTCTCTCCAAGAGCCGGTGCAGACTCGATGGGCCGAATGGCCTCCTTCTGCACTGTAAATTCTATGAAATCCTTTGTTTTGTCTCCAAGATCCTCACATCCTTTAGTATATTTAGCGGCAGAACAAGATGCAATTCATCAGCTATGGTCCTATCTATAAACCTAGTTATAACTCTATAGGCTATTGGCAAAGTATTAGAAAGTGGGATTCAAATACTCAGGTGGTTGTTTTTGACCTGCCCAGTCCAGATGGGCAGAATGGCCTTTCTGTGCTCTGGACCTCGAGGACTCTATGATCCTAACATCATTCTTTTAGGAATCTCCGCCTCTATTGATCAAGTTAACTATCTTCTGAGGTTTTTCCAAACTTATCACCATCACCTTCCAGTGCAAAGTGTGGGCATGTCCCCGCTCCCTTCCTGTACACTTTTTAAACTTGTCCCGTTTAGTTTATATTTCCTGTCCTCAGCCCTCCTCCCGAATGCATCACCCACACAACAGTGATTTAAATTTACTTTCCCCGTGACTCTCCCTTTCACAGATCTGGGAACATGCTGCTGAAGATTGCTGCTACCTACTCACTGTGTCATTGCTGAGTGTCTGTCATTTGTGAATGTTGAAATTCTTTCCATTGAAGTCTATTTCAGTGAATTGTATCTTGAAGAGCAATTGTTCTCATGTGGACCCCGAGTGAACATCAATGTCTCCTCCCCTCCTATCTGAATAACTATCATTCACCGCTTCTCTCTGCTTTCTGTTTCTTAGCCAATATCACATTCTCACTGTCACAGACCCTTTAATCCACGGCTTTGGGACTCGATAACATCTCTAATAAATGACATTTGATCACAATGTGTCCCAGTACATAAATTCATATCAGTTCCCTTATTAATCCTCCAGTTATTTTGAAATATAACTGCAACAACAACATGCGATGTGATTTCCCACGAATATCGCCGTGTTTCTGTTCACATAACACCATTTCCTCGCGAAGGAGCAAGATTCCTGTCTGACCCCAAGAAATGTCCTGGTGACTAACATTATCCTGACTGCTCTGACACTCCAGGGTTTATCCCTCTCTCTCCTTTTATAAACAGGATGGGACATTGAAAATGCCCCAGTCCCCTGGAACCACTCAGAGTTCAATGAGGATTGAGTATCAGGATCAGTGTGCCCACTATTTCCACACTCCATCCCTCAGTCACTGTCACACAGCCAATCCAGACCCGGCTAATCTTCTCTTTCATTGTGATATAAAAAGTATTGGATTGAAAGGGGTTAACTGAGCCTGTTTGTTTAGTGACTGTGATTAATGTCAGTCTCTATGGATCTAACCGTGTCACTGGAGGGTTTTTCTCTGCTATTCATAAGGGATTCCTTTCATTGTGTTATCCCAAACTGTCAGCGGGAGCGTCAATTCCAACAGTGCCAGAGATCAGCGGCCCCAGAGAGACCGAGAGGAGGGAGCAGAACCTGGGAACTATCCACAGGAACGTTACAGCAATGGATCAGAATATGGGAACTATCCACAGGAACGTTACAGCAATGGATCAGAACCTGGGAACTATCCACAGGAACGTTACAGCTATGGATCAGAATCTGGGAACAATCCACAGGAACGTTACAGCAATGGATCAGAATATGGGAACTATCCACAGGAACGTTACAGCAATGGATCAGAATCTGAGATCTAACCACAGGGACTTTACAGCAATGGACAGGAGTTTATTCCAGGGTCTTTATTGGATTGCACGAGATCCTTTCCCTTCACCAGATTGGATCGAAGATGTGCTTATGATAATTCAGGCGGGTTATTATCCCATCCTGGCTGTTTTTGGTGTCCCTGGTATGCCTCACTATCCAGTTATTTATTGTGTAAACTACTTTAAGTGTATTATTGATCTGGACATTGCCATCTTGGAAAGATTGAATGCATGTTCTTCAGTTCCAGTCACTAATCTCAGTCCCTATCCAGAATCCAGACAGCGCTCTCTCGCTGAAATCGGAGACTGGGGTCACAATCTCCGCGCTCCCTTTGACACTGAAATTATTTATATCCAGATGTTCTTTCTATTCCAAATCCTGCCCTCGTTCCATCGCCTCATCACAGCTGCAGAATAATCCATCATCTGTGTCTGTGTCAAATCTGGATTCGACTCTTGCGATTAGATTCTCGTCACCCAATTGCTGTTGCTAATCTTCAGGAAGCACAGATCACCCCCAACTCTGCTGTCCATATCCTAACCCACACACAATCCCAGTCACGTACCATCCGTGTGCTCACTGATCTACATTGGTTCCAAATCTTGCAGCTCTCAAGAGCAATGTTCTCATTCTATGATTGAAATTCTCCACAGTCTCACGCAAAAAAATTATCCCGCTTCCAACGAATGGGAAAACAGTTAATTTTCATTCCATGTCCAGTTGAGATAGTGGAGGGGCTGTGGATGGGTCTCTGGAGGTTGTGTTATTGGGGAGTTAGTGGAGGTGATGTGGATGTATTTCTGGAGGTTGTGTTATTGGGAGGTTAGTGGAGGTGATGTGAATGGGTGTCTGGAGGTTGTGTTATTGGAAAGTTACGGGAGGTCATGTGGATGTGTTTCTGGTGGTTGTGTTATTGGGGCATTAGTGGAGGTGATGTGGATGGGTTTCTGGAGGAAGTGTTATTGGGAGGTTAGTGGAAGTGATGTGGTTGTGTTTCTGGAGTTTGGGTTATTAGGAAGTCAGTGGAGGGGCTGTGAATGTGTTTCAGGAGATTGTGTTATTGGGGAGTACCTGGAGGTGATAAGGATGTTTTTAGAGATTGTGGTATTGGGAAGTTAGTGGAGACGATGAGGATGTGTTTCTGGAGGTTGAGTTATTGGGAGGTTAGTGGAGTTGCTGTGGATGTGTTTCAGGAGGTTGTGTTATTGGCAAGTTATTGGGGGTGCTGTGGTTGGGTTTCTTGTGATTGTTAGGGGCTGTTTAGCACAGGGCATTATAGGGGCTGTTTAGCACAGGGCTAAATCGCTGGCTTTGAAAGCAGACCATGCCAGGCCACCAGCACTGTTCAATTCCCGTAACAGCCTCCACGAACAAGCGCCAGAATGTGGCGACTAGGGGCTTTTCACAGTAACTTAATTTGAAGCCTTCTTGTGAAATTAAGCGATTTTCATTTCATTTATTGGGAGTTTAGTGGAGTTGATGAGGGTGGTTTTCTCGAGGTTGTGTTATTTGGAAGTTAGAGAGTGTGCTGTGGATGTGTTTTTCGAGATTTTGTTATTGGGAAGTTAGTGGCGGTGCTTTGAGCGAAATTCTGGAGGTTGTGCTATCGGGAAGCTAGTGGGGCTACTGTGGCAGGGTTTCTGGAGATTGTGTTATTGGGAGGTTAGTGGAGGTGATGGGGATGTGTTTCTGGAGGTTATGTCATTGGGAAGTTAGTGGAGGTGATGAGGATGTGTTTCTGGAGGTTGTGATATTGGGACGTTAGTGGAGGTGATGAGGATGTGTTTCTGGAGGTTGTGTTATTGGGAGGTTAGTGGAGGTGATGAGGATGTGTTTCTGGAGATTGTGTTATTGGGAGGTTGGTGGAGGTGCTGTGGATGTTTTTCTGGAGATTGTGTTACTGGGAGGTTAGTGGAGGTGACGTGGATGTGTTTCTGGCGGTTGTTTTATTGGGACGTTAGTGGAGGAGATGAGGATGTGTTTCTGAAGGTTGTGTTATGGGGAGGTTAGTGGAGGTGATGTGGATGTGTTTCTGGAGGTTATGTTATTGGGAATTTAGTGGGTTGTTGTGGTTGGGTTTCTTGCGATTGCGTGATTTGAAGTTTCGTGGAGGTGATGAGGATGTGTTTACCAAGGTTGCGTTATTGGGATGTTGGTGCGGGTGCTGCGAATGTGTTTCTGGAGGTTGTGTTATTGGGACGTTAGTGGAGGTGATGAGGATGTGTTTCTGGAGGTTGTGTTATTGGGAGGTTAGTGGAGGTGATGAGGATGTGTTTCTGGAGATTGTGTTATTGGGAGGTTGGTGGAGGTGCTGTGGATGTTTTTCTGGAGATTGTGTTACTGGGAGGTTAGTGGAGGTGACGTGGATGTGTTTCTGGCGGTTGTTTTATTGGGACGTTAGTGGAGGAGATGAGGATGTGTTTCTGAAGGTTGTGTTATGGGGAGGTTAGTGGAGGTGATGTGGATGTGTTTCTGGAGGTTATGTTATTGGGAATTTAGTGGGTTGTTGTGGTTGGGTTTCTTGCGATTGCGTGATTTGAAGTTTCGTGGAGGTGATGAGGATGTGTTTACCAAGGTTGCGTTATTGGGATGTTGGTGCGGGTGCTGCGAATGTGTTTCTGGAGGTTGTGTTATTGAAATTAAAAGGACAATTGAACATCGCTTATTGTTACAAGTAGGCTTTAAATGATGGACCCTAGTCGCCACATTCCGGCGACTGTTCGGGGAAGCTGGTACGGGAATTGAACCATGCTGCTAGCCTGCTTTCACAGTGGGGGTTCTCTGGATGTGATTCTGGAGGTTGTGTTATTGGGAAGTTAGTGGTGGTGGTGATGATGGATTTCTGGAGGTTGTGTTACTGGGAAGTTAGTGGAGGTGATTTGTATGTGTTTCTGGAAGTTGTATTATTGCGTCCATAAGGGGGGGGGGTGTGTTTGCTAGAGCTGTTGGGGAGGGTTGGAACTGCTGTGGCAGGGTGATGGGAACCGATGCAGGAAGTCGGAAGTTAGTAAAACAGCGTCAGAAGCAAAAGGCAGTGAGGGGGTAAGTGTAAGGCAGAGGAGCCATAGTCAAAAATCAAAAACGGCGACAGTACAAGGAACAGTGAATATTAATATTAAACAGTGAACAGTAATATTAAAAGGAATAAAACGGGAAGTGAAAACATTAATGGTAAGCGACGCGGCAGGTTGTTGCAGGAAGATATGGGTTCAACGACAAGGAAAATTCGGAGAAAAGTTAAGAGGAAATATAACTTAGGAGAGGTTACTGATCGAGGTGTTAAGATTCAAAACAGAGGTAAAAAAGCCGACATAAGTGTACTTTAGCTGAATGCTCGGAGTATTCGGAATAAGGTAAATGAGTTGATGGCTCAAATCATCGTGAGTGATTATGATTTAGTGGCCATTACTGAAACATGGTTACAGGATGGTCACGACTGGGAGTTAAATATCCGAGGGTGTCAAACTATTCGGAAGGACAGAGTGGATGGTAAGGGAGGTGGTGTAGCTCTGTTATTTAAGGATGACATCCGGGCAATAGTAAAGGATTACATCAGTGTTATGCAGGATAAGTTTGAATTCGTTTGAGTGGAACTCAGGGATAATAAGGCGAAAAAGTCACTGATAGGAGTAGTCTATAGGCCACCAAATAGTAACATTATGGTGGGGCAGGCAATAAACAAAGAAATAACGGATGCATGTAGAAATGGTACAGCAGTTATCATGGGGATTTTAATCTACATGTCGATTGGTTTAACCAGGTCGGTCAAGACAGCCTTGAGGAGGAGATTATAGAATGTATACGCGATAGTTTCCTAGAACAGTATGTAATGGAATCTACGAGGGAACAAGCGGTCCTAGATCTGGCCCTGTGTAATGAGACAGGATTGATTCAGGATCTCATAGTTAGGGATCCTCTCGGAAGGAGCGATCACAATATGGAGGAATTTGAAATACAGATGAAGGGCGAGAAGGTAAAATCAAACACTAGTGTTTTGTGCTTTCACAAAGGCGAATACAATGGGATGAGAGAAGAGCTCGTTAAGGTAGACTGGGAGCAAAGACTTAATGGTGAAACAGTTGAGGAACAGTGGTGATCCATCCAAGCGATTTTTCTCAGTGCTCAGCAAACGTTTATACCAACAAAAAGGAAGGACGGTAGAAAAAGGGAAAATCGACCGTGGATATTTAAGGAAATAAGGGAGAGTATCAAATTGAAAGAAAACGCATACAAAGTGACAACTATTAGTGGGAGACTAGAGGACTGGGAAATATTCAAGGGGAAACAGAAAGCTACTAAAAAAGCTATAAAGAAGAGTAAGATAGATTATGAGAGTAACCATGCTCAGAATATAAAAAGATAGTAAACGTTTCTACAAATATATCAAACAAAAATGAGTGGCTAAGGTAAATATTGGTCCTTTAGAGGATGAGAAGGGAGATGAAGAAATGGCTGAGGAACTGATCTTGTGTTTTGGGTCGGTCTTCACAGTGGAAGACACAAATAACATGCCACTGTCTAATTGAAATGAGGCTTTGACAGGTGAGGACCTTGAGATGATTGTTATCAGTAAGGAGATAGTGATGGGCAAGCTAATGGGGCTAAAGGTAGACAAGTCTCCTGGCCCTGATGGAATTGCACTAGGGAAATTGCAAATGCAGTAGTGATAATTTACCAACATTCACCAGACTTTGGGGTGGTTACGGCGGATTCGAAATTGGCAAACGTGACACGACTGTTTAAAAAAGGAGGTAGGCAGAAAGCGGGTAATTATAGGCCAGTGAGCATAACTTCGGTAGTAGGGAAGATGTTTGAATCTATCATCAAGGAAGACATAGCGAGGCATCTGGATGGAAATTGTCCCATTGGGCAGGCGCAGCATGGGTTCATAAAGGGCAGGTCGTGCCTAACTAATTTAGTGGAATTTTTTTGAGGGCATTGCCACTGCGGGAGATAACGGGGAGACAATGGATGTGGTATATCCGGATTTCCAGAAAGTCTTTGACTTGTCACACCTTGGTGCCACACAAAAGGTTGATGCATAAGATAAAGATGCATGGCATTAAGGGGAAAGTAGTAGCATGGATAGAGGATTGGTTAATGAATAGAAAGCAAAGAGTGGGGATAAATGGGTATTTCTCTGGTTGGCAATTAGTAGCTAATGGTGTCCCTCAGGGATGTTGAGCCCACAATTGTTCACAATTTACATGGATGATTTGGAGTTGGGGACCAAGGGCAATGTGTTCAAGTTTGCAGACGCCATTAAGATGAGTGGTGAAGCAAAAGGCGCAGAGGATACCGGAAGTCTGCAGAGGGAGTTGGATAAGTTAAATGAATGGCCTTGACTCTGGCAGATGGAATACAATGGTGACAAGTGTGAGGTCATCCATTTTGGTACGAATAACAGCAAAAGGGATTATTATTTAAATGATAAAATATTAAAACATGCTGCAGTGCAGAGAGACCTGGGTGTGCTAGTGCATGAGTCGCAAAAAGTTGGTTCACAGGTGCAACAGGTGTTTAAGAAGGCGAATGGAATTTTGTCCTTCATTGCTAGAGGGATGGAGTTAAAGACTAGGGAGGTTATGCTGCAATTGTATAAGGTGTTAGTGAGGCCACACCTGGAGTATTGTGTTCAGTTTTGGTCCCCATACCTGAGAGAGGACGTACTGGCGCTGGAGGGTGTGCAGAGGAGATGCACTAGTTTAATCTCGGAGCTGAAGGGGTTGGATTACGAGGCGATGTTGAGGAGACTGGGACTGTACTCGTTGGAATTTAGAAGGATGAGGGGGGATCTTACAGAAACATATAAGATTATGAAGGGAATAGATAGGATAGATGCGGGAAGGTTGTTCCAAGTGGCGGGTGAAAGCAGAACTAGGGGGCATAGCCTCAAAAGGGGAAGTAGATTCAGGATTGAGTTTCGAAGCAACTTCTTCACCCAAAGGGTTGTGAATCTATGGAATTCCTTGCGCAGTGAAGCAGTAGAGGCTCCTTCATTAAAAGTTTTTAAGATAAAGATAGATGGTTTTTTTGAAGAATAAAGGGATTAAGGGTTATGGTGTTCGGGCCGGAAAGTGGAGCTGAGTCCACAAACGATCAGCCATGACCTCATTGAATGGTGGAGCAGGCTCGAGGGGCCAGATGGCCTACTCCTGCTCCTAGTTCTTATGTTCCTATGTTCTTAAAGATCATTGTGATGTGGATGGGTTTCTGGAGTTGTGCTATTGGGAAGTCAATGGAGGTGATGAGGATGTGTTTCTGGAGATTGTGTTATTGGGAAGTTAGTCGAGATGGTGAGGATGTGTTTCCGGATGTTGTGTTATTGGGGAGTTAGTGGAGGTGATGTGGATGGGTTTCTGGAGGTTGTGTTATTGGGAAGTTGAAAAGGTGATGAGGATGTGTTTCTGGAAGTTGTGTCATTGGGGAGTTAGTTGAGGTGATGAAGATGTGTTTCTGGAGGTTGTGTCATTGGGGAGTTAGTTGAAGTGCGGTGGATGGGTTTCTGGAGGTTGTGTTATTGGGGAGTTCGTGGAGGTGATGTGCATGTGTTTCTGGAGGTTGTGTTATTGGATGGTTAGTGGAGCTTATATGGATCGGTTTCTATAGGTTGTGGTATTGGTAAGTTCGTGGAGGTGATGTGGATGGGTTTCTGGAGATTGTGTTATTGGGAAGGTAGTCGAGATGCTGAGGATGTGTTTCTGGGGGTTGTGTTATTGGGAGGTTAGTGGAGGTGATGAGGATGTGTTTCTGGGGGTTGTGTTATTGGGAGGTTAGTGGAGCTGATATGGATCGGATTATGTAGTTTGTGTAATTGGGAAGTTAGTCGAGATGGTGAGGATGTGTTTCTGGATGTTGTGTTATTGGGGAGTTAGTGGAGGAGCTGTTGATCGGTTTCTGGAAGTTGTGTTATTGGGAAGTTTAAGGGGGTGATGTGAATGGGTTTCTGGAGGTTGTGTTATTGGGGAGTTAGTGGAGCTGATATGGATCGGTTTCGATAGGTTGTGTTATTGGTAAGTTAGTGGAGGTGATGAGGATGTGTTTCTGGAGTTTGTGTTTTTGGGTGGTTAGTGGTGGTAATGAGGATGTGTTTCTGGAGGTTGTGTTATTGGGAAGTTAGTGGCGGTGATGTGGATGTGGTTTGTCGAGGTTTTCTAATTGGGAAGTTAGTGTTGGTCATGTGGATGGGTTTCTGGAGATGTGTTATTGGGACGTTAGTGGAGGGGATGGGGATGTTTTTCTGTAGGTTGTGTTCTTGAAATGAAAAGAAAAATTGAATATCGCTTATTGTTACAAGTAGGCTTCAAATGAAGGCCCCTAGACGCCACATTCCGGCCACTGTTTGGGGAAGCAGGGACGGGAATTGAACCATGCTGCTGGCCCGCTTGGTCTGCTTTCAAATACAGCGATTTAGCCCTGTGCTAAACCAGTCCCTACTGGAAACAGTGGAGGTTCGCTGGATCTGGTTCTGGTGGTTGTGTTATTGGGAAGTTAGTGGAGGTGAAGTGGATGTGTTTCTGGAGGTTGTGTTATTGGGAAGTTAGTGGAGGTGCTGTGGATGTTTTTCTGGAGGTTGTGTTATTGGGATGTTAGTGGAGGTGAAGTGGATGTGTTTCTGATGGTTGTGTTATTGGGAGGTTAGTGGAGGTGATGGAGGTGTGTTTCTGGAGTTGTGTTATTGGGAAGTTAGTGGAGGTGAAGTGGATGTGTTTCTGGTGGTTGTGTTATTGGGAGGTAAGTGGAGGTGCTGTGGATGTTTTTCTGGAGGTTGTGTTATTGGGATGTTAGTGGAGGTGAAGTGGATGTATTTCTGGTGGTTGTGTTATTGGGAGTTTAGTGGAGGTGATGAGGATGTGTTTCTGGAGGTTGTGTTGTTGGGAAGTTAGTGGAGGTGATGGGGATGTGTTTCTAGAGTTTGTGTTATTGGGAAGTTAGTGGAGGTGTTGAGGATGTGTTTCTGGAGGTTGTGCAATTGGGATGTTAGTGGAGGTGATGAGGATTTGTTTATGGAGATTGTGTTATTGGGAAGTTAGTGGAGGTGATAAGGATGTGTTTCTGGAGATTGTGCTAATGGGAAGTTAGTGGAGGTGATGAGGATTTATTTATGGAGATTGTGTTTTTGGGAAGTTAGTGGAGGTGATGAGGATGTGTTTCTGGAGGTTGTGCTATTGGGAAGTTAGTGAAGGTGTTGAGGATGTGTTTCTGGAGATGTGTTATTGGGAAGTTAGTGGAGGTGGTGTGGATGTGTTTCTGGAGGTTGTGTTATTGGGAAGTTAGTGGAGGTGATGTGAATATGTTTGTGGAGGTTGTGTTATGGGTAAGTTAGTGGATGTGTCCTGAATGTGTTTATGGTGGCTGTGCTATTGGGAAGTTAGTGGAGGAGCTTTGGATGGGTTTCTGGAGGCTGTGCTACGGATGAGTTAGTGGAGGTGATGAGATTGTGATTCTGTAGGTTGTGTTATTGGGAAGTTAGTGGAGGTGATGTGAATATGTGTGTGGAGGTTGTGATATTGGGAAGGTATTGGGGATGATGAGGATGTATTAATGGAAGTTGTTTTATTGGGGAGTTAGTAGGGGTGATGAGGATGCGTTTCTGGGGGTTGTGTTATTGGGAAGTTAGTGGAGGTGATGAGGATGTGTTTCTGGAGGTTACGTTATTGGGAAGTTAGTGGAGGTGATGGGGATGTGTTTCTAGAGTTTGTGTTATTGGGGAGTTAGTGGAGGTGTTGAGGATGTGTTTCTGGAGGTTGTGCAATTGGGATGTTAGTGGAGGTGATGAGGATTTGTTTATGGAGATTGTGTTATTGGGAAGTTAGTGGAGGTGACGACGATGTGTTTCTGGAGGTTGTGCTAATGGGAAGTTAGTGGAGGTGATGAGGATTTGTTTATGGAGATTGTGTTATTGGGAAGTTAGTGGAGGTGATGATGATGAGTTTCTAGAGGTTGTGCTATTGGGAAGTTAGTGGAGGTGATGAGGATGTGTTTCTGGAGATGTGCTATTGGGAAGTTAGTGGAGGTGATGAGAATATGTTTGTGGAGGTTGTGTTATAATCGGAAGTTAGTGGAGGTGATGAGGATGTCTTTCTGGAGCTTGTGTTATTTGGAAGTTACTGGAGGTGATGAGGATGTGTTACTGGAGGTTGTGTTATTGGGAAGTTAGTGGAGGTGATGAGGATGTGTTTCTGGAGGTTGTGTTATTGGGAAGTTACTGGAGGTGATGAGGATGTGTTTGTGGAGGTTGTGTTATGGGTAAGTTAGTGGATGTGTCCTGAATGTGTTTGTGGTGCCTGTGTTATTGTGAAGTTAGTGGAGTTGCTGTGAATGTGTTTCTGGAGGTTGTGTTATTGGGAAGTTAGTGGAGCTGCTGTGAATGTGTTTCTGGAGGTTGTCTTATTGGATGGTTGGTGGAGGTGATGTGGATAGTTTTCTGCAGGTTGTGTTATTGGGGATTTAGTGGTGGTGATGAGGATGTGTTTCTGGATGTTGTGTTATTGGGAGGTTAGTCGAGGTGGTGTGACTGGGTTTTTGAAGGCTGTGTTATATGGAAGTTAGTGGGGGTGACGAAGATATGTTTCTGGATTCTCTGTTATTGGGGAGTTAGTGGAGATGATGTGAATGTGTTTCTGAAGGTTGTGTTTTGGGGTGTTTGGTGAAGGTGCTGTGGATGTGTTTCTGGAGGTTGTGTTTTTGGGACGTTAGTCGGGGTAATGTGGTACAGTGACTGAGGGGAGGTCAGTGAATAGGACCAGGAATACTAAAAGGAAAATAACGGGAAGAGAAAACATTAATGGTAAGCGACGCGGCAAGTTGTTACATGAAGATATGGGTTCAACAACATGGAAAATTAGGTGAAATGTTAAGAGGAAATATAACTTAGGAGAGGTTACTGATCGAGGTATTAAGATTCAGAACAGAGATAAAAAAATTAGTGGAGACTCGAGGACTGGGAAATCTTTAGGGGGCAACAGAAAGCTACTAAAAAAGCTATAAAGAAGAGTAAGATAGATTATGAGAGTAAACTTGCTCAGAATATAAAAACAGATAGTAAAAGTTTCTACAAATATATAAAACAAAAAAGAGTGGCGAAGGTAAATATTGGTCCTTTAGAGGACGAGAAGGGAAACTTAATAATGGGAGATGAGGAAATGGCTGAGGAACTGAACAGGTTTTTTGGGTCGGTCTTCACAGTGGAAGATACAAATAATATGCCAGTGACTGGTGGAAATGAGGCTATGACAGGTGAGGACCTTGAGAGGATTGTTATCATATAGGAGGTAGTGATGGGCAAGCTAATGAGGCTAAAGGTAGACATGTCTCCTGGCCCTGATGGAATGCATCCCAGAGTGCGAAAAGTGATGGCTAGGGAAATTGCAAATGCACTCGTGGTAATTTACCAAAATTCACTCGACTCTGGGGTGGTCCCGGCGGATTGGAGATTAGCAAACGTCACACCACTGTTTAAAAAAGGAGGTAGGCAGAAAGCGGGTAATTATAGGCCAGTGATCTTCGTTACTGGGGAAGATGCTGGAATCTATCATCAAGGAAGAAATAGTGAGGCATCTGGATGGAAATTGTTCCATTGAGCAGACGCAGCATGGGTTCATAAAGGGCAGTTCGTGCCCATCTAATTTAGTGGAATATTTTGAGGACATTACCAGAGCGGTAGACAACGGGGAGCCAATGTATGTGGTATATCTTGATTTCCAGAATGCCTTTGACAAGGTGCCACACAAAAGGTTGCTGCATAAGATAAAGATACATGGCATTAAGGGGAAAGTAGTAGCATGGATAGAGGATTGGTTAATTAATAGAAAGCAAAGAGTGGGGATAAATGGGTGTTTCTCTGGTTGGCAATCAGTAGCTAGTAGTGTCCCTCAGGGGTCAGTGTTGGGCCCACAACTGTTCACAATTGACGTAGATTATTTGGAGTTGGGGACCAAGGGCAATGTGTCCAAGTTTGCAGACGACACCAAGATAAGTGGGAAAGCAAAAAGTGCAGAGGATACTGGAAGTCTGCAGAGGGATTTGGATAGGCTAAGTGAATGGGCTAGAGTCTGGCAGATGGAATACAATGTTGACAAATGTGAGGTTATCCATTTTGGTAGGAATAGCAGCAAAAGTGATTTTTAGTTAAATGATAAAATATTAAAACATGCTGCTGTGCAGATAGACCTGGGTGTGCTAGTACATGAGTCGCAAAAAGTTGGTTTTCAGGTGCAACAGGTGATTTAGAAGGCAAACAGAATTTTGTCCTTCATTGCTCGAGGGATGGAGTTTAAGACTAGGGCGGTTATGCTGCAATTGTATAAGGTGTTAGTGAGGCCACACCTGGAGTATTGTGTTCAGGTTTGGTCTCCCTCTTTGAGAAAGGACGTACTAGCACTGGAGCGTGTGTCGAGGAGATTCACTAGGTTAATGCCAGAGCTGAAGGGTTTGGATTACGAGAAGAGGTTGAGTAGACTGGGACTGTACTCGTTGGAATTTAGAAGGATGAGGGGGGATCTTATAGAAAGATATAAAATTATGAAGGGAATAGATAGGATAGATGTGGGCAGGTTGTTTCCACTGGCAGGTGAAAGCAGAACTAGGGGGCACAGCCTCAAAATAAGGGGAAGTAGATTTAGGACTGAGTTTAGGAGGAATATCCTCGCCCAAAGGGTTGTGAATCTATGGAATTCCTTGCCCAGTGAAGCAGTAGAGGCTCCTTCATTAAATGTTTATAAGATAAAGATAGACAATTTTTTGAAGAAAAAGGGATTCAGTGTTATGGTGTTCGGGCCGGAAAGTGGAGCTGAGTCCACAAAAGATCAGCCATGATCTCATTGAATGGTGGAGCAGGCTCGGCGGGGCCAGATGGCCTACTCCTGCTCCTAGTTCTAATGTTCTTATGTTCTTATGTAATCAGGATGTGTTTCTGGAGGTTGTGTTATTGGAATGTTAGTGGAGGTGATGTGGATTTGTTTCTGGTGGTTGTGCTATTGGGAAGTTAGTGGAGGTGATGTGAATATGTTTTCGGAGATTGTGTTATGGGGAAGTTAGTGGATGTGTCCTGAATGTGTTTATGGCTTCTGTGTCATTGGGAAGTTAGTGTAGGTGCTGTGGATGGGTTTTTGGAGGTTCTGCTATTGATGAGTTAGTGGAGGTGATGTGAATATTTTTGTGGAGGTTGTGATATTGGGAAGATAGTGGAGATGATGAGGATGTGTTTCTGGAGGTTGTGTCATTGTGAAGATAGTGGAGGTGATGTGGATGGGTTTCTGGAGGTTCTGCTATTGATGAGTTAGTGGAGGTGATGTGAATATGATTGTGGAGGTTGTGATATTGGGAAGATAGTGGAGGTGATGAGGATGTGTTTCTGGAGGTTGTGTCATTGGGAAGTTAGTGGAGGTGATGAGGATGTGTTTCTGGAGGTTGTGTTATTGGGACGTTAGTGGAGGTGATGAGGATGTGTTTCTGGAGGTTGTGTCATTGGGAAGTTAGTGGAGGTGATGAGGACGTGTTTCTGGAGGTTGTGTCATTGGGAAGTTAGTGGAGGTGACGAGGATGTGTTTCTGGAGGTTGTGTTATTGGGAAGTCAGTGGAGGTGATGAAGATGTGTTTCTGGAGGTTGTATTATTGGGACGTTCGTGGAGGTGAAGAGGATGTGCTTCTGGAGGTTGTGACATTGGGAAATTAGTGGAGGTGATGAGGATGTGTTTCTTGAATTTGTGTTTTTGGGTGTTTAGTGCAGGTGATGTGGATGGGTTTCTGGAGGTTGTGTTATTGGGGAGTTAGTGGAGGTAATGTGATGAAAATCGCTTATTGTCACAAGTAGGCTTCAAATGCAATTACTATGACAAGCCCCTTGTCGCCTGTTCGGGGAGGCTGGTACGGGAATTCAAAGCCAGCGATTTAGCCCTGTGCCTGAACTCAAGATGTGGATGGGTTTCTTGAGGTTGTGTTATTGGGAAGTTAGTGGAGGTGATGAGGATGGGTTACTGGAGGTTGTGTTATTGGGATGTTACTGGAGGAGATGAGGATGGGTTACTGGAGGTTGCGTTATTGGGAAGTTAGGGGAGGTAATGAGGATGTGTTAGTCGAGATGATTATGAATGTTAGTGGACGCGATGAGGATGTGTTTCTGAAGGTTGTTTTATTGTGGTGTCAGCGGAGTTGATGTGGATGTATTTCTGTTGGTTGTGTTATTGAGCAGTTCGTCGAGGTGATGAGGATGTGTTTCTGGAGGTAGTGTTATTGGGAAGTTAGTGGAGGTGATGTGGATGTGTTTCTGGAGGAAGTGTTATTGGGAAGTTAGTGGAGGTGATGTGGATGTGTTTCTGGAGTTTGTGTTACTGGGACGTTATTGGAGGTGATGTGGATGTGTTCCTGGAGGTTGTATTATTGGGAAGGTAGTGGAGGTGATGCGGATGTGTTTCTGAAGGTAGTGTAATTGGGAAGTTAGTGGAGGTGATGAGGATGTGTTTCTGGAGGTTGTGTTATTGGGAAGGTAGTGGAGGTGATGTAGATGTGTTTCTGGAGGTTGTGTTATTGGGAAGTTAGTGGAGGTGATGAGGATGTGTTTCTGGTGGTTGTGTTATTGGGAAGTTAGTGGAAGTGATGAAGATGTGTTTCTGGAGGTTGTGTTATTGGGACGTTAGTGGAGGTGAAATGAATTTGTTTCTGGAGTTTGTGTTATTGGGAAGTTAGTGAAGGTGATGAGGATGTGTTTCTGGAGGTTGAGTTATTGGGAAGGTAGTAGATGGGATAAAGATCGGTATATGGACGTCGTGTTGTGAGCTGCTGCAGATATTCAGTGAGAACAGATAGTTTGGTGACCCAGTTCTGGGCGAGGTCTGTGGGACTAAATTAATGTGAAACTGGGTCTGTAACATGACCAAATAATGGAGCAAACTCTGCCGAGAGTGGAAAGGCTGAAAGAGAGAGGGGGATGTTCTCTGTACCAGCATCATGTGAATTACAAGAACACTTTAACTATCTACTCCTAACCCAGGAGCAGAGCGTCTGGCACATCTGGTACAACAAGGAGCTGGTCACATAACTGTGTCGCCTCCTTCAGCACGGTCTGGAGCCTGACACCAGGCTGTGGATGGTCCTGTCAAATCTGATATAACACGGAGCAGGTTACAGAGCGGTGTCACCCCCTTCAGCACGGCCTGGAGCCTGACACCAGGCTGTGGGTGGTCCTGGCAAATGTGATATAACAAGGAACTGGTTACAGAACGGTTTGACCTCCTTCAGCACAGCCTGGAGCGTGACACCAGGCTGTCGATGGTCCTGTCAAATCTGATATAACAAGGTGCTGGTTACAGAACGGTGTCGCCTCCTTCAGAACGGCCTGGAGCCTGACACCAGGCTGTGGAATGTCCTGTCAAATCTGATATAACAAGGAGCTGGTTACAGAACGGTGTCGCCTCCTTCAGCACGGCCTGGAGCCCGACACCAGGCTATGGATGGTCCTGTCAAATCTGATATAACAAGGAGCTGGTTACAGAACGGTGTCGCCTCCTTCAGCACGGCCTGGAGCCTGACACCAGGCTGTGGATGGTCCTGTCAAATCTGATATAACAAGGTGCTGGTTACAGAACGGTGTCACCTCCTTCAGCAAGGCCTGGAGCCTGACACCAGGCTGTAGATGGTCCTGTCAAAGCTGATATAACAAGGAGCTGGTTACAGAACGGTGTCACCTCCTCCAGCACGGCCTGGAGCCTGACACCAGGCTGTGGATGGTCCTGTCAAATCTGATATAACAAGGAGATGGTTACAGAACGGTGTCACCTCCTTCAGAGCGGCCTGGAGCCTGACACCAGGCTGTGGATGGTCCTGTTAAATCTGATATAACAAGGAGCTGGTTACAGTACGGTGTCGCCTCCTTCAGCACAGCCTGGAGCCTGACACCAGGCTGTGGATGGTCCTGTCAAATCTGATATAACAAGGAGCTGGTTACAGAACGGTGTCGCCTCCTTCAGCAGGGTCTGGAGCCTGACTCCAGGCTGTGGATGGTCCTGTCAAATCTGATATAACAAGGAGCTGGTTACAGAACGGTGTCGCCTCCTTCAGCACGGCCTGGAGCCTGACACCAGGCTGTGGATGGTCCTGTCAAATCTGATATAACAAGGAGCTGGTTACAGAACGGTGTCGCCTCCTTCAGCACGGCCTGGAGCCTGACACCAGGCTGTGGATGGTCCTGTCAAATCTGATGTAACAAGGAGCTGGTTAAAAAACGGTATCGCCTCCTTCAGCACGTCCTGGAGCCCGACACCAGGCTGTGGATGGTCCTGTCAAATCTGATATAACAAGGAGCTTGTTACAGAACGGTGTCACCTCCTTCAGCACTGTTGAAGGCGGGTATTTCGAATACAACTAGTATAGGTAAAAGATAGCTTTTTAAGCATTAATATTAAGCCCCAGTTTTAAGTACCCATTTATACAGCATAATTCACTTTTACTTCGGTCCGTTGTTCTGGCAAATGCATATTTTCAAACTCAGTTTGACATTAAAACAGCACAGTTGCAAGACAATTTAACACTGCTTGTGCTAATCGTCAAGGACAAGGATTGAATACACAGCAACATAAAGGCACCATTGTTCACAATGCAGATAACAGCTAAGTCAGAAAAGCTGATGTTGCACATTGAAGATGGACGGCTTGCCATCAAATCAAATGTGTTTGAGTCTAACAAAACAATTCGGATTATATTGGGGTGTGATTAGATGACTTAAGGCAGACATGAAAGTGTATAACTGAAAAGTTTCCGCCCGCCATTTTAGAGTCTTTCTATTAGCATTTGTGTTTTGCTGTGTTGTCTGTCCTTAATTTCTGTCTTTAATTCTCTTAGTCTGTCTGTTAATGTGAGACGTCTTTTGGGGGTTGTGTCTTTTTGTTAGTCTGTGTCAGTGATGTAGTGTACTTTTGACTTTGAGTTTGAGTTTAGCTGAAGATTAGCTTTCTCTCTCTCTTCATGTTTCATTGCCAGACTTTGACCTTTTAAAAGTGACTTTCGAGCTGCCTGCCTAAGCAAAGAAAGATAATGTCTGTAATTCTTTGAAAGCTTCGAATTGTCTACGAATTGCCTTTTAAATGACTTTCAAATTGTAATCAAGCGACTACAAATAAAACAATTCTTATTGGCACCTGAGAAGTTTTAACTGAAGTTTCTGCTGAGCACCAGTATTCGCAAAGTGCTACTGGTAACCGAATAGTGGAATTGATATAAATTCCTTCAACTTTACACAGTCGAATAATACTAGGAATCCTACAACTTGGCGTAGTCCAGAAATATTACAAATCTTACAACTTGTTGTATTGCGCCAGGACCTTTATTCATCAACTAAGTTTCCCCCAACTTGGCGTAGTTCGGCAAGTTAAGATCCCATCAATTAAAGATTAGTGTCTGAGTGTGTATTAGTGTCTCTGTGTGTGCGTATTAGTGTATGTGTGTATTAGTGTGTGTGTGTGTGTGTCTGTGAATTTGTATTAGTGTATCTGCGTGTCAGTGAGTATGTGTACTAGTGTATCTGTATGTGTTTGAGTGTGTGTATTAGTGCCTCTGTTTCTGTGAGTGTGTGTATTAGTGTATCTATGTCAGTGAGTGTGTGTATTTGTGTCTATTTGTGAGTGTGTGCATTAGTGTCTTTGTGAGTGTGTATTAGTGATTTTGTGCGTGAGTGTATTACTGTCTCTGTGTGTGCGGTTATTAGTGTCTGTGTGAGTGTGCGTGTATTACTGTGTGTGTGTTAGTGTATGTGTGAGTGTGAGTTTATTAAAGTCTCTGTATGTGTGTTTGTGAGTGTGTGTCAGTGTCTGTGTGTGTGTGAGAGTGTTAGTGTCTGTGTGAGTGTGAGTGTATTACTGTCTCTGTATGTGTGAGGGTATTACTGTGTGTGTGTGTCCATGTGTGTGTGTGAGTGTATTACTGTCTCTGTATGTGTGTGTGTTAGTGTCGGTGTGAGTGTGAGGGTATTCCTGTCTCTGTATGTGTGTGAGTGTGTGCCAGTGCCTGTGTGAGTGTGCGTGTGAGTGTATTACTGTCTCTGTCTGTGTGTGTGAGTGAATTACTGTATGTGTGTGTGAGTGTATTACTGTGTGTGTGTTAGTGTCTTTGTGAGTGTATTACTGTCTCTGTCTGTATGTGTGTGAGTGTATTACCGTGTGTGTGTGTGTTAGTGTCTGTGTGAGTGTGAGTGTATTACTGTCTCTGTATGTATGTTTGTGAGTGTGTGTCAGTGTATGTGTGTGTGTGAGTGCATTACTGTCTCTGTATGTGTGTGTGTGTTACTGTCTCTGCGTGTTAGTGTCTTTGTGTGTGTGTGTGTGTGTTACTGTCTGTGTGTGTGTGCGTGTGTGTGAGGGTATTACTGTCTGTGTGTGTGTGTGAGTGTGTGTCAGTGTCTCTGTGTGTGTCAGTGTATTACTGTCTGTGTGTGTGAGTGTATTACTGTATGTGTGTGAGTGTGTGTGTGTGAGTGGATTACTGTCTCTGACTATGTGTGTGTGAGTGTATTACTGTATGTGTGTGTGAGTGTGTTAGTGCCTGTGTGAGTGTGAGTGTATTACTGTCTCTGTCTGTGTGTGAGTGTATTACTGTGGTGTGTGTGTTAGTATCTGTCTGAGTGTGAGTGTATTACTGTCTCTGTGTGTGTGTTTGTGAGTGTGTGTCAGTGTATGTGTGTGTGTGAGTGCATTACTGTCTCTGTATGAGTGTGTATGTGTGTTACTGTCTCTGCGTGTTAGTGTCTTTGTGTGTGTGTTACTGTCTGTGTGTGTGTGTTAGTGTGTGTGTGAGGGTATTACTGTGTGTGTGTGTGTGTGCGTGTGTCAGTGTCTCTGTGTGTGTGTCAGTGTATTACTGTCTGTGTGTGTGTGAGTGTATTACTGTATGTGTGTGTGAGTGTGTGTGAGTGTGAGTGTATTACTGTCTCTGTCTGTGAGTGAGTGTATTAGTGTGTGTGTGTTAGTGTCTGTGTGAGTGTGAGTGTATTACTGTCTCTGTATGTGTGTTTGTGAGTGTGTGCAGTGTATGTGTGAGTGTGTGTATTACTGTCTGTTTGTGTGTGTGTGTGTGAGAGAGTGTGCTACTGTCTGTGTGTGAGTGTGTTAGTGTCTCTGTCTGTGTGTGTGAGTGTGTTAGTGTCTGTGTGAGTGTGAGGGCATTACTGTCTCTGCCTGTGTGTGAGTGCGTGTGTCTGTGTCTGTGTGTGTGTGTGAGTGTATTACTGTATCTGTCTGTGTGTGTGAGTGTATTACTGTATGTGTGTGTGTGTCTGTGTGAGTGTGAGTGTATTACTGTCTCTGTCTGTGAGTGTATTACTGCGTGCGTGTGTGTTAGTGTCTGTTTGACTGTTAGTGCATTACAGTCTCTGACTGTGTGTGTAAGTGTATTAATGTATGTGTGTGTGTGTGTATTACTGTCTCTGTATGTGTGTGCGAGTGTATTAGTGTCTGTGTGAGTGTATTACTGTCTCTGTCTGTGTGTGTGAGTGTATTACTATGTGTGTGTGTGTTAGTGTCTGTGTGAGTATGAGTGTTTTCCTGTCTCTGTCTGTGTGTGTGTGTTTATTACTGTGTGTGTGTGTTAGTGTATGTGTGATTGTGAGTGTATTACTGTCTCTGTATGTGTGTTTGTGAGTGTGTGTCAGTGCATGTGTGTGTGTGAGTGTATTACTTTCTCTGTATGTGTGTGTGTGTGTGTTAGTGTGTTTGTGTGTATTACTGTCTCTGTGTGTGAGTGTGTTAGTGTCTCTGTCTGTGTGTGTGTGTTACTGTCTCTGTGTGAGTGTGAGTGTGTTAGTGTCTCAGTGTGTGAGTGTGTTAGTGTCTCTGTCTGTGTGTGTGTTACTGTCTCTGTGTGAGTGTGTTAGTGTGTGTGCGTGAGTGTGTTAATGTCTCTGTGTGAGTGTGAGTGTGTCAGTGTATGTGTGTCAGTGTGTTACTGTCTCTGTCTGTGTGTGTGTGTGAGTGTGTTACTGTCTCTGTGTGAGTGTGAGTGTGTCAGTGTCTGTGTGTGAGTGTGTTACTGTCTCTGTCTGTGTGTGTGTGTGTGAGTGTGTTACTGTCTCTGTGTGAGTGTGAGTGTGTCAGTGTCTGTGTGTGAGTGTGTTACTGTCTCTGTATGTGTGTGAGTGTGTGTATTTGTATATATTTATTTGACTCCCTCAACACCACACCGACCATACTTGTGATGTCTTTCCCAGGCTGATGTATAATTTCATTGTGTATTTCCCTTCCTCACAGTGAACCTCATCACAATTGTGATCCTGAAGAGAAGAAACTGTGGGCTGTCCAAATGTGTGACTTGTTACCTGGTGGCCATGGCAGTGGGGGATCTACTGGTCGTTATACTCGACCTGATATTGAGACACATTCCCATTGTTTTTAGGGAACAGTTTTATTTCCTGCGGTTAATCCGGGTGTGTAATATCCACGCCGCCCTGCTTTATGCAGCCACTGACTGTTCTGTCTGGTTCACCGTCACTTTCACCTTTGATCGATTTGTGGCCATTTGTTGCCCGAAGCTGAAAAGTAAATATTGCAGCGAGAAAACGGCGGCTGTGGTTCTGGGAACAGTGGCTGTGCTGAGCTGTTTGAAGGACATTTCCTGGGGGTTTATGTTGTCCGGTCTGTATTATCTGTGGAACCGCCCCTGGTTTTGTTTTGTCACAATGGATGTTGGGTACTCGCCGGTCTGGACAACAATCGAGTTCCTCCACCACATTCTAACCCCGGGTGTTCCATTCGCCCTGATTCTGCTGCTCAATGTTCTCACCGTCAGAAACATTGTCCTGAGCAGCAGTGCCCGCAGGAGACTCCGGGCTCACAGCAGTGGGGACAGTCCCAGAGACCCAGAGATGGAGAGTCGGAGGAAATCCATCATTTTACTCTTCATTATCTCCGCCAATTTCATCCTGTTATGGTCAACGTTAATGGTTTATTCTATATGGAACCGGATGTGGTTACTGGGGTTTCAGTCTGTGTGGTTAGATGATTATGTTCGGGAATTGGGCTACATGCTGCAGCTCCTGAGTTGCTGCACAAACACTGCGATTTACGCCGTGACACAGACTCAGTTCAGGCTGCAGTTGAAGAAATTGCTGGAAGTTCCCTTTAGTTCAATCCTACAATTCATTAAATACTGAGAGGAAACCCCACCCACTCGGCATCTCTCTCCTCGCACTGTCGATAAAACTGACAATCACCAGCCAGCCTCACCCTGATTTACCATTCTGCATTACCAGGAGGGACTATCGGTGGGTGGGTGTGACCCCCCCCCCATGGCCGATCAGCTGGGTCTGTCATTCCCCGCATTGCCGATCAGGTGGGTGTGTGCTTCCCCCCATGACCGATCAGCTGGGTCTGTCCTTCCCCGCATTGATGATCAGCTGGGTCTGCCCTTCGCCCCATTGCCGATCAGTTGGGAGTGTGCTTCCCCCATTGCCGATTAGCTGGGTGTGTGCTTCCCCGCATTGCCGATCAGCTGGGTGTGTCCTTTCCCCCATTGCCAATCAGCTGGGTGTGTGCTTCCCCGCATTGCCGATCAGCTGGGTGTGTGCTTCCCCGCATTGCCGATCAGCTGGCTGTGTCCTTCCCCCATTGTCGATCAGCTGGGTGTGTGCTTCCCCGCATTGCCGATCAGTGGGTGTATCCTTCCCCGCATTGCCGATCAGCTGGGTGTGTGCTTCCCCTCATTGCCGATCACCTGGGAGTGTGCCTCCCCCCATTTCCGAACAGCTATGTGTGTCCTTCCCCTCATTGCCGATCAGCTGGGTATGTGCTTCCCCGCTTTGCCGATATGCTGGGTGTGTGCTTCCCCACATTGCCGATCAGCTGGGTGTGTGCTTCAACGCATTGCCGATCAGCTGGGTGTGTCCTTCCCCCCCCCCCATTGCCGATCAGCTGGGTGTGTGCTTTCCCCCATTGCCGATCAGCTAGGTGTGTCCTTCCCCGCATTGCCGAACTGCTGGGAGTGTGCTTCC
The DNA here is from genome assembly GCF_047496885.1 of Scyliorhinus torazame. Lineage (NCBI taxonomy): Eukaryota > Metazoa > Chordata > Chondrichthyes > Carcharhiniformes > Scyliorhinidae > Scyliorhinus > Scyliorhinus torazame. Next base: position 180,635 of record NW_027307854.1, read on the forward strand.
CCCCATTGCCGATCAGCTGGGAGTGTGCCTCCACCCATTGCCGATCATCTGGGAGTGTGCCTCCACCCATTGCCGATCAACTGGGTCTGTCCTTCCCCGCATTGCCGATCAGCTGGGAGTGTGCGTCCACCCATTGCCGATCAGTTGGGTCTGTCCTTCCCCGCATTGCCGATCAGCTGGGAGTGTGCCTCCACCCACTGCCGATCAGCTGGGATTGTGCCTCTACCCATTGCCGATCAGCTGGGTAAGTCCTTCCGCGCATTGCCAATCAGCTGGGAGTGTGCTTCCCCCCATTGCCGATCAGCTGGCAGTGTGCCTCCACCCATTGCCGATCATCTGGGAGTGTGCCTCCACCCATTGCCGATCAGATGGGTCTTTCCTTCCCCGCATTGCCGATCAGCTGGGTGTGTGCTTCCCCCCATTGCCGATCAGCTGGGTGTGTCCTTCCCCGCATTGCCGATCAGCTGGGAGTGTGCTTCCCCCCCATTGCCGATCAGCTGGGAGTATGGCTCCACCCATTGCCGATCATCGGGGAGTGTGCCTCGACCCATTGCCGATCAGCTGGGTCTGTCCTTCCCCGAATTGCCGATCAGCTGGTATTGTGCATCCACCCATTGCCGATCAGCTGGGTCTGTCCTTCCCCGCATTGCCGATCAGCTGGGAGTGTGCCTCCACCCACTGCCGATCAGCTCGGATTGTGCCTCCACCCATTGCCGATCAGCTGGGTCTGTCCTTCAGCGCATTGCCAATCAGCTGGGAGTGTGCCTCCACCCATTGCCGATCAGCTGGGTTTGTGCTTCAACTCATTGCCGATCAGCTGGGAGTGTGCCTCCCCCATTGCCGTTCAGCTGGGTGTTTCCTTCCCCCCATTCCCGATCAGCTGTGAATGTGCTTCCCCCATTGCTGATCAGCTGGGTGTGTGCTTCCCCGCATTGCCGATCAGCTGGGTGTGTCCTTCCCCCCATTGCCGATCAGCTGGGTGTGTGCTTCCCCGCATTGCCGATCAGCTGTGTGTGTGCATCCCTGCATTGCCGAACAGCTGGGTGTGTGCTTCCCCGCATTGACGATCAGCTCGGTCTGCCCTTCCCCCCATTGCCGATCAGCTGGGAGTGTCCTTTCCCCCCATTGTCAATCATCTGGGTGTGTGCTTCCCCGCATTGCCGATCAGCTTGGATTTTGCTTCCCCGCATTGCCGATCAGCTGGGTGTGTGCTTCCCCGCATTGCCGATCAGCTGGGTATGCTTACCCATATTGCCGATCAGCTGGGAGTCTGCTTCCCCGCATTGCCGATCAGCTGGTTCTGTCCTTCCCCGCATTGCCGATCAGCTGCGACTGTGCTTCCCCTCATTGCCAATCAGCTGAGAGAGTGCTTCCCTGCATTGACGATCAGCTGAGAGCGTGCTTCCCCGCAATGCCGATCAGCTGGGTCTGCCCTTCCCGCATTGTCGATCAGCTGGGTGTGTGCTTCCCCGCATTGCCAATCAGATGTGTCTGTCCTTCCCCGCATTGCCGATCATCTGGGAGTGTGCTTCCCCGCATTGCCGATCAGCTGAGAAAGTGCTTCCCCGCATTGACGATCAGCTGGGAGTGTGCTTCCCCGGATTGCCGATCAGCTGGGTCTGTCCTTCCCCGCATTGCCGATCAGCAGGGTGTGTGCTTCTCCGCATTGCTGATCTGAAGGCTGTGTGCTTCCCCCCATTGCCGATCAGCTGGGAGTGTGCTTTCCCGCATTGCCGATCAGCTGGGTGTGTCCTTCCCCCCATTGCCGATCAGCTGTGTGTCTGCTTCCCCCCATTGCCGATCAGCTGGGTCTGTCCTTCCCCCCATTGCCGATAAACTGTGTGTGTGCTTCCCCGCATTGCCGATATGCTGGGTGTGTGCTTCCCCACATTGCCAAGCAGCTGGGTGTGTGCTTCCCCACATTGCCGATCAGCTGGGTTTGTCCTTCCCCCCATTGACGATCAGCTGGGACTGTCCTTCCCCGAATTGCCGATCAGCTGGGTCTGTCCTTCCCCCATTGCCGAACAGCTGGGTGTGTCCTTCCCCGCATTGCCGCTCAGCTGGGAGTGTGCCTCCACCCATTGCCGATCAGCTGGGTCTGTCCTTCCCCGCATTGCCGATCAGCTGTGAGTGTGCCTCAACTCATTGCCGATCAATTGGGTGTGTCCTTCCCGACATTGCTGATAAGCTGGGTCTGTCGTTCCCCGCATTGCCGATCAGCTGGGAGTGTGCCTCCACCCATTGCTGATCAGCTCGGAGCGTGCCTCCACCCATTGCCGATCAGCTGGGTCTGTCCTTCCGTGCATTGCCGATCAGCTGGGAGTGTGCCTCCACCCATTGCCGATCAGCTGGGTGTGTCCTTCCCCCATTGCCGATCAGCTGGGAGTGTGCTACCCCACATTGTCGATCAGCTGGGTGTGTGCGTCCCCCCATTGCTGATCAGCAGGGAGTGTCCTTCCCCCATTGCCGATCAGCTGGATGTGTCCTTCCCCCATTGCCGATCAGCTGGGTGTGTCCTCCCCCCCATTGCCGATCAGTTGGGTGTGTGCTTCCCCGCATTGCCGAAAAGCTGGGTGTGTCCTTCCCCACATTGCCGATCAGCTGGGTGTGTGCTTCTCCCCATTGCTGGTCAGCTGGGTGTGTCCTTCCCCCCTTTGACGATCAGCTGGGAGTGTCCTTCCCCCCCATTGCCGATCATCTGGGTGTGTGCTTCCCCGCATTGCCGATCAGCTGGGAGTGTGCTTCCCCGCATTGCCGATCAGCTGGGTGTGTGCTTCCCAGCATTGCCGACAAGCTGGGTGTGCTTCCCCGCATTGCCGATCAGCTGGGAGTCTGCTTCCCCGCATTGCCGATCAGCTGGGTCTGTCCTTCCCGGCATTGCCGATCAGCTGGGAGTGTGCTTCCCCGCATTGCCGATCAGCTGGGAGAGCGCGTCCCCGCATTGATGATCAGCTGGGTGTGTGCTTCCCCGCATTGCCGATCAGCTGGGTCTGTCCTTCTCCGCATTGTCGATCAGCTGGGTGTGTGCTTCCGCGCATTGCCGATCAGATGTGTCTGTCCTTCCCCGCAGTGCCGATCAGCTGGGAGTGTGCCTCCCCCCATTGCCAAACAGCTGTCTGTGTCCTTCCCCACATTGCCGATCAGCTGGGTGTGTGCTTCCCCGCATTGCTGATTTGCTGGGTGTGTGCTTCCCCCCATTGCCGATCAGCTGGGAGTGTGCTTCCCCGCATTGCCGATCAGCTGGATGTGTCCTTCCCCCCATTGCCGATCAGCTGGGAGTGTGCTTCTCCGCATTTCCGATCGGCTGGGTGTGTCTTTCCCAGCATTGCCGATCAGCTGGGTGTGTCCTTCACTGCATTTCCGATCAGCTGGGTCTGTCCTTCCCCGCATTGCCGATCAGTTGGGTGTGGGCCTCCACACATTGCCGATCAGCTGGGAGTGTGCCTCCACCCATTGCCGATCAGCTGGGTCTGTCTTTCCCCGCACTGCCGATCAGCTGGGAGTGTGCGTCCACACATTGCCGAGCAGCTGGGAGTCTGCTTACCCGCATTGCCGATCAGCTGGGAGTGTGTTTCCCCCATTGCCGATCAGCTGTGTGTGTACTTCCCCCCATTGCCGATCAGCTGGAAGTGTGCTTCCCCCATTGCCGATCAGCTGGGTGCGTGCGTCCCCGCATTGCCGATCAGCTGGGTGTGTCCTTCCCCCCATTGCCAATCAGCTGGGTGTGTCCTACCCCCATTGCCGATCAGCTGGGAGTGTGCTACCCCACATTGTCGATCTGCTGGGTGTGTGCGTCCACCCATTGCTGATCAGCAGGGAGTGTCCTTCCCCCATTGCCGATCAGCTGGATGTGTCCTTCCCCCATTGCCGATCAGCTGGGTGTGTCCTCCCCCCCATTGCCGATCAGTTGGGTGTGTGCTTCCCCGCATTGCCGAACAGCTGGGTGTCTCCTTCCCCACATTGCCGATCAGCTGGGTGTGTGCTTCTCCCCATTGCTGGTCAGCTGGGTGTGTCCTTCCCCCCTTTGACGATCAGCTGGGAGTATCCTTCCCCCATTGCCGATCATCTGGGTGTGTGCTTCCCCGCATTGCCGATCAGCTGGGAGTGTGCTTCCCCGCATTGCCGATCAGCTGGGTGTGTGCTTCCCCGCATTGCCGACAAGCTGGGTGTGCTTCCCCGCATTGCCGATCAGCTGGGAGTCTGCTTCCCCGCATTGCTGATCAGCTGGGTCTGTCCTTCCCGGCATTGCCGATCAGCTGGGAGTGTGCTTCCCCGCATTGCCGATCAGCTGGGAGAGCGCGTCCCCGCATTGATGATCAGCTGGGTGTGTTTTTCCCCGCATTGCCGATCAGCTGGGTCTGTCCTTCTCCGCATTGTGGATCAGCTGGGTGTGTGCTTCCGCGCATTGCCGATCAGATGTGTCTGTCCTTCGCCGCAGTGCCGATCAGCTGGGAGTGTGCCTCCCCCCATTGCCAAACAGCTGTGTGTGTCCTTCCCCACATTGCCGATCAGCTGGGTGTGTGCTTCCCGCATTGCTGATTTGCTGGGTGTGTGCTTCCCCCCATTGCCGATCAGCTGGGAGTGTGCTTCCCCGCATTGCCGATCAGCTGGATGTGTCCTTCCCCCCATTGCCGATCAGCTGTGTGTCTGCTTCCCCCCATTGCCGATCAGCTGGGTCTGTCCTTCCCCCCATTGCCGATAAACTGTGTGTGTGCTTCCCCGCATTGCCGATATGCCGGGTGTGTGCTTCCCCACATTGCCAAGCAGCTGGGTGTGTGCTTCCCCACATTGAAGATCAGCTGGGTTTGTCCTTCCCCCCATTGACGATCAGCTGGGACTGTCCTTCCCCGCATTGCCGATCAGCTGGGTCTGTCCTTCCCCCATTGCCGAACAGCTGGGTGTGTCCTTCCCCGCATTGCCGATCAGCTGTGAGTGTGCCTCAACTCATTGCCGATCAATTGGGTGTGTCCTTCCCGACAATGCTGATAAGCTGGGTCTGTCCTTCCCCGCATTGCCGATCAGCTGGGAGTGTGCCTCCACCCATTGCTGATCAGCTGGGAGTGTGCCTCCACCCATTGCCGATCAGCTGGGTCTGTCCTTCTGTGCATTGCCGATCAGCTGGGAGTGTGCTTCCCCGCATTGCCGATCAGCTGGGTGTGTCCTTCCCCCATTGCCGATCAGCTGGGAGTGTGCTACCCCACATTGTCGATCAGCTGGGTGTGTGCGTCCCCCCATTGCTGATCAGCAGGGAGTGTCCTTCCCCCATTGCCGATCAGCTGGATGTGTCCTTCCCCCATTGCCGATCAGCTGGGTGTGTCCTCCCCCCCATTGCCGATCAGTTGGGTGTGTGCTTCCCCGCATTACCGAACAGCTGGGTGTGTCCTTCCCCACATTGCCGATCAGCTGGGTGTGTGCTTCTCCCCATTGCTGGTCAGCTGGGTGTGTCCTTCCCCCCATTGCCGATCATCTGGGTGTGTGCTTCCCCGCATTGCCGATCAGCTGGGAGTGTGCTTCCCCGCATTGCCGATCAGCTGGGTGTGTGCTTCCCCGCATTGCCGACAAGCTGGGTGTGCTTCCCTGCATTGCCGATCAGCTGGGAGTGTGCTTCCCCGCATTGCCGATCAGCTGGGTGTGTGCTTCCCCGCATTGCCGACAAGCTGGGTGTGCTTCCCCGCATTGCCGATCAGCTGGGAGTCTGCTTCCCCGCATTGCCGATCAGCTGGGTCTGTCCTTCCCGGCATTGCCGATCAGCTGGGAGTGTGCTTCCCCGCATTGCCGATCAGCTGGGAGAGCGCGTCCCCGCATTGATGATCAGCTGGGTGTGTGCTTCCCCACATTGCCGATCAGCTGGGTCTGTCCTTCTCCGCATTGTCGATCAGCTGGGTGTGTGCTTCCGCGCATTGCCGATCAGATGTGTCTGTCCTTCCCCGCAGTGCTGATCAGCTGGGAGTGTGCCTCCCCCCATTGCCCAACAGCTGTGTGTGTCCTTCCCCACATTGCCGATCAGCTGGGTGTGTGCTTCCCCGCATTGCTGATTTGCTGGGTGTGTGCTTCCCCCCATTGCCGATCAGCTGGGAGTGTGCTTCCCCGCTTTGCCGATCAGCTGGATGTGTCCTTCCCCCCATTGCTGATCAGCTGTGGGTGTGCTTCTCTGCATTGCCGATGAGCTGGGTGTGTCCTTCCCACCATTGCCGATCAGCCGGGTGTGTCCTTCCCCACATTGCCAATCAGCTGGGAGTGTGCTTCTCCGCATTTCCGATCGGCTGGGTGTGTCCTTCCCAGCATTGCCGATCAGCTGGGTGTGTCCTTCACTGCATTCCCGATCAGCTGGGTCTGTCCTTCCCCGCATTGCCGATCAGTTGGGTGTGGGCCTCCACACATTGCCGATTGCTGGGAGTGTGCCTCTACCCATTGCCGATCAGCTGGGTCTGTCTTTCCCCGCACTGCCGATCAGCTGGGAGTGTGCGTCCACACATTGCCGAGCAGCTGGATGTCTGCTTACCCGCATTGCCGATCAGCTGGGAGTGTGTTTCCCCCATTGCCGATCAGCTGTGTGTGTACTTCCCCCCATTGCCGATCAGCTGGAAGTGTGCTTCCCCCATTGCCGATCAGCTGGATGTGTGCGTCCCCGCATTGCCGATCAGCTGGGTGTGTCCTTCCCCCCATTGCCGATCAGCTGGGTGTGTCCTTCCCCCATTGCCGATCAGCTGGGAGTGTGCTACCCCACATTGTCGATCAGCTGGGTGTGTGCGTTCCCCCATTGCTGATCAGCAGGGAGTGTCCTTCCCCCATTGCCGATCAGCTGGATGTGTCCTTCCCCCATTGTCGATCAGCTGGGTGTGTCCTCCCCCCCATTGCCGATCAGTTGGGTGTGTGCTTCCCCGCATTGCCGAACAGCTGGGTGTGTCCTTCCCCACATTGCCGATCAGCTGGGTGTGTGCTTCTCCCCATTGCTGGTCAGCTGGGTGTGTCCTTGCCCCCTTTGACGATCAGCTGGGAGTGTCCTTCCCCCCATTGCCGATCATCTGGGTGTGTGCTTCCCCGCATTGCCGATCAGCTGGGAGTCTGCTTCCCCGCATTGCCGATCAGCTGGGTGTGTGCTTCCCCGCATTGCCGACAAGCTGGGTGTGCTTCCCCGCATTGCCGATCAGCTGGGAGTCTGCTTCCCCGCATTGCCGATCAGCTGGGTCTGTCCTTCCCGGCATTGCCGATCAGCTGGGAGTGTGCTTCCCCGCATTGCCGATCAGCTGGGAGAGCGCGTCCCCGCATTGATGATCAGCTGGGTGTGTGCTTCCCCGCATTGCCGATCAGCTGGGTCTGTCCTTCTCCGCATTGTCGATCAGCTGGGTGTGTGCTTCCCCGCATTGCTGATTTGCTGGGTGTGTGCTTCCCCCCATTGCCGATCAGCTGGGAGTGTGCTTCCCCGCATTGCCGATCAGCTGGATGTGTCCTTCCCCCCATTGCCGATCAGCTGTGGGTGTGCTTCTCTGCATTGCCGATGAGCTGGGTGTGTCCTTCCCACCATTGCCGATCAGCCGGGTGTGTCCTTCCCCCCATTGCCAATCAGCTGGGAGTGTGCTTCTCCGCATTTCCGATCGGCTGGGTGTGTCCTTCCCAGCATTGCCGATCAGTTGGGTGTGTCCTTCACTGCATTTCCGATCAGCTGGGTATGTCCTTCCCCGCATTGCCGATCAGTTGGGTGTGGGCCTCCACACATTGCCGATCAGCTGGGTGTGTGCCTCCACCCATTGCCGATCAGCTGGGTCTGTCCTTCCCCGCACTGCCGATCAGCTCGGAGTGTGCGTCCACACATTGCCGAGCAGCTGGGTGTCCGCTTACCCGCATTGCAGATCAGCTGGGAGTGTGTTTCCCCCATTGCCGATCAGCTGTGTGTGTACTTCCCCCCATTGCCGATCAGCTGGAAGTGTGCTTCCCCCATTGCCGATTAGCTGGGTGTGTGCTTCCCCGCATTGCCGATCAGCTGGGTGTGTCCTTTCCCCCATTGCCAATCAGCTGGGTGTGTGCTTCCCCGCATTGCCGGTCAGCTGGGCGTGTGCTTCCCCGCATTGCCGATCAGCTGGCTGTGTCCTTCCCCCATTGTCGATCAGCTGGGTGTGTGCTTCCCCTCATTGCCGATCACCTGGGAGTGTGCCTCCCCCCATTTCCGATCAGCTGGGTGTGTCCTTCCCCCCATTCCCGATCAGCTGTGAATGTGCTTCCCCCATTGCTGATCAGCTGGGTGTGTGCTTCCCCGCATTGCCGATCAGCTGGGTGTGTCCTTCCCCCCATTGCCGATCAGCTGGGTGTGTGCTTCCCCGCATTGCCGATCAGCTGTGTGTGTGCATCCCTGCATTGCCGAACAGCTGGGTGTGTGCTTCCCCGCATTGACGATCAGCTCGGTCTGCCCTTCCCCCCATTGCCGATCAGCTGGGAGTGTCCTTTCCCCCCATTGTCAATCATCTGGGTGTGTGCTTCCCCGCATTGCCGATCAGCTTGGATTTTGCTTCCCCGCATTGCCGATCAGCTGGGTGTGTGCTTCCCCGCATTGCCGATCAGCTGGGTATGCTTACCCGTATTGCCGATCAGCTGGGAGTCTGCTTCCCCGCATTGCCGATCAGCTGGTTCTGTCCTTCCCCGCATTGCCGATCAGCTGCGACTGTGCTTCCCCTCATTGCCGATCAGCTGAGAGAGTGCTTCCCTGCATTGACGATCAGCTGAGAGCGTGCTTCCCCGCAATGCCGATCAGCTGGGTCTGCCCTTCCCCGCATTGTCGATCAGCTGGGTGTGTGCTTCCCCGCATTGCCAATCAGATGTGTCTGTCCTTCCCCGCATTGCCGATCATCTGGGAGTGTGCTTCCCCGCATTGCCGATCAGCTGAGAAAGTGCTTCCCCGCATTGACGATCAGCTGGGAGTGTGCTTCCCCGGATTGCCAATCAGCTGGGTCTGTCCTTCCCCGCATTGCCGATCAGCAGGGTGTGTGCTTCTCCGCATTGCTGATCTGAAGGCTGTGTGCTTCCCCCCATTGCCGATCAGCTGGGAGTGTGCTTTCCCGCATTGCCGATCAGCTGGGTGTGTCCTTCCCCCCATTGCCGATCAGCTGTGTGTCTGCTTCCCCCCATTGCCGATCAGCTGGGTCTGTCCTTCCCCCCATTGCCGATAAACTGTGTGTGTGCTTCCCCGCATTGCCGATATGCTGGGTGTGTGCTTCCCCAGATTGCCAAGCAGCTGGGTGTGTGCTTCCCCACATTGCCGATCAGCTGGGTTTGTCCTTCCCCCCATTGACGATCAGCTGGGACTGTCCTTCCCCGCATTGCCGATCAGCTGGGTCTGTCCTTCCCCCATTGCCGAACAGGTGGGTGTGTCCTTCCCCGCATTGCCGCTCAGCTGGGAGTGTGCCTCCACCCATTGCCGATCAGCTGGGTCTGTCCTTCCCCGCATTGCCGATCAGCTGTGAGTGTGCCTCAACTCATTGCCGATCAATTGGGTGTGTCCTTCCCGACATTGCTGATAAGCTGGGTCTGTCGTTCCCCGCATTGCCGATCAGCTGGGAGTGTGCCTCCACCCATTGCTGATCAGCTGGGAGTGTGCGTCCACCCATTGCCGATCAGCTGTGTCTGTCCTTCCGTGCATTGACGATCAGCTGGGAGTGTGCCTCCACCCATTGCCGATCAGCTGGGTGTGTCCTTCCCCCATTGCCGATCAGCTGGGAGTGTGCTACCCCACATTGTCGATCAGCTGGGTGTGTGCGTCCCCCCATTGCTGATCAGCAGGGAGTGTCCTTCCCCCATTGCCGATCAGCTGGATGTGTCCTTCCCCCATTGCCGATCAGCTGGGTGTGTCCTCCCCCCCATTGCCGATCAGTTGGGTGTGTGCTTCCCCGCATTGCCGAACAGCTGGGTGTGTCCTTCCCCACATTGCCGATCAGCTGGGTGTGTGCTTCTCCCCATTGCTGGTCAGCTGGGTGTGTCCTTCCCCCCTTTGACGATCAGCTGGGAGTGCCCTTCCCCCCCATTGCCGATCATCTGGGTGTGTGCTTCCCCGCATTGCCGATCAGCTGGGAGTGTGCTTCCCCGCATTGCCGATCAGCTGGGTGTGTGCTTCCCAGCATTGCCGACAAGCTGGATGTGCTTCCCCGCATTGCCGATCAGCTGTGAGTCTGCTTCCCCGCATTGCCGATCAGCTGGGTCTGTCCTTCCCGGCATTGCCGATCAGCTGGGAGTGTGCTTCCCCGCATTGCCGATCAGCTGGGAGAGCGCGTCCCCGCATTGATGATCAGCTGGGTGTGTGCTTCCCCGCATTGCCGATCAGCTGGGTCTGTCCTTCTCCGCATTGTCGATCAGCTGGGTGTGTGCTTCCGTGCATTGCCGATCAGATGTGTCTGTCCTTCCCCGCAGTGCCGATCAGCTGGGAGTGTGCCTCCCCCCATTGCCAAACAGCTGTGTGTGTCCTTCCCCACATTGCCGATCAGCTGGGTGTGTGCTTCCCCGCATTGCTGATTTGCTGGGTGTGTGCTTCCCCCCCATTGCCGATCAGCTGGGAGTGTGCTTCCCCGCATTGCCGATCAGCGGGATGTGTCCTTCCCCCCATTGCCGATCAGCTGGGAGTGTGCTTCTCCGCATTTCCGATCGGCTGGGTGTGTCTTTCCCAGCATTGCCGATCAGCTGGGTGTGTCCTTCACTGCATTTCCGATCAGCTGGGTCTGTCCTTCCCCGCATTGCCGATCAGTTGGGTGTGGGCCTCCACACATTGCCGATCAGCTGGGAGTGTGCCTCCACCCATTGCCGATCAGCTGGGTCTGTCTTTCCCCGCACTGCCGATCAGCTGGGAGTGTGCGTCCACACATTGCCGAGCAGCTGGGAGTCTGCTTACCCGCATTGCCGATCAGCTGGGAGTGTGTTTCCCCCATTGCCGATCAGCTGTGTGTGTACTTCCCCCCATTGCCGATCAGCTGGAAGTGTGCTTCCCCCATTGCCGATCAGCTGGGTGTGTGCGTCCCCGCATTGCCGATCAGCTGGGTGTGTCCTTCCCCCCATTGCCGATCAGCTGGGTGTGTCCTACCTCCATTGCCGATCAGCTGGGAGTGTGCTACCCCACATTGTCGATCAGCTGGGTGTGTGCGTCCACCCATTGCTGATCAGCAGGGAGTGTCCTTCCCCCATTGCCGATCAGCTGGATGTGTCCTTCCCCCATTGCCGATCAGCTGGGTGTGTCCTCCCCCCCATTGCCGATCAGTTGGGTGTGTGCTTCCCCGCATTGCCGCTCAGCTGGGAGTGTGCCTCCACCCATTGCCGATCAGCTGGGTCTGTCTTTCCCCGCATTGCCGATCAGCTGTGAGTGTGCCTCAACTCATTGCCGATCAATTGGGTGTGTCCTTCCCGACAATGCTGATAAGCTGGGTCTGTCCTTCCCCGCATTGTCGATCAGCTGGGAGTGTGCCTCCACCCATTGCTGATCAGCTGGGAGTGTGCCTCCACCCATTGCCGATCAGCTGGGTCTGTCCTTCCGTGCATTGCCGACCAGCTGGGAGTGTGCCTCCACCCATTGCCGATCAGCTGGGTGTGTCCTTCCCCCATTGCCGATCAGCTGGGAGTGTGCTACCCCACATTGTCGATCAGCTGGGTGTGTGCGTCCCCCCATTGCTGATCAGCAGGGTGTGTCCTTCCCCCATTGCCGATCAGCTGGATGTGTCCTTCCCCCATTGCCGATCAGCTGGGTGTGTCCTCCCCCCCATTGCCGATCAGTTGGGTGTGTGCTTCCCCGCATTACCGAACAGCTGGGTGTGTCCTTCCCCACATTGCCGATCAGCTGGGTGTGTGCTTATCCCCATTGCTGGTCAGCTGGGTGTGTCCTTCCCCCCTTTGACGATCAGCTGGGAGTGTCCTTCCCCCCATTGCCGATCATCTGGGTGTGTGCTTCCCCGCATTGCCGATCAGCTGGGAGTGTGCTTCCCCGCATTGCCGATCAGCTGGGTGTGTGCTTCCCCGCATTGCCGACAAGCTGGGTGTGCTTCCCCGCATTGCCGATCAGCTGGGAGTCTGCTTCCCCGCATTGCCGATCAGCTGGGTCTGTCCTTCCCGGCATTGCCGTTCAGCTGGGAGTGTGCTTCACCGCATTGCCGATCAGCTGGGAGAGCGCGTCCCCGCATTGATGATCAGCTGGGTGTGTTTTTCCCCGCATTGCCGATCAGCTGGGTCTGTCCTTCTCCGCATTGTGGATCAGCTGGGTGTGTGCTTCCGCGCATTGCCGATCAGATGTGTCTGTCCTTCCCCGCAGTGCCGATCAGCTGGGAGTGTGCCTCCCCCCATTGCCAAACAGCTGTGTGTGTCCTTCCCCACATTGCCGATCAGCTGGGTGTGTGCTTCCCCGCATTGCTGATTTGCTGGGTGTGTGCTTCCCCCCATTGCCGATCAGCTGGGAGTGTGCTTCCCCGCATTGCCGATCAGCTGGATGTGTCCTTCCCCCCATTGCCGATCAGCTGTGTGTCTGCTTCCCCCCATTGCCGATCAGCTGGGTCTGTCCTTCCCCCCATTGCCGATAAACTGTGTGTGTGCTTCCCCGCATTGCCGATATGCCGGGTGTGTGCTTCCCCACATTGCCAAGCAGCTGGGTGTGTGCTTCCCCACATTGAAGATCAGCTGGGTTTGTCCTTCCCCCCATTGACGATCAGCTGGGACTGTCCTTCCCCGCATTGCCGATCAGCTGGGTCTGTCCTTCCCCCATTGCCGAACAGCTGGGTGTGTCCTTCCCCGCATTGCCGCTCAGCTGGGAGTGTGCCTCCACCCATTGCCGATCAGCTGGGTCTGTCCTTCCCCGCATTGCCGATCAGCTGTGAGTGTGCCTCAACTCATTGCCGATCAATTGGGTGTGTCCTTCCCGACAATGCTGATAAGCTGGGTCTGTCCTTCCCCGCATTGCCGATCAGCTGGGAGTGTGCCTCCACCCATTGCTGATCAGCTGGGAGTGTGCCTCCACCCATTGCCGATCAGCTGGGTCTGTCCTTCCGTGCATTGCCGATCAGCTGGGAGTGTGCCTCCACCCATTGCCGATCAGCTGGGTGTGTCCTTCCCCCATTGCCGATCAGCTGGGAGTGTGCTACCCCACATTGTCGATCAGCTGGGTGTGTGCGTCCCCCCATTGCTGATCAGCAGGGAGTGTCCTTCCCCCATTGCCGATCAGCTGGATGTGTCCTTCCCCCATTGCCGATCAGCTGGGTGTGTCCTCCCCCCCATTGCCGATCAGTTGGGTGTGTGCTTCCCCGCATTACCGAACAGCTGGGTGTGTCCTTCCCCACATTGCCGATCAGCTGGGTGTGTGCTTCTCCCCATTGCTGGTCAGCTGGGTGTGTCCTTCCCCCCTTTGACGATCAGCTGGGAGTGTCCTTCCCCCCATTGCCGATCATCTGGGTGTGTGCTTCCCCGCATTGCCGATCAGCTGGGAGTGTGCTTCCCCGCATTGCCGATCAGCTGGGTGTGTGCTTCCCCGCATTGCCGACAAGCTGGGTGTGCTTCCCCGCATTGCCGATCAGCTGGGAGTCTGCTTCCCCGCATTGCCGATCAGCTGGGTCTGTCCTTCCCGGCATTGCCGATCAGCTGGGAGTGTGCTTCCCCGCATTGCCGATCAGCTGGGAGAGCGCGTCCCCGCATTGATGATCAGCTGGGTGTGTGCTTCCCCGCATTGCCGATCAGCTGGGTCTGTCCTTCTCCGCATTGTCGATCAGCTGGGTGTGTGCTTCCGCGCATTGCCGATCAGATGTGTCTGTCCTTCCCCGCAGTGCCGATCAGCTGGGAGTGTGCCTCCCCCCATTGCCAAACAGCTGTGTGTGTCCTTCCCCACATTGCCGATCAGCTGGGTGTGTGCTTCCCCGCATTGCTGATTTGCTGGGTGTGTGCTTCCCTCCATTGCCGATCAGCTGGGAGTGTGCTTCCCCGCATTGCCGATCAGCTGGATGTGTCCTTCCCCCCATTGCCGATCAGCTGTGGGTGTGCTTCTCTGCATTGCCGATGAGCTGGGTGTGTCCTTCCCACCATTGCCGATCAGCCGGGTGTGTCCTTCCCCACATTGCCAATCAGCTGGGAGTGTGCTTCTCCGCATTTCCGATCGGCTGGGTGTGTCCTTCCCAGCATTGCCGATCAGCTGGGTGTGTCCTTCACTGCATTTCCGATCAGCTGGGTCTGTCCTTCCCCGCATTGCCGATCAGTTGGGTGTGGGCCTCCACACATTGCCGATCAGCTGGGAGTGTGCCTCCACCCATTGCCGATCAGCTGGGTCTGTCTTTCCCCGCACTGCCGATCAGCTGGGAGTGTGCGTCCACACATTGCCGAGCAGCTGGGTGTCTGCTTACCCGCATTGCCGATCAGCTGGGAGTGTGTTTCGCCCATTGCCGATCAGCTGTGTGTGTACTTCCCCCCATTGCCGATCAGCTGGAAGTGTGCTTCCCCCATTGCCGATCAGCTGGGTGTGTGCGTCCCCGCATTGCCGATCAGCTGGGTGTGTCCTTCCCCCCATTGCCGATCAGCTGGGTGTGTCCTTCCCCCATTGCCGATCAGCTGGGAGTGTGCTACCCCACATTGTCGATCAGCTGGGTGTGTGCGTTCCCCCATTGCTGATCAGCAGGGAGTGTCCTTCCCCCATTGCCGATCAGCTGGATGTGTCCTTCCCCCATTGCCGATCAGCTGGGTGTGTCCTCCCCCCCATTGCCGATCAGTTGGGTGTGTGCTTCCCCGCATTGCCGAACAGCTGGGTGTGTCCTTCCACACATTGCCGATCAGCTGGGTGTGTGCTTCTCCCCATTGCTGGTCAGCTGGGTGTGTCCTTCCCCCCTTTGACGATCAGCTGGGAGTGTCCTTCCCCCCATTGCCGATCATCTGGGTGTGTGCTTCCCCGCATTGCCGATCAGCTGGGAGTGTGCTTCCCCGCATTGCCGATCAGCTGGGTGTGTGCTTCCCCGCATTGCCGACAAGCTGGGTGTGCTTCCCCGCATTGCCGATCAGCTGGGAGTCTGCTTCCCCGCATTGCCGATCAGCTGGGTCTGTCCTTCCCGGCATTGCCGATCAGCTGGGAGTGTGCTTCCCCGCATTGCCGATCAGCTGGGAGAGCGCGTCCCCGCATTGATGATCAGCTGGGTGTGTGCTTCCCCGCATTGCCGATCAGCTGGGTCTGTCCTTCTCCGCATTGTCGATCAGCTGGGTGTGTGCTTCCGCGCATTGCCGATCAGATGTGTCTGTCCTTCCCCGCAGTGCCGATCAGCTGGGAGTGTGCCTCCCCCCATTGCCAAACAGCTGTGTGTGTCCTTCCCCACATTGCCGATCAGCTTGGTGTGTGCTTCCCCTCATTGCTGATTTGCTGGGTGTGTGCTTCACCCCATTGCCGATCAGCTGGGAGTGTGCTTCCCCGCATTGCCGATCAGCTGGATGTGTCCTTCCCCCCATTGCCGATCAGCTGTGGGTGTGCTTCTCTGCATTGCCGATGAGCTGGGTGTGTCCTTCCCACCATTGCCGATCAGCCGGGTGTGTCCTTCCCCCCATTGCCAATCAGCTGGGAGTGTGCTTCTCCGCATTTCCGATCGGCTGGGTGTGTCCTTCCCAGCATTGCCGATCAGCTGGGTGTGTCCTTCACTGCATTTCCGATCAGCTGGGTATGTCCTTCCCCGCATTGCCGATCAGTTGGGTGTGGGCCTCCACACATTGCCGATCAGCTGGGAGTGTGCCTCCACCCATTGCCGATCAGCTGGGTCTGTCCTTCCCCGCACTGCCGATCAGCTCGGAGTGTGCGTCCACACATTGCCGAGCAGCTGGGTGTCCGCTTACCCGCATTGCAGATCAGCTGGGAGTGTGTTTCCCCCATTGCCGATCAGCTGTGTGTGTACTTCCCCCCATTGCCGATCAGCTGGAAGTGTGCTTCCCCCATTGCCGATTAGCTGGGTGTGTGCTTCCCCGCATTGCCGATCAGCTGGGTGTGTCCTTCCCCCCTTTGCCGATCAGCTGGGTGTGTCCTTCCCCCATTGCCGATCAGCTGGGAGTGTGCTACCCCACATTGTCGATCAGCTGGGTGTGTGCGTCCCCCCATTGCTGATCAGCAGGGAGTGTCCTTCCCCCATTGCCGATCAGCTGGATGTGTCCTTCCCCCATTGCCGATCAGCTGGGTGTGTCCTCCCCCCCATTGCCGATCAGTTGGGTGTGTGCTTCCCCGCATTGCCGAACAGCTGGGTGTGTCCTTCCCCATATTGCCGATCAGCTGGGTGTGTGCTTCTCCCCATTGCTGGTCAGCTGGGTGTGTCCTTCCCCCCTTTGACGATCAGCTGGGAGTGTCCTTCCCCCCATTGCCGATCATCTGGGTGTGTGCTTCCCCGCATTGCCGATCAGCTGGGAGTGTGCTTCCCCGCATTGCCGATCAGCTGGGTGTGTGCTTCCCCGCATTGCCGACAAGCTGGGTGTGCTTCCCCGCATTGCCGATCAGCTGGGAGTCTGCTTCCCCGCATTGCCGATCAGCTGGGTCTGTCCTTCCCGGCATTGCCGATCAGCTGGGAGTGTGCTTCCCCGCATTGCCGATCAGCTGGGAGAGCGCGTCCCCGCATTGATGATCAGCTGGGTGTGTGCTTCCCTGCATTGCCGATCAGCTGGGTCTGTCCTTCTCCGCATTGTCGATCAGCTGGGTGTCTGCTTCCGCGCATTGCCGATCAGATGTGTCTGTCCTTCCCCGCAGTGCCGATCAGCTGGGAGTGTGCCTCCCCCCATTGCCAAACAGCTGTGTGTGTCCTTCCCCACATTGCCGATCAGCTGGGTGTGTGCTTCCCCGCATTGCTGATTTGCTGGGTGTGTGCTTCCCCCCATTGCCGATCAGCTGGGAGTTTGCTTCCCCGCATTGCCGATCAGCTGGATGTGTCCTTCCCCCCATTGCCGATCAGCTATGGGTGTGCTTTTCTGCATTGCCGATGAGCTGGGTGTGTCTTTCCCACCATTGCCGATCAGCCGGGTGTGTCCTTCCCCCCATTGCCAATCAGCTGGGAGTGTGCTTCTCCGCATTTCCGATCGGCTGGGTGTGTCCTTCCCAGCATTGCCGATCAGCTGGGTGTGTCCTTCACTGCATTTCCGATCAGCTGGGTCTGTCCTTCCCCGCATTGCCGATCAGTTGGGTGTGGGCCTCCACACATTGCCGATCAGCTGGGAGTGTGCCTCCACCCATTGCCGATCAGCTGGGTCTGTCCTTCCCCGCACTGCCGATCAGCTGGGAGTGTGCGTCCACACATTGCCGAGCAGCTGGGTGTCTGCTTACCCGCATTGCCGATCAGCTGGGAGTGTGTTTCCCCCATTGCCGATCAGCTGTGTGTGTACTTCCCACCATTGCCGATCAGCTGGAAGTGTGCTTCCCCCATTGCCGATCAGCTGGGTGTGTGCGTCCCCGCATTGCCGATCAGCTGGGTGTGTCCTTCCCCCCATTGCCGATCAGCTGGGTGTGTGCTTCCCCACATTGCCGATCAGCTGGGTGTGTGCTTCCCTGCACTGCCGATCAGCTGGGTGTGTGCTTCCCCGCATTGCCGATCAGCTGGGTGTGTGCTTCCCCCCATTGCCGATCTACTGGGTGTGTCCTTCCTCCCATTGCCAATCAGCTGGGAGTGTGCATCCCCGCATTGCCGATCAGCTGGTTGTGTCCTTCCCCCCATTGCCGATCAGCTGGGTGATCCTTCCCCCCATTGCCGAACAGCTGGGAGTGTGTTCCCCGCATTGCCGATTAGCTGGGTGTGTGCTTCCCCGCATTGCCGATCAGCTGGGTGTGTCCTTCCCCCCTTTGCCGATCAGCTGGGTGTGTCCTTCCCCCATTGCCGATCAGCTGGGAGTGTGCTACCCCACATTGTCGATCAGCTGGGTGTGTGCGTCCCCCCATTGCTGATCAGCAGGGAGTGTCCTTCCCCCATTGCCGATCAGCTGGATGTGTCCTTCCCCCATTGCCGATCAGCTGGGTGTGTCCTCCCCCCCATTGCCGATCAGTTGGGTGTGTGCTTCCCCGCATTGCCGAACAGCTGGGTGTGTCCTTCCCCATATTGCCGATCAGCTGGGTGTGTGCTTCTCCCCATTGCTGGTCAGCTGGGTGTGTCCTTCCCCCCTTTGACGATCAGCTGGGAGTGTCCTTCCCCCCATTGCCGATCATCTGGGTGTGTGCTTCCCCGCATTGCCGATCAGCTGGGAGTGTGCTTCCCCGCATTGCCGATCAGCTGGGTGTGTGCTTCCCCGCATTGCCGACAAGCTGGGTGTGCTTCCCCGCATTGCCGATCAGCTGGGAGTCTGCTTCCCCGCATTGCCGATCAGCTGGGTCTGTCCTTCCCGGCATTGCCGATCAGCTGGGAGTGTGCTTCCCCGCATTGCCGATCAGCTGGGAGAGCGCGTCCCCGCATTGATGATCAGCTGGGTGTGTGCTTCCCCGCATTGCCGATCAGCTGGGTCTGTCCTTCTCCGCATTGTCGATCAGCTGGGTGTGTGCTTCCGCGCATTGCCGATCAGATGTGTCTGTCCTTCCCCGCAGTGCCGATCAGCTGGGAGTGTGCCTCCCCCCATTGCCAAACAGCTGTGTGTGTCCTTCCCCACATTGCCGATCAGCTGGGTGTGTGCTTCCCCGCATTGCTGATTTGCTGGGTGTGTGCTTCCCCCCATTGCCGATCAGCTGGGAGTTTGCTTCCCCGCATTGCCGATCAGCTGGATGTGTCCTTCCCCCCATTGCCGATCAGCTATGGGTGTGCTTTTCTGCATTGCCGATGAGCTGGGTGTGTCTTTCCCACCATTGCCGATCAGCCGGGTGTGTCCTTCCCCCCATTGCCAATCAGCTGGGAGTGTGCTTCTCCGCATTTCCGATCGGCTGGGTGTGTCCTTCCCAGCATTGCCGATCAGCTGGGTGTGTCCTTCACTGCATTTCCGATCAGCTGGGTCTGTCCTTCCCCGCATTGCCGATCAGTTGGGTGTGGGCCTCCACACATTGCCGATCAGCTGGGAGTGTGCCTCCACCCATTGCCGATCAGCTGGGTCTGTCCTTCCCCGCACTGCCGATCAGCTGGGAGTGTGCGTCCACACATTGCCGAGCAGCTGGGTGTCTGCTTACCCGCATTGCCGATCAGCTGGGAGTGTGTTTCCCCCATTGCCGATCAGCTGTGTGTGTACTTCCCACCATTGCCGATCAGCTGGAAGTGTGCTTCCCCCATTGCCGATCAGCTGGGTGTGTGCGTCCCCGCATTGCCGATCAGCTGGGTGTGTCCTTCCCCCCATTGCCGATCAGCTGGGTGTGTGCTTCCCCACATTGCCGATCAGCTGGGTGTGTGCTTCCCTGCACTGCCGATCAGCTGGGTGTGTGCTTCCCCGCATTGCCGATCAGCTGGGTGTGTGCTTCCCCCCATTGCCGATCTACTGGGTGTGTCCTTCCTCCCATTGCCAATCAGCTGGGAGTGTGCATCCCCGCATTGCCGATCAGCTGGTTGTGTCCTTCCCCCCATTGCCGATCAGCTGGGTGATCCTTCCCCCCATTGCCGAACAGCTGGGAGTGTGTTCCCCGCATTGCCGATCAGCTGGGTGTGTGCTTCCCCCCCATTGCCGATCACCTGGGTGTGGCATTCCGCCCATTGCCGATCAGCTGGGTATGTCCTTCCCCCCATTGCCGATCAGCTGGGTGTGTGCTTCCCCGCATTGCCGATATGCTGGGTGTGTGCTTCCCCACATTGCCGTTCAGCTGGGTGTGTGCTTCCCCGCATTGCCGATCAGCTGGGTTTGTCCTTCCCCCCATTGCCGATCAGCTGGGTCTGTCCTTCCCCCATTGCCGAACAGCTGGGTGTGTCCTTCCCCGCATTGCCGCTCAGCTGGGAGTGTGCCTCCACCCATTGCCGATCAGCTGGGTCTGTCCTTCCCCGCATTGCCGATCAGCTGTGAGTGTGCCTCAACTCATTGCCGATCAGTTGGGTGTGTGCTTCCCCACATTTCCGAAAAGCTGGGTCTGTCCTTCGCCGCATTGCCGATCAGCTGGGAGTGTGCCTCCACCCATTGCCGATCAGCTGGGTGTGCCCTTCCCCCATTGCTGATCAGCTGGGTGTGTGCTTCCCCACATTGCCGATCAGCTGGCTGTGTGCGTCCCCCCATTGCTGAACAGCAGGGAGTGTCCTTCCCCCATTGCCGATCAGATGGATGTGTCCTTTACCCATTGCCGATCCGCTGGGTGTGTCCTCCCCCCCATTGCCGATCAGTTGGGTGTGTGCTTCCCCGCATTGCCGAAAAGCTGGGTGTGTCCTTCCCCACATTGCCGATCAGCTGGGTGTGAGCTTCTCCCCATTGCTGGTCAGCTGGGTGTGCCTTCCCCCCTTTGCCGATCAGCTGGGAGTGTCCTTCCCCCCATTGCCGATCATCTGGGTGTGTGCTTCCCGCATTGCCGATCAGCTGGGAGTGTGCTTCCCTGCATTGCCGATCAGCTGGGTGTGTGCTTCCCCGCATTGCCGATCAGCTGGATGTGCTTCCCCGCAATGCCGATCAGCTGGGAGTCTGCTTCCCAGCATTGCCGATCAGGTGGGTCTGTCCTTCCCGGCATTGCCGATCAGCTGGGAGTGTGCTTCCCCGCATTGCCGATCAGCTGGGTCTGTCCTGCCCCGCATTGTCGATCAGCTGGGTGTGTGCTTCCCCGCATTGCCGATCAGATGTGGCTGTCCTTCCCCGCAGTGCCGATCAGCTGGGAGTGTGCGTCCCCCCATTGCCAGACAGCTGTGTGTGTACTTCCCCCATTGCCGATCAGCTGGGTGTGTGCTTCCCCGCATTGCTGATCTGCTGGGTGTGTGGTTCCCCCCATTGCCGATTAGCTGGGAGTGTGCATCCCCGCATTGCCGATCAGCTGGATGTGTCCTTCCCCCGATTGCCGATCAGCTGTGGGTGTGCTTCCCCCCAATTGCCGATCAGCTGGTTCTGTCCTTCCCCGCATTGCCGATCAGCTGGGTGTGTGCTTCTCTGCATTGCCGATAAGCTGGGTGTGTCCTTCCCCCCCATTGCCGATCAGCTGGGTGTGTCCTTCCCACAATTGCCAATCAGCTGGGAGTGTGCTTCTCCGCATTACCGATCGGCTGGGTGTGTCCTGCCCCGCATTGCCGATCAGCTGGGTGTGTCCTTCACCGCATTTCCGATCAGCTGGGTCTGTCCTTCCCCGCATTGCCGATCAGCTGGGAGTGGGCCTCCAACCATTGCCGATCAGCTGGGAGTGTGCCTCCACCCATTGCCGATCAGCTGGGTCTGTCCTTCCCCGCACTGCCGATCAGCTGGGAGTGTGCCTCCACCCATTGCCGAGCAGCTGGGTGTGTGCTTCCCCGCATTGCCGATCAGCTGGGAGTGTGTTTCCCCGCATTGCCGATCAGCTGTGTGTGTACTTCCCCCCATTGCCGATCAGCTGGAAGTGTGCTTCCCCCATTGCCGATCAGCTGGGTGTGTGCTTCCCCGCATTGCCGATCAGCTGGGTGTGTCCTTCCCCCCATTGCCGATCAGCTGGGTATGTGCTTCCCCGCATTGCCGATCAGCTGGGTGTGTGCTTCCCTGCATTGCCGATCAGCTGGGTGTGTGCTTCCCCGCATTGCCGATCAGCTGGGTGTGTCCTTCCCCCAATGACGATCTACTGGTGTGTCCTTCCCCCCATTGCCAATCAGCTGGGAGTGTTCTTCCCCGCAATGCCGATCAGCTGGTTGTGTCCTTCCCCCCATTGCCGATCAGCTGGTTGTGTCCTCCCCCCGCCATTGCCGAACAGCTGGGAGTGTGTTCCCCGTATTGCCGATCAACTGGGAGTGTGCATCCACCCATTGCCGATCACCTGGGTGTGGCATTGCCCCCATTGCCGATCAGATGGGTCTGTCCTTCCCCCCATTGTCGATCAGCTGGGTGTGTGCTTCCCCGCATTGCCAATATGCTGGGTGTGTGCTTCCCCACATTGCCGATCAGCTGGGTGTGTGCTTCCCCGCATTGCCGATCAGCTGGGTGTGTCCTTCCCCGCATTTCCGATCAGCTGGGAGTGTGCCTCCACCCATTGCCGATCAGCTGGGTCTGTCCTTCCCCGCATTGCCGATCAGCTGTGAGTGTGCCTCAACTCATTGCCGATCAGTTGGGTCTGTCCTTCCCCGCATTGCCGATCAGCTGGGAGTGTGCCTCCACCCATTGCCGATCAGCTGGGTCTGTCCTTCCGCGCATTGCCGATCAGCTGGGAGTGTGCCTCCACCCATTGTCGATCAGCTGGTTTTGTGCTTCCCCGCATTGCCGATCAGCTGGGTGTGTGTTTCCTCCCATTGCCGTTCAGCTGGGTGTGTCCTTTCCCTCCATTGCCGATCAGCTGGGAGTGTGCTTCCCCCATTGCCGATCAGCTGGGTGTGTGCTTCCCCGCATTGCCGATCAGCTGGGTTTGTCCTTCCCCCCATTGCCGATCAGCTGTGTGTGTTCTTCCCCGCATTGCCGATCAGCTGTGTGTGTTCTTCCCCGCATTGCCGATCAGCTGGGTTTGCGCTTCCCCCCATTGCCGATCAGCTGGGTATGTGCTTCCCCGCATTGCCGATCAGCTGGGTGTGTGCTTCCCTGCATTGCCGATCAGCTGGGTGTGTGCTTCCCCGCATTGCCGATCAGCTGGGTGTGTGCTTCCCCGCATTGCCGATCAGCTGGGTGTGTCCTTCCCCCAATGCCGATCTACTGGGTGTGTCCTTCCCCCCATTGCCGATCAGCTGGTTGTGTCCTCCCCCCCATTGCCGAACAGCTGGGAGTGTGTTCCCCGTATTGCCGATCAACTGGGAGTGTGCATCCCCCCATTGCCGATCACCTGGGTGTGGCATTCCCCCCATTGTCGATCAGCTGGGTGTGTGCTTCCCCGCAATGCCAATATGCTGGGTGTGTGCTTCCCCACATTGCCGATCAGCTGGGTGTGTGCTTCCCCGCATTGCCGATCAGCTGGGTTTGTCCTTCCCCCCATTGCCGATCAGCTGGGTGTGTGCCTCCCCCCATTGCCGATCAGCTGGGTGTGTCCTTCCCCGCATTTCCGATCAGCTGGGTGTGTCCTTCCCCCAATGCCGATCTACTGGGTGTGTCCTTCCCCCCATTGCCAATCAGCTGGGAGTGTTCTTCCCCGCAATGCCGATGAGCTGGTTGTGTCCTTCCCCCCATTGCCGATCAGCTGTTTGTGTCCTGCCCCCCATTGCCGAACAGCTGGGAGTGTGTTCCTCGTATTGCCGATCAGCTGGGTGTGTGCTTCCCCGCATTGCCGATCAGCTGGGTGTGTCCTTCCCCCAATGCCGATCTACTGGGTGTGTCCTTCCCCCCATTGCCAATCAGCTGGGCGTGTTCTTCCCCGCAATGCAGATCAGCTGGTTGTGTCCTTCCCCCCATTGCCGATCAGCTGGTTGTGTCCTCCCCCCCATTGCCGAACAGCTGGGAGTGTGTTCCCCGTATTGCCGATCAACTGGGAGTGTGCATCCCCCCATTGCCGATCACCTGGGTGTGGCATTCCCCCCATTGCCGATCAGCTGGGTCTGTCCTTCCCCCCATTGTCGATCAGCTGGGTGTGTGCTTCCCCGCATTGCCAATATGCTGGGTGTGTGCTTCCCCACATTGCCGATCAGCTGGGTGTGTGCTTCCCCGCATTGCCGATCAGCTGGGTTTGTCCTTCCCCTCATTGCCGATCAGCTGGGTGTGTGCCTCCCCCCATTGCCGATCAGCTGGGTCTGTCCTTCCCCGCATTGCCGATCAGCTGTGAGTGTGCCTCAACTCATTGCCGATCAGTTGGGTGTGTCCTTCCCCACATTGCCGATCAGCTGGGTCTGTCCTTCCCCGCATTGCCGATCAGCTGGGAGTGTGCCTCCACCCATTGCCGATCAGCTGGGTCTGTCCTTCCGCGCATTGCCGATCAGCTGGGAGTGTGCCTCCACCCATTGTCGATCAGCTGGGTTTGTGCTTCCCCGCATTGCCGATCAGCTGGGTGTGTGCTTCCTCCCATTGCCTTTCAGCTGGGTGTGTCCTTTCCCTCCATTGCCGATCAGCTGGGAGTGTGCTTCCGCCATTGCCGATCAGCTGGGTGTGTGCTTCCCCGCATTGCCGATCAGCTGGGTCTGTCCTTCCCCCCATTGCCGATCAGCTGGTTGTGTGCTTCACCGCATTGCCGATCAGCTGTGTGTGTTCTTCCCCGCATTGCCGATCAGCTGGGTTTGCGCTTCCCGCATTGCCGATCAGCTGCGTCTGTCCTTCCCCCCATTGCCGATCAGCTGGATCTGTCCTTCCCCCCATTGCCGATCAGTTGGGAGTGTCCTTCCCCCATTGCCGATCAGCTGGGTGTGTCCTTCCCCCATTGCCGATCAGCTGGGAGTGTGCTTCCCCACATTGCCGATCAGCTGGGTGTGTGCGTCCCCCCGTTGCCGATCAGCAGGGAGTATCCTTCCCCCATTGCCGATCAGCTGGATGTGTTCTTCCCCCATTGCCGATCAGCTGTGTGTGTCCTCCCCCCATTGCCGATCAGTTGGGTGTGTGCTTCCCCGCATTGCCGAACAGCTGGGTGTGTCCTTCCCCACATTGCCGATTAGCTGGGAGTGTGCTTCCCCGCATTGCCGATTAGCTGGGTGCGTCCTTTCCCGCATTGCCGATCAGCTGGGAGTGTGCCTCCACCCTTTGCCGTTCAGCTGGATGTGTTCTTCCCCCATTGCCGATCAGCTGTGTGTGTCCTCCCCCCATTGCCGATCAGTTGGGTGTGTGCTTCCCCACATTGCCGATCAGCTGGGTGTGTGCGTCCCCCCATTGCTGATCAGCAGGGAGTGCCCTTCCCCCATTGCCGATCAGCTGGATGTGTCCTTCCCCCATTGCCGATCAGCTGGGTGTGTCCTCCCCCACATTGCCGATCTGCTGGGTGTGTGCTTCTCCCCATTGCCGAACAGCTGGGTGTGTACATCCCCACATTGCCGATCTGCTGGGTGTGTGCTTCTCCCCATTGCCGGTCAGCTGGGTGTGTCCTTCCCCCCTTTGCCGATCAGCTGGGAGATCCCTTCCCCCCATTGACGATCATCTGGGTGTGTGCTTCCCTGCATTGCCGATCAGCTGGGAGTGTGCTTCCCCGCATTGCCGATCAGCTGGGTGTGTGCTTCCCTGCATTGCCGAACAGCTGGTGTGCTTTCCCGCATTGACGATCAGCTGGGAGTCTGCTTCCCCGCATTGCCGATCAGCTGGCTCTGTCCTTCCCCGCATTGTCGATCTGCTGGGTGTGTGCTTCCCTTCATTGCCGATCAGCTGGGAGTGTGCTTCCCCGCCTTGCCGATCAGTTGGATGTGTCCTTCCCCCCATTGCCGATCAGCTGTGGGTGTGCTTCCCCCCATTGTCGATCAGCTGGGTGTGTCCTTCCCCCATTGCCGATCAGCTGAGAGAGTGCTTCCCCACATTGCCGATCAGCTGGGTTTGTGCGTCCCCCCGTTGCCGATCAGCAGGGAGTGTCCTTCCCCCATTGGTGATCAGCTGGATGTGTCCTTCCCCCATTGCCGATCAGCTGGGTGTGTCCTCCCCCCATTGCCGATCAGTTGGGTGCGTGCTTCCCCGCATTGCCGAACAGCTGGGTGTGTCCTTCCCCACATTGCCGATCAGCTGGGAGTGTGCTTCCACGCATTGCCGATCAGCTTGGTGTGTGCTTTCCCACATTGCAGATCAGCTGGGTGTGCTTCCCCGCATTGCCGTTCAGCTGGGAGTCTGCTTCCCCGCATTGTCGATCAGCTGGATCTGTCCTTCCCGACATTGCCGATCAGCTGGGAGTGTGCTTCCCCGCATTACCGATCAGCTGGGCGAGTGCTTCCCCGCATTGATGATCAGCTGGGCGTTTGCTTCCCCGCATTGCCGATCAGCTGGCTCTGTACTTCCCTGCATTGTCGATCAGCTGGGTGTGTGCTTCCCAGCATTGCCGATCAGATGGATGTGTCCTTCCCCACATTGCCAATCAGCTGTGGGTGTGCTTCTCCCCATTGCCGATGAGCTGGGTCTGTCCTTCCCCGCATTGCCGATCAGCTGGGTGTGTGCTTCTCCGCATTGCCGATCAGCTTGGAGTGTCCTTCCCCGCATTGCCGATCAGCTGGGAGTGTGCCTCCACCCATTGCCGATCAGCTGGATCTGTCCTTCCCCCCATTGTCGATCAGCTGGGTGTGTGCTTCCCCGCATTGCCGATATGATGGGTGTGTGCTTCCCCTCATTGCCGATCAGCTGGGTGTGTGGTTCCCCGCATTGCCGATCAGCTGGGTTTGTCCTTCTCCCCATTGCCGATCAGCTGGGTGTGTGCTTCCCCCCATTGCCGATCAGCTGGATGTGTCCTTCCCCGCATTGCCGATCAGCTGGGAGTGTGCCTCCACCCATTGCCGATCAGCTGGGTCTGTCCTTCCCCGCATTGCCGATCTGCTGTGAGTGTGCCTCAACTCATTGCCGATCAGTTGGGTGTGTCCTTCCCCACATTGCCGATCAGCTGGGTCTGTCCTTCCCCGCATTGCCGATCAGCTGGGAATGTGCCTCCACCCATTGCCGATCAGCTGGGTCTGTCCTTCCGCGCATTGCTGATCAGCTGGGAGTGTGCCTCTCCCCATTGCCAATCAGCTGGGTTTGTGCTTCCCCGCATTGCCGATCAGCTGGGTGTGTGCTTCCCCCCATTGCCGTTCAGCTGGGAGTGTCCTTCCCCCCATTGCCGATCAGCTGGGAGTGTGCTTCCCCCATTGCCGATCAGCTGGGTGTGTGCTTCCCCGCATTGCCGATCAGCTGGATGTGTCCATCCCCCATTGCCGATCAGCTGGGTGTGTCCTTCCCCGCTTTGCCGATCAGCTGGGTTTGTGCTACCCCGCATTGCCGATCAGCTGCGTCTGTCCTTCCCCCCATTGCCGATCAGCCAGGTCTATCCTTCCCCCATTGCCGATCAGCTGGATGTGTCCTTCCCCCATTGCCGATCAGCTGGGAGTGTGCTTCCCCACATTGCCGATCAGCTGGGTGTGTGCGTCCCCTCGTTGCCGATCAGCAGTGAGAGTTCTTCCCCCATTGCCGAACAGCTGGATGTGTCCTTCACCCATTGCCGATCAGCTGGGTGTGTCCTCCCCCCATTGCCGATCAGTTGGTTGTGTGCTTCCCCGCATTGCCGAACAGCTGGGTGTGTCCTTCGCCACATTGCCGATCAGCTGGGTTTGTGCTTCACCGCATTGCCGATCAGCTGGGTGTGTGCTTCCCCCCATTGCCGATCAGCTGCGAGTGTGCTTCCCCGCATTGCCGATCAGCTGGAATAGTCCTTCCCTCCATTGCCGATCAGCTGTGGGTGTGCTTCCCCCCATTGCCGATCAGCTGGGTCTGTCCCTCCCCGCATTGCCGATCAGCTGGGTGTGTGCTTCTCCGCATTGCCGATCAGCTGGGTCTGTCCTTCCCCGCATTGCCGGTCAGTTGGGTGTTTCCTTCCCCACATTGCCGATCAGCTGGGTCTGTCCTTCCCCGCATTGCGGATCAGCTGGAAGTGTGCCTCCACCCATTGCCGATCAGCTGGCTCTGTCCTTCCGCACATTGCCGATCAGCTGGGAGTGTGCCTCCACCCATTGCCGATCAGCTGGGTTTGTGCTTCCCCGCATTGCCGATCAGCTGGGTGTGTGCTTCCCCCCATTGCCGTTCAGCTGGGTGTGTCCTTCCCCCCATTGCCGATCAGCTGGGAGTGTGCTTCCCACATTGCCGATCAGCTGTGTGTGTTCTTCCCCGCATTGCCGATCAGCTGGGTTTGTGCTTCACCCCATTGCCGATCAGCTGCGTCTGTCCTTCCCCCCATTGCCGATCAGCTGGGTCTGTCCTTCCCCCCATTGCCGATCAGCAGGGAGTGTCCTTCCCCCATTGCCGATCAGCTGGGAGTGTGCTTCCCCACATTGCCGATCAGCTGGGTGTGTGCGTCCCCCCGTTGCCGATCAGCAGGGAGTGTCCATCCCCCATTGCCGATCAGCTGGATGTGTCCTTCCCCCATTGCCGATCAGCAGGGAGTGTCCTTCCCCCATTGCCGATCAGCTGGGAGTGTGCTTCCCAACATTGCCGATCAGCTGGGTGTGTGCGTCCCCCCGTTGCCGATCAGCAGGGAGTGTCCTTCCCCCAATGCCGATCAGCTGGATGTGTCCTTCCCCCATTGACGATCGGCTGGGTGTGTCCTCCCCCCATTACCGATCAGTTGGGTGTGCCCTTCCCCACATTGCCGATCAGCTGGGAGTGTGCTTCCCCGCATTGCCGATCAGCTGGGTGTGTGCTTCCCCGCATTGCCGATTAGCTGGGTGCGTCCTTTCCCGCATTGCCGATCAGCTGGGAGTGTGCCTCCACCCTTTGCCGATCAGCTGGATGTGTTCTTCCCCCATTGCCGATCAGCTGTGTGTGTCCTCCCCCTATTGCCGATCAGTTGGGTGTGTGCTTCCCCACATTGCCGATCAGCTGGGTGTGTGCGTCCCCCCATTGCTGATCAGCAGGGAGTGCCCTTCCCCCATTGCCGATCAGCTGGATGTGTCCTTCCCCCATTGCCGATCAGCTGGGTGTGTCCTCCCCCACATTGCCGATCTGCTGGGTGTGTGCTTCTCCCCATTGCCGAACAGCTGGGTGTGTACTTCCCCACATTGCCGATCTGCTGGGTGTGTGCTTCTCCCCATTGCCGGTCAGCTGGGTGTGTCCTTCCCCCCTTTGCCGATCAGCTGGGAGATCCCTTCCCCCCATTGCCGATCATCTGGGTGTGTGCTTCCCTGCATTGCCGATCAGCTGGGAGTGTGCTTCCCCGCATTGCCGATCAGCTGGGTGTGTGCTTCCCTGCATTGCCGAACAGCTGGTGTGCTTTCCCGCATTGACGATCAGCTGGGAGTCTGCTTCCCCGCATTGCCGATCAGCTGGCTCTGTCATTCCCCGCATTGTCGATCTGCTGGGTGTGTGCTTCCCTTCATTGCCGATCAGCTGGGAGTGTGCTTCCCCGCCTTGCCGATCAGTTGGATGTGTCCTTCCCCCCATTGCCGATCAGCTGTGGGTGTGCTTCCCCCCATTGTCGATCAGCTGGGTGTGTCCTTCCCCCATTGCTGATCAGCTGGGAGAGTGCTTCCCCACATTGCCGATCAGCTGGGTTTGTGCGTCCCCCCGTTGCCGATCAGCAGGGAGTGTCCTTCCCCCATTGCTGATCAGCTGTATGTGTCCTTCCCCCATTGCCGATCAGCTGGGTGTGTCCTCCCCCCATTGCCGATCAGTTGGGTGCGTGCTTCCCCGCATTGCCGAACAGCTGGGTGTGTCCTTCCCCACATTGCCGATCAGCTGGGAGTGTGCTTCCACGCATTGCCGATCAGCTTGGTGTGTGCTTTCCCACATTGCAGATCAGCTGGGTGTGCTTCCCCGCATTGCCGTTCAGCTGGGAGTCTGCTTCCCCGCATTGTCGATCAGCTGGATCTGTCCTTCCCGACATTGCCGATCAGCTGGGAGTGTGCTTCCCCGCATTACCGATCAGCTGGGCGAGTGCTTCCCCGCATTGATGATCAGCTGGGAGTTTGCTTCCCCGCATTGCCGATCAGCTGGCTCTGTACTTCCCTGCATTGTCGATCAGCTGGGTGTGTGCTTCCCAGCATTGCCGATCAGATGGATGTGTCCTTCCCCACATTGCCAATCAGCTGTGGGTGTGCTTCCCCCCATTGCCGATGAGCTGGGTCTGTCCTTCCCCGCATTGCCGATCAGCTGGGTGTGTGCTTCTCCGCATTGCCGATCAGCTTTGTGTGGCCTTCCCCGCATTGCCGATCAGCTGGGAGTGTGCCTCCACCCATTGCCGATCAGCTGGATCTGTCCTTCCCCCCATTGTCGATCAGCTGGGTGTGTGCTTCCCCGCATTGCCGATATGATGGGTGTGTGCTTCCCCTCATTGCCGATCAGCTGGGTGTGTGGTTCCCCGCATTGCCGATCAGCTGGGTCTGTCATTCTCCCCATTGCCGATCAGCTGGGTGTGTGCTTCCCCCCATTGCCGATCAGCTGGATGTGTCCTTCCCCGCATTGCCGATCAGCTGGGAGTGTGCCTCCACCCATTGCCGATCAGCTGGGTCTGTCCTTCCCCGCATTGCCGATCTGCTGTGAGTGTGCCTCAACTCATTGCCGATCAGTTGGGTGTGTCCTTCCCCACATTGCCGATCAGCTGGGTCTGTCCTTCCCCGCATTGCCGATCAGCTGGGAATGTGCCTCCACCCATTGCCGATCAGCTGGGTCTGTCCTTCCGCGCATTGCTGATCAGCTGGGAGTGTGCCTCTACCCATTGCCAATCAGCTGGGTTTGTGCTTCCCCGCATTGCCGATCAGCTGGGTGTGTGCTTCCCCCCATTGCCGTTCAGCTGGGAGTGTCCTTCCCCCCATTGCCGATCAGCTGGGAGTGTGCTTCCCCCATTGCCGATCAGCTGGGTGTGTGCTTCCCCGCATTGCCGATCAGCTGGATGTGTCCATCCCCCATTGCCGATCAGCTGGGTGTGTCCTTCCCCGCTTTGCCGATCAGCTGGGTTTGTGCTACCCCGCATTGCCGATCAGCTGCGTCTGTCCTTCCCCCCATTGCCGATCAGCCAGGTCTGTCCTTCCCCCATTGCCGATCAGCTGGATGTGTCCTTCCCCCATTGCCGATCAGCTGGGAGTGTGCTTCCCCACATTGCCGATCAGCTGGGTGTGTGAGTCCCCCCGTTGCCGATCAGCAGTGAGAGTTCTTCCCCCATTGCCGAACAGCTGGATGTGTCCTTCACCCATTGCCGATCAGCTGGGTGTGTCCTCCCCCCATTGCCGATCAGTTGGTTGTGTGCTTCCCCGCATTGCCGAACAGCTGGGTGTGTCCTTCGCCACATTGCCGATCAGCTGGGTTTGTGCTTCACCGCATTGCCGATCAGCTGGGTGTGTGCTTCCCCCCATTGCCGATCAGCTGCGAGTGTGCTTCCCCGCATTGCCGATCAGCTGGAATAGTCCTTCCCTCCATTGCCGATCAGCTGTGGGTGTGCTTCCCCCCATTGCCGATCAGCTGGGTCTGTCCCTCCCCGCATTGCCGATCAGCTGGGTGTGTGCTTCTCCGCATTGCCGATCAGCTGGGTCTGTCCTTCCCCGCATTGCCGGTCAGTTGGGTGTTTCCTTCCCCACATTGCCGATCAGCTGGGTCTGTCCTTCCCCGCATTGCGGATCAGCTGGGAGTGTGCCTCCACCCATTGCCGATCAGCTGGCTCTGTCCTTCCGCACATTGCCGATCAGCTGGGAGTGTGCCTCCACCCATTGCCGATCAGCTGGGTTTGTGCTTCCCCGCATTGCCGATCAGCTGGGTGTGTGCTTCCCCCCATTGCCGTTCAGCTGGGTGTGTCCTTCCCCCCATTGCCGATCAGCTGGGAGTGTGCTTCCCACATTGCCGATCAGCTGTGTGTGTTCTTCCCCGCATTGCCGATCAGCTGGGTTTGTGCTTCACCCCATTGCCGATCAGCTGCGTCTGTCCTTCCCCCCATTGCCGATCAGCTGGGTCTGTCCTTCCCCCCATTGCCGATCAGCAGGGAGTGTCCTTCCCCCATTGCCGATCAGCTGGGAGTGTGCTTCCCCACATTGCCGATCAGCTGGGTGTGTGCGTCCCCCCGTTGCCGATCAGCAGGGAGTGTCCATCCCCCATTGCCGATCAGCTGGATGTGTCCTTCCCCCATTGCCGATCAGCAGGGAGTGTCCTTCCCCCATTGCCGATCAGCTGGGAGTGTGCTTCCCAACATTGCCGATCAGCTGGGTGTGTGCGTCCCCCCGTTGCCGATCAGCAGGGAGTGTCCTTCCCCCAATGCCGATCAGCTGGATGTGTCCTTCCCCCATTGACGATCGGCTGGGTGTGTCCTCCCCCCATTACCGATCAGTTGGGTGTGCCCTTCCCCACATTGCCGATCAGCTGGGAGTGTGCTTCCCCGCATTGCCGATCAGCTGGGTGTGTGCTTCCCCGCATTGCCGATCAGCTGGGTGTGCTTCCCCGCATTGCCGATCAGCTGGGAGTGTGCTTCACCCCATTGCCGATCAGCTGGGTTTGTGCTTCCCCGCATTGCCGATCAGCTGGGTGTGTCGTTCTCCGCATTGCCAATCAGCTGGGTGTGTCCTTCCCCCCATTGCCGATCAGCTGGGTCTGCCCTCCCCCGCATTGCCGATCAGCTGGGTGTGTTGTTCTCCGCATTGCCGATCAGCTGGGTGTGTCCTTCCCCGCATTGCCGATCAGCTGGGTCTGTGCTTCCCCGCAATGCCGATCAGCTGGGAGTGTCCTTCTCCGCATTGCCGATCTGCTAGGTGTGTGCTTCCCCACATTGCCGATCAGCTGGGAGTGTGCTTCCCCCCATTGACGATCAGCTCGGAGTGTGCTTCCCCCATTGCCGATCAGCTGGGTGTGTGCTTCCCCGCATTGCCGATCAACTGGGTGTGTGCTTCCCCCCCCCATTGCCGATTATCTGGAGTGTGTTTCCCCCATTGCCGATCAGCTGGGAGTGTGCTTCCCCGCATTGCCGATCAGTTGGGTGGGTGCTTCCCCGCATTGCCGATCAGCTGGGTGTGTGCTATCCCGCATTGTCGATCAGCTGGTTGTGGCGTTCCCCGCATTGACGATCAGCTGGGTGTGTGCTTCCCCCCATTGCCGATCAGCTGGATTTGTGCTACCCCCCATTGCCGATAAGCTGGGAGTGTGCTTCCCCCCATTGCCGATCAGCTGGGTCTATCCTTCCCCCATTGCCGATCAGTTGGATGTGTCCTTCCCCCATTGCCGATCAGCTGGGAGTGTCCTTGCCCACATTGCCGTTCAGCTGGGTGTGTGCGTCCCCCCGTTGCCGATCAGCAGGGAGTGTCCTTCCCCCATTGCCGAACAGCTGGATGTGTCCTTCCCCCATTGCCGATCAGCTGGATGTGTCCTCCCCCCCATTGCCGATCAGTTGGGTGTGTGCTTCCCCGCATTGCCGAACAGCTGTGTGTGTCCTTCGCCACATTGCCGATCAGCTGAGAGTGTGCTTCCCCGCATTGCCGATCAGCTGGGTGTGTGCTTCCCTGCGTTGCCGATCAGCTGGGTGTGCTTCCCTGCATTGCCGATCAGCTGGGAGTCTGCTTCCCCGCATTGCCGATCAGCTGGGTCTATCCTTCGCGACAATGCCGATCAGCTGGGAGTGTGCTTCCCCGCATTACCGATCAGCTGGGAGAGTGCTTCCCCGCATTGATGATCAGCTGGGAGTTTGCTTCCCCGCATTGCCGATCAGCTGGCTCTGTCCTTCCCCGCATTGTCGATCAGCTGGGTGTGTGCTTCCCCGCATTGCCGATCAGATGTGTCTGTCCTTCCCCGCAGTGCCGATCAGCTGGGAGTGTGCCTCCCCCCATTGCCAAACAGATGTGTGTGTCCTTCCCCCCATTGCCGATCAGCTGGGTGTGTGCTTCCCCGCATTGCTGATCTGCTGGGTATGTGTTTCCCCCAATTGCCGATCAGCTGGGAGTGTGCTTCCCCGCATTGCCGATCAGCTGGATGTGTCCTTCCCCCCATTGCCGATCAGCTGTGGGTGTGCTTCCCCCCATTGCCGATGAGCTGGGTCTGTCCTTCCCCATATTGCCGATCAGCTGGGTGTGTGCTTCTCCGCATTGCCGATCAGCTGGGTGTGTCCTTCCCCGCATTGCCGATCAGTTGGGTGTGTCCTTCCCCACATTGCCGATCAGCTGGGTCTTTCCTTCCCCGCATTGCGGATCAGCTGGGAGTGTGCCTCCACCCATTGCCGATCAGCTGGGCCTGTCCTTCCGCGCATTGCCGATCAGCTGGGAGTGTGCATCCACCCATTGCCGATCAGCTGGGTTTGTGCTTCCCCGCATTGCCGATCAGCTGGGTGTGTGCTTCCCCCCATTGCCGTTCAGCTGGGTGTGTCCTTCCCCCCATTGCCGATCAGCTGGGAGGGTGCTTCCCCCATTGCCGATCAGCTGGGTGTGTGCTTCCCCGCATTGCCGATCAGCTGGGTGTGTCCTTCCCCCCATTGCCGATCAGCTGGGTGTGTGCTTCCCCGCATTGCCGATCAGCTGCATGTGTTCTTCCCCACATTGCCGATCAGCTGGGTTTGTGCTTCCCCGCATTGCCGATCAGCTGCGCCTGTCCTTACCCCCATTGCCGATCAGCTGGGTCTGTCCTTCCCCCCCATTGCCGATCAGCTGGGAGTGTCCTTCCGCCATTGCCGATCAGCTGGGTGTGTCCTTCCCCCATTGCCGATCAGCTGGGAGTGTGCTTCCCCACATTGCCGATCAGCTGGGTGTGTGCGTCCCCCTGTTGCCGATCAGCAGGGAGTGTCGTTCCCCCATTGCCGATCAGCTGGATGTGTCCTTCCCCCATTGACGATCAGCTGGGTGTGTCCTCCCCCCCATTGCCGATCAGTTGGGTGTGTGCTTCCCCGCATTGCCGAACAGCTGGGTGTGTCCTTCCCCACATTGCCGATCAGCTGGGAGTGTGCTTCCCCGCATTGCCGATCAGCTGGGTGTTAGCTTCCCCGCATTGCCGATCAGCTGGGAGAGTTCTACACCCCATTGCCGATCAGCTGGTAGTGTGCCTCCCCCCATTGCCGATCAGCTGGGAGTGTGCCTCCCCATTGCCGATCAGCTGGGCCTGCCCTCCCCCGCATTGCCGATCAGCTGGGTGTGTCGTTCTCCGCATTGCCGATCAGCTGGGTTTGTCCTTCCCAGCATTGCCGATCAGCTGGGTCTGTGCTTCCCCGCAATGCCGATCAGCTGTGAGTGTCCTTCCCTGCATTGCCGATCTGCTGGGTGTGTGCTTCCCCGCATTGCCGATCAGCTGGGAGTGTGCTTCCCCCCATTGACGATCAGCTGGGAGTGTGCTTCCCCCATTGCCGATCAGCTGGGTGTGTGCTTCCCCGCATTGCCGATCAACTGGGTGTGTGCTTCCCCCCCATTGCCGATCAGCTGGGAGTTTGTTTCCCCCATTGCCGATCAGCTGGGAGTGTGCTTCCCCGCATTGCCGATCAGTTGGGTGGGTGCTTCCCCGCATTGCCGATCAGCTGGGTGTGTGCTATCCCGCATTGTCGATCAGCTGGGTGTGGCGTTCCCCGCATTGACGATCAGCTGGGTGTGTGCTTCCCCGCATTGTCGATCAGCTGGATGTATCCTTCCCCGCATTGTCGATCAGCTGGGTTTGTGCTTCCCCCCATTGCCGATAAGCTGGGAGTGTGCTTCCCCCCATTGCCGATCAGCTGGGCGTGTCCTTCTCCGCATTGCCGAAGAGCTGGGTGTGTCCTTCCCCACATTGCCGATCAACTGGGTCTGTCCTTCCCCGCATTGCCGATCAGCCTGCAGAGTGCCTCCCCCATTGCCGAACAGCTGTGTTTGTCCTTCCTCCCATTGCCGATCAGCTGGGTGTGTGCTTCCCCGCATTGCCGATATGCTGGGTGTGTGCTTCCCCCCATTGCCGAATAGCTGTGTGTGTCTTTCCCCCCATTGCCGATATGCTGGGTGTGTGACTCCCCCCATTGTCGATCAGCTGGGAATGCGCTTCCCCGCGTTGCCGATCAGCTGGGTGTGTCCTTCCCCCCATTGCCGATCAGCTGGGAGTGTGCTTCCCCCCATTGCCGATCAGCTGGGTCTGTCCTTCCCCGCATTGCCGATCAGCTGTGTGTGTGCTTCCCCGCATCGCCGATCAGCTGGGTATGTGCTTCCCTGCATTGCCGATTAGATGGCTATGTCCTTCCCCCCATTGCCAATCAGCTGGGTGTGTCCTTCACCCCATTGCCAATCAGCTGGGTGTGTCCTTCCCCGCATTGCCGATCAGCTGGGTCTATCCATCCCCGCATTGCCGATAAGCTGGG
Organism: Scyliorhinus torazame; assembly: GCF_047496885.1. Classification (NCBI taxonomy): domain Eukaryota; kingdom Metazoa; phylum Chordata; class Chondrichthyes; order Carcharhiniformes; family Scyliorhinidae; genus Scyliorhinus; species Scyliorhinus torazame. The sequence goes on from NW_027307854.1 coordinate 216,447, forward strand.
AGTGTGCCTCCACCCATTGCCGATCAGCTTGGAGTGTGCCTCCACCCATTGCCGATCAGTTGGTTCTGTCCTTCCCCTCATTGCCGATCAGCTGGGAGTGTGCCTCCACCCATTGCCGATCAACTGGGAATGTGCTTCCCCGCATTGCCGATAAGATGGGATTGTGCTTCCCCCCATTGCCAATCAACTGGATGTGTCCTTCCCCCTATTGCCGATCAGCTGGGATTGTGCTTCCCCCATTGCCGATCAGCTGGGTGAGTGATTCCCCGCATTGCCGATCAGCTGGGTGTTTCCTTCCCCCCATTGCCGATCAGTTGGGTCAGTCCTTCCCCGCAATGCCGATCAGCTGGGACTGTCCTTCCCCGCATTGCCGATCAGCTGGGTGTGTGCTTCCCAGCATTGCCGATCAGCTGGAAGTGTGCTTCCCCCCATTGCAGGTCAGCTGGGAGTGTGCTTACCCATTGCCGATCAGCTGGGTGTGTGCTTCCCCGAATTGCCGTTCAGCTGGGTGTGTGCTTCCCCCCCATCGCCGATCAGCTGGGAGTGTGCTTCCCCGCATTGCCGATCAGATGGGTCTGACCATCCCCGCATTGCCGATCAGCTGGGAGTGTGCCTCCCCCATTGCCGATCAGCTGGGTGAGTGCTTCTCCCATATTGCCGATCTGCTGGGTGTGTCCTTCCCCCCATTGCCGATCAACTGGGTGTGTGCTTCCCCGCATTGCCGATCAGCTGGGTGTGTCCTTCCCCGCTTTGCCAATCAGCTGGGAGTGTGCTTCACCCCATTGCCGATCAGCTGGGTGTGTTCTTCCCCGCATTGCCGATCAGCTGGGAGTGTGCTTCGCCCCATTGCCGATCAACTGGGTGTGTGCTTCCCCGCATTGCCGATCAGCTGGGTGTGTCCTTCCCAGCATTGCCGATCAGCAGGGAGTGTGCTTTCCCACCATTGCCGATCAGCTGGGTGTGTGCTTCCCCGCATTGCCGATCTGCTGGGTGTGTCCTTCCCCCCATTGCCGATCAGCTGGGCCTGTCCTTCCCCGCATTGCCGATCAACTGGTTGTGTGCTTCCCTGCGTTGCCGATCAGCCTGGTGTGTCCTTACCCGCATTGCCGTTCAGCTGGGTGTGTGCTTCCCCCCATTGCCGATCAGCTGCGAGTGTGCTTTCCCCATTGCCGATCAGCTGGGTATGTCCTTCCCCCCATTGCCGATCAGCTGGGTCTGTCCTTCCCCGCATTGCCAATCAGCTGGGTATGTGCTTCCCCCCATTGCCGATCAGCTGGGTGTGTCCCTCCCTCCATTGCCGATCAGCTGGGTTTGGCCTTCCCCCCATTGCCGATCAGCTGGGTGTGTGCTTCCCCGCATTGCCGATCAGCTGGGTGTGTCCTTCCCCCCATTGCCGATCAGCTGGGTGTGTGCTTCCCCGCATTGCCGATCAGCTGTATGTGTTCTTCCCCACATTGCCGATCAGCTGGGTTTGTGCTTCCCCGCATTGCCGATCAGCTGCGTCTGTCCTTACCCCCATTGCCGATCAGCTGGGTCTGTCCTTCCCCCCCATTGCCGATCAGCTGGGAGTGTCCTTCCGCCATTGCCGATCAGCTGGGTGTGTCCTTCCCCCATTGCCGATCAGCTGGGAGTGTGCTTCCCCACATTGCCGATCAGCTGGGTGTGTGCGTCCCCCCGTTGCCGATCAGCAGGGAGTGTCGTTCCCCCATTGCCTATCAGCTGGATGTGTTCCCCCATTGACGATCAGCTGGGTATGCCCTCCCCCCCATTGCCGATCAGTTGGGTGTGTGCTTCCCCGCATTGCCGAACAGCTGGGTGTGTCCTTCCCCACATTGCCGATCAGCTGGGAGTGTGCTTCCCCGCATTGCCGAAAAGCTGGGTGTTTGCTTCCCCGCATTGCCGATCAGCTGGGAGAGTTCTACACCCCATTGCCGATCAGCTGGTAGTGTGCCTCCCCCCATTGCCGATCAGCTGGGAGTGTGCCTCCCCCCATTGCCGATCAGCTGGGTCTGCCCTCCCCCGCATTGCCGATCAGCTGGGTGTGTCGTTCTCCGCATTGCCGATCAGCTGGATGTGTCCTTCCCCGCATTGCTGATCAGCTGGGTCTGTGCTTCCCCGCAATGCCGATCAGCTGTGAGTGTCCTTCCCTGCATTGCCGATCTGCTGGGTGTGTGCTTCCCCGCATTGCCGATCAGCTGGGAGTGTGCTTCCCCCCATTGACGATCAGCTGGGTGTGTGCTTCCCCCATTGCCGATCAGCTGGGTGTGTGCTTCCCCGCATTGCCGATCAACTGGGTGTGTGCTTCCCCCCCATTGCCGACCAGCTGGGAGTGTGTTTCCCCCATTGCCGATCAGCTGGGAGTGTGCTTCCCCGCATTGCCGATCAGTTGGGTGGGTGCTTCCCCGCATTGCCGATCAGCTGGGTGTGTGCTATCCCGCATTGTCGATCAGCTGGGTGTGGCGTTCCCCGCATTGACGATCAGCTGGGTGTGTGCTTCCCCGCATTGCCGATCAGCTGGATGTATCCTTCCCCGCATTGTCGATCAGCTGGGTTTGTGCTTCCCCCCATTGCCGATAAGCTGGGAGTGTGCTTCCCCCCATTGCCGATCAGCTGGGCGTGTCCTTCTCCGCATTGCCGAAGAGCTGGGTGTGTCCTTCCCCGCATTGCCGATCAGCTGGGTCTGTCCTTCCCCGCATTGCCGATCAGCCTGGAGAGTGCCTCCCCCTTTGCCGAACAGCTGTGTTTTTCCTTCCCCCCATTGCCGATCAGCTGGGTGTGTGCTTCCCCGCATTGCTGATATGCTGGGTGTGTGCTTCCCCCCATTGCCGAATAGCTGTGTGTGTCTTTCCCCCCATTGCCGATATGCTGGGTGTGTGACTCCCCCCATTGTCGATCAGCTGGGAGTGCACTTCCCCGCGTTGCCGATCAGCTGGGTGTGTCCTTCCCCCCATTGCCGATCAGCTGGGAGTGTGCTTCCCCCCATTGCTGATCAGCTGGGTCTGTCCTTCCCCGCATTGCCGATCAGCTGTGTGTGTGCTTCCCCGCATCGCCGATCAGCTGGGTATGTCCTTCCCCGCATTGCCGATCAGCTGGGTCTATCCATCCCCGCATTGCCGATAAGCTGGGAGTGTGCCTCCACCCATTGCCGATCAGCTTGGAGTGTGCCTCCACCCATTGCCGATCAGTTGGTTCTGTCCTTCCCCTCATTGCCGATCAGCTGGGAGTGTGCCTCCACCCATTGCCGATCAACTGGGAATGTGCTTCCCCGCATTGCCGATAAGATGGGATTGTGCTTCCCCCCATTGCCAATCAACTGGATGTGTCCTTCCCCCCATTGCCGATCAGCTGGGTGTGTGCTTCCCCGCATTGCCGATCAGCTGCATGTGTTCTTCCCCACATTGCCGATCAGCTGGGTTTGTGCTTCCCCGCATTGCCGATCAGCTGCGCCTGTCCTTACCCCCATTGCCGATCAGCTGGGTCTGTCCTTCCCCCCCATTGCCGATCAGCTGGGAGTGTCCTTCCGCCATTGCCGATCAGCTGGGTGTGTCCTTCCCCCATTGCCGATCAGCTGGGAGTGTGCTTCCCCACATTGCCGATCAGCTGGGTGTGTGCGTCCCCCTGTTGCCGATCAGCAGGGAGTGTCGTTCCCCCATTGCCGATCAGCTGGATGTGTCCTTCCCCCATTGACGATCAGCTGGGTGTGTCCTCCCCCCCATTGCCGATCAGTTGGGTGTGTGCTTCCCCGCATTGCCGAACAGCTGGGTGTGTCCTTCCCCACATTGCCGATCAGCTGGGAGTGTGCTTCCCCGCATTGCCGATCAGCTGGGTGTTAGCTTCCCCGCATTGCCGATCAGCTGGGAGAGTTCTACACCCCATTGCCGATCAGCTGGTAGTGTGCCTCCCCCCATTGCCGATCAGCTGGGAGTGTGCCTCCCCATTGCCGATCAGCTGGGCCTGCCCTCCCCCGCATTGCCGATCAGCTGGGTGTGTCGTTCTCCGCATTGCCGATCAGCTGGGTTTGTCCTTCCCAGCATTGCCGATCAGCTGGGTCTGTGCTTCCCCGCAATGCCGATCAGCTGTGAGTGTCCTTCCCTGCATTGCCGATCTGCTGGGTGTGTGCTTCCCCGCATTGCCGATCAGCTGGGAGTGTGCTTCCCCCCATTGACGATCAGCTGGGAGTGTGCTTCCCCCATTGCCGATCAGCTGGGTGTGTGCTTCCCCGCATTGCCGATCAACTGGGTGTGTGCTTCCCCCCCATTGCCGATCAGCTGGGAGTTTGTTTCCCCCATTGCCGATCAGCTGGGAGTGTGCTTCCCCGCATTGCCGATCAGTTGGGTGGGTGCTTCCCCGCATTGCCGATCAGCTGGGTGTGTGCTATCCCGCATTGTCGATCAGCTGGGTGTGGCGTTCCCCGCATTGACGATCAGCTGGGTGTGTGCTTCCCCGCATTGTCGATCAGCTGGATGTATCCTTCCCCGCATTGTCGATCAGCTGGGTTTGTGCTTCCCCCCATTGCCGATAAGCTGGGAGTGTGCTTCCCCCCATTGCCGATCAGCTGGGCGTGTCCTTCTCCGCATTGCCGAAGAGCTGGGTGTGTCCTTCCCCACATTGCCGATCAACTGGGTCTGTCCTTCCCCGCATTGCCGATCAGCCTGCAGAGTGCCTCCCCCATTGCCGAACAGCTGTGTTTGTCCTTCCTCCCATTGCCGATCAGCTGGGTGTGTGCTTCCCCGCATTGCCGATATGCTGGGTGTGTGCTTCCCCCCATTGCCGAATAGCTGTGTGTGTCTTTCCCCCCATTGCCGATATGCTGGGTGTGTGACTCCCCCCATTGTCGATCAGCTGGGAATGCGCTTCCCCGCGTTGCCGATCAGCTGGGTGTGTCCTTCCCCCCATTGCCGATCAGCTGGGAGTGTGCTTCCCCCCATTGCCGATCAGCTGGGTCTGTCCTTCCCCGCATTGCCGATCAGCTGTGTGTGTGCTTCCCCGCATCGCCGATCAGCTGGGTATGTGCTTCCCTGCATTGCCGATTAGATGGCTATGTCCTTCCCCCCATTGCCAATCAGCTGGGTGTGTCCTTCACCCCATTGCCAATCAGCTGGGTGTGTCCTTCCCCGCATTGCCGATCAGCTGGGTCTATCCATCCCCGCATTGCCGATAAGCTGGGAGTGTGCCTCCACCCATTGCCGATCAGCTTGGAGTGTGCCTCCACCCATTGCCGATCAGTTGGTTCTGTCCTTCCCCTCATTGCCGATCAGCTGGGAGTGTGCCTCCACCCATTGCCGATCAACTGGGAATGTGCTTCCCCGCATTGCCGATAAGATGGGATTGTGCTTCCCCCCATTGCCAATCAACTGGATGTGTCCTTCCCCCTATTGCCGATCAGCTGGGATTGTGCTTCCCCCATTGCCGATCAGCTGGGTGAGTGATTCCCCGCATTGCCGATCAGCTGGGTGTTTCCTTCCCCCCATTGCCGATCAGTTGGGTCAGTCCTTCCCCGCAATGCCGATCAGCTGGGACTGTCCTTCCCCGCATTGCCGATCAGCTGGGTGTGTGCTTCCCAGCATTGCCGATCAGCTGGAAGTGTGCTTCCCCCCATTGCAGGTCAGCTGGGAGTGTGCTTACCCATTGCCGATCAGCTGGGTGTGTGCTTCCCCGAATTGCCGTTCAGCTGGGTGTGTGCTTCCCCCCCATCGCCGATCAGCTGGGAGTGTGCTTCCCCGCATTGCCGATCAGATGGGTCTGACCATCCCCGCATTGCCGATCAGCTGGGAGTGTGCCTCCCCCATTGCCGATCAGCTGGGTGAGTGCTTCTCCCATATTGCCGATCTGCTGGGTGTGTCCTTCCCCCCATTGCCGATCAACTGGGTGTGTGCTTCCCCGCATTGCCGATCAGCTGGGTGTGTCCTTCCCCGCTTTGCCAATCAGCTGGGAGTGTGCTTCACCCCATTGCCGATCAGCTGGGTGTGTTCTTCCCCGCATTGCCGATCAGCTGGGAGTGTGCTTCGCCCCATTGCCGATCAACTGGGTGTGTGCTTCCCCGCATTGCCGATCAGCTGGGTGTGTCCTTCCCAGCATTGCCGATCAGCAGGGAGTGTGCTTTCCCCCCATTGCCGATCAGCTGGGTGTGTGCTTCCCCGCATTGCCGATCTGCTGGGTGTGTCCTTCCCCCCATTGCCGATCAGCTGGGCCTGTCCTTCCCCGCATTGCCGATCAACTGGTTGTGTGCTTCCCTGCGTTGCCGATCAGCCTGGTGTGTCCTTACCCGCATTGCCGTTCAGCTGGGTGTGTGCTTCCCCCCATTGCCGATCAGCTGCGAGTGTGCTTTCCCCATTGCCGATCAGCTGGGTATGTCCTTCCCCCCATTGCCGATCAGCTGGGTCTGTCCTTCCCCGCATTGCCAATCAGCTGGGTATGTGCTTCCCCCCATTGCCGATCAGCTGGGTGTGTCCCTCCCTCCATTGCCGATCAGCTGGGTTTGGCCTTCCCCCCATTGCCGATCAGCTGGGTGTGTGCTTCCCCGCATTGCCGATCAGCTGGGTGTGTCCTTCCCCCCATTGCCGATCAGCTGGGTGTGTGCTTCCCCGCATTGCCGATCAGCTGTATGTGTTCTTCCCCACATTGCCGATCAGCTGGGTTTGTGCTTCCCCGCATTGCCGATCAGCTGCGTCTGTCCTTACCCCCATTGCCGATCAGCTGGGTCTGTCCTTCCCCCCCCATTGCCGATCAGCTGGGAGTGTCCTTCCGCCATTGCCGATCAGCTGGGTGTGTCCTTCCCCCATTGCCGATCAGCTGGGAGTGTGCTTCCCCACATTGCCGATCAGCTGGGTGTGTGCGTCCCCCCGTTGCCGATCAGCAGGGAGTGTCGTTCCCCCATTGCCTATCAGCTGGATGTGTTCCCCCATTGACGATCAGCTGGGTATGCCCTCCCCCCCATTGCCGATCAGTTGGGTGTGTGCTTCCCCGCATTGCCGAACAGCTGGGTGTGTCCTTCCCCACATTGCCGATCAGCTGGGAGTGTGCTTCCCCGCATTGCCGAAAAGCTGGGTGTTTGCTTCCCCGCATTGCCGATCAGCTGGGAGAGTTCTACACCCCATTGCCGATCAGCTGGTAGTGTGCCTCCCCCCATTGCCGATCAGCTGGGAGTGTGCCTCCCCCCATTGCCGATCAGCTGGGTCTGCCCTCCCCCGCATTGCCGATCAGCTGGGTGTGTCGTTCTCCGCATTGCCGATCAGCTGGATGTGTCCTTCCCCGCATTGCTGATCAGCTGGGTCTGTGCTTCCCCGCAATGCCGATCAGCTGTGAGTGTCCTTCCCTGCATTGCCGATCTGCTGGGTGTGTGCTTCCCCGCATTGCCGATCAGCTGGGAGTGTGCTTCCCCCCATTGACGATCAGCTGGGTGTGTGCTTCCCCCATTGCCGATCAGCTGGGTGTGTGCTTCCCCGCATTGCCGATCAACTGGGTGTGTGCTTCCCCCCCATTGCCGACCAGCTGGGAGTGTGTTTCCCCCATTGCCGATCAGCTGGGAGTGTGCTTCCCCGCATTGCCGATCAGTTGGGTGGGTGCTTCCCCGCATTGCCGATCAGCTGGGTGTGTGCTATCCCGCATTGTCGATCAGCTGGGTGTGGCGTTCCCCGCATTGACGATCAGCTGGGTGTGTGCTTCCCCGCATTGCCGATCAGCTGGATGTATCCTTCCCCGCATTGTCGATCAGCTGGGTTTGTGCTTCCCCCCATTGCCGATAAGCTGGGAGTGTGCTTCCCCCCATTGCCGATCAGCTGGGCGTGTCCTTCTCCGCATTGCCGAAGAGCTGGGTGTGTCCTTCCCCGCATTGCCGATCAGCTGGGTCTGTCCTTCCCCGCATTGCCGATCAGCCTGGAGAGTGCCTCCCCCTTTGCCGAACAGCTGTGTTTTTCCTTCCCCCCATTGCCGATCAGCTGGGTGTGTGCTTCCCCGCATTGCTGATATGCTGGGTGTGTGCTTCCCCCCATTGCCGAATAGCTGTGTGTGTCTTTCCCCCCATTGCCGATATGCTGGGTGTGTGACTCCCCCCATTGTCGATCAGCTGGGAGTGCACTTCCCCGCGTTGCCGATCAGCTGGGTGTGTCCTTCCCCCCATTGCCGATCAGCTGGGAGTGTGCTTCCCCCCATTGCTGATCAGCTGGGTCTGTCCTTCCCCGCATTGCCGATCAGCTGTGTGTGTGCTTCCCCGCATCGCCGATCAGCTGGGTATGTCCTTCCCCGCATTGCCGATCAGCTGGGTCTATCCATTCCCGCATTGCCGATAAGCTGGGAGTGTGCCTCCACCCATTGCCGATCAGCTTGGAGTGTGCCTCCACCCATTGCCGATCAGTTGGTTCTGTCCTTCCCCTCATTGCCGATCAGCTGGGAGTGTGCCTCCACCCATTGCCGATCAACTGGGAATGTGCTTCCCCGCATTGCCGATAAGATGGGATTGTGCTTCCCCCCATTGCCAATCAACTGGATGTGTCCTTCCCCCTATTGCCGATCAGCTGGGATTGTGCTTCCCCCATTGCCGATCAGCTGGGTGAGTGATTCCCCGCATTGCCGATCAGCTGGGTGTGTTCTTCCCCCCATTGCCGATCAGTTGGGTCAGTCCTTCCCCGCAATGCCGATCAGCTGGGACTGTCCTTCCCCGCATTGCCGATCAGCTGGGTGTGTGCTTCCCAGCATTGCCGATCAGCTGGAAGTGTGCTTCCCCCCATTGCCGGTCAGCTGGGAGTGTGCTTACCCATTGCCGATCAGCTGGGTGTGTGCTTCCCCGAATTGCCGTTCAGCTGGGTGTGTGCTTCCCCCCCATAGCCGATCAGCTGGGAGTGTGCTTCCCCGCATTGCCGATCAGATGGGTCTGACCATCCCCGCATTGCCGATCAGCTGGGAGTGTGCCTCCCCCATTGCCGATCAGCTGGGTGAGTGCTTCTCCCATATTGCCGATCTGCTGGGTGTGTCCTTCCCCCCATTGCTGATCAACTGGGTGTGTGCTTCCCCGCATTGCCGATCAGCTGGGTGTGTCCATCCCCGCTTTGCCGATCAGCTGGGAGTGTGCTTCACCCCATTGCCGATCAGCTGGGTGTGTTCTTCCCCGCATTGCCGATCAGCTGGGAGTGTGCTTCGCCCCATTGCCGATCAACTGGGTGTGTGCTTCCCCGCATTGCCGATCAGCTGGGTGTGTCCTTCCCCGCATTGCCGATCAGCAGGGAGTGTGCTTTCCCCCCATTGCCGATCAGCTGGGTGTGTGCTTCCCCGCATTGCCGATCTGCTGGGTGTGTCCTTCCCCCCATTGCCGATCAGCTGGGCCTGTCCTTCCCCGCATTGCCGATCAACTGGTTGTGTGCTTCCCTGCATTGCCGATCAGCCTGGTGTGTCCTTACCCGCATTGCCGTTCAGCTGGGTGTGTGCTTCCCCCCATTGCCGATCAGCTGCGAGTGTGCTTTCCCCATTGCCGATCAGCTGGGTATGTCCTTCCCCCCATTGCCGATCAGCTGGGTCTGTCCTTCCCCGCATTGCCAATCAGCTGGGTGTGTGCTTCCCCCCATTGCCGATCAGCTGGGTGTGTCCCTCCCTCCATTGCCGATCAGCTGGGTTTGGCCTTCCCCCCATTGCCGATCAGCTGGGAGTGTGCTTCCACCCATTGCCGATCAGCTGGGTGTGGCCTTCCCCCCATTGCCGATCAGCTGGGAGTGTGCCTCCACTCATTGCCGATCAGCTGGGAGTGTCCTTCCCCGCATTGCCGATCAGCTGGGAGTGTGCTTCCCCCCATTGCCGATCAGCTGGCAGTGTGCCTCCACCCATTGCCGATCAGCTGGGTCTGTCCTTCATCTCATTGCCGATCAGCCGGAAGTGTGTTCCCCTATTGCCGATCAGCTGGGTATGTCATTCCCCCCCATTGCCGATCAGCTGTGAGTGAGCTTCCCCCATTGCCGATCAGCTGGGTGTGTGCTTCCCCGCATTGCCGATCAGCTGGGCGTGTGCTTCCTCCCCATTACCGATCAGCTGGGAGTGTGCTTCCCCCATTGCCGATCAGCTGGGAGTGTGCATCCCCCATTGCCGAACAGCTGTATGTGTCCTTCCCGCTATTGCCGATCAGCTGGGTGTGTGCTTCCCCGCATTGCAGATCAGCTGAGTGTGTGCTTCCCCCCATTGCCGATCAGCTGGGAGAACTTTGGTAAGGCCACATTTGGAGTACTGTGCACAGTTCTGGTCGCCTCATTTTAGGAAGGGTGTGGAAGCTTTGGAAAAGGTGCAAAGAAGATTTACCAGGACGTTGCCTGGAATGGAAAGTAGGTGTTACGAGGAAAGGTTGAGGGTGCTAGGCCTTTTCTCATTAGAACGGAGAAGGATGAGGGGCGACTTGATAGAGGTTCATAAGATGATCAGGGGAATAGATAGAGTAGCCAGTCAGAGACTTTTTCCCCGGGTGGAACAAACCATTACAAGGGGACATAAATTTAAGGTGAAAGGTGGAAGATATAGGAGGGATATCAGAGGTAGGTTCTTTATCCAGAGAGTAGTGGGGGCATGGAATGCACTGCCTGTGGAAGTAGTTGAGTCGGAAACATTAGGGACCTTCAAGCAGCTATTGGATAGGTACATGGATTACGGTAAAATGATATAGTGTAGATTTATTTGTTCTCAAGGGCAGCACGGTAGCATTGTGGATAGCACAATTGCTTCACAGCTCCAGGGTCCCCGGTTCGATTCTGGCTTGGGTTACTGTCTGTGCGGAGTCTGCACGTCCTCCCCGTGTCTGCGTGGGTTTCCTCCGGGTGCTCCGGTTTCCTCCCACAGTCCAAAGATGTGCAGGTTAGGTGAATTGGCCAAGGATAAATTGCCCTTAATGTCCAAAATTGCCCTTGGTGTTGAGTGGACGTGTTGAGTTTGGGTAGGGTGCTCTTTCCAAGAGCCGGTGCAGACTCAAAGGGCCGAATGGCCTCCTTCTGCACTGTAAATTCAATGATAATCTCTGATTAATCGAGGACAAAGGTTCGGCACAACATCGTGGGCCATAGGGCCTGTTCTGTGCTGTATTTTCTATGTTCTATGTACCCACACCCCACCTCCACTCACTCTCTTTCACGTTTACAGAGTACATCTGCGGCCCTCCCATTCCCTTCCTTCACCTATCTGTCCTCATTTGCAGCGATCGACTGACGACCTATTTTCATAACAACCCGCCGAATCCACAGTTCCCTCGTGTACAGATCCTACATCCATTCTCCCAGTTCCTCCGCCTCCATGACCTCTGATTGATGAGAGTAGGGCAGTGGATGTTGCCTACATGTACTTCGGTAAGGCATTTGACAAGGCCCCTATGGAAGGCTGATACAGAAGGTGAAATCACAGGTCAGAGGTGAGCTGTCAAGATGGATACATTACTGGCTCGGTCATTGAGGACCGAGGGTAACAGTGGAAGGGTGCGATTCTGAATGGAGGGCAGTGACTAGTGGCCATCCTCAATGATCAGTGCTGGGCCATTTGCTGTTTGTAATAAATAAAACAATATGGAGGGAAATGTAACAGATTTGATTAATACGTTTGTGGACGACACAATGGTTGGTGAAATTGCGGATAACGATGCGTTGGGGGGGGGGGGTGGCGGTCATTTTCGGGGAAATTGGAAAACCCAATTTAAAGGAGGAGGTAAGAGTTCAAGTTAACAATGTGGTGGAAGGTTACCAGAAAATAAAAGGGAGGGACAGAACTGGTGACTGTCTTTATGTATGTTTATAAGATAAAGATAGATAGTTTTTTGAAGAATAAAGGGATTAAGGGTTATGGTGTTCGGGCCGGAAAGTGGCGCTGAGTCCACAAAAGATCAGCCATGATCTCATTGAATGGTGGAGCAGGCTCGTGGGGCCAGATGGCCTACTCCTGTTCCTAGTTCTTATGTTCTTTTGTACCAAGGAATTATAGAAGAGTTGGGAAATCTAAAATTGAAACAAATTTAAAACGTTTCTTTCTAGATGCATGAAGTAGTCGTAACAAACTTAATGAGCAACAGCGCAAATTAAAACAGGTTATGACTTGGTGGGGTTTCCTAAAACGTGGTCACAGAGAGACCAGATTTCGGAATTGAATATCGAAAGCTACGCACTATTTCAGAAAGATAGGCTGAAAGGAAAAGGAGACGCCGTCTCCCTGCTGGTGAGGAAAGGGATCAGTGCTGGAATGAGAAATGACATAAGCACGGAGATCAAGATGTTGAATCAATCTGGGCAGAAATAAGAAATAACAAAGGGAAGAAGCCCTTGGTACGAGTCATCTATAGGTCCCCAAACAATGGTTCTACAGTACGGTACATGATAAACCAGTAAATACTGAGGACTTATAAGGAAGGTATGACAATAATGAACGTTAATTTTAATATGCACATAGACTTGAGGAATCAAATAGACAAGGGTGACCTGGAGGCTGATTTCATTGAATGCATTGGAGATTGTTACCTGGAACAGTAATGATGGGGAACCAACCAGGGAGGAGGCGACTTCCGATTTGGTATTTTACAATGAGGAGGAATTAATTAATTACCTCATAGTTTAGGTTCCACGAGGAAGTAGTGACCATAGTATGGTGGAATCAAAGATTCAGTTTGGGGGCGAGAAAGTGGAGTCCCACACTATTATTCACGAAATTACATAGACATGGTCAGATTTGGCCCATGTATTATGCAGGAAAGCTAAAAGGTAGGACAGCTGATGAGCAGTGGCAATTGTTTCAGAAGATACTCAATTCCTCACAACTAAAATATATCCCCGAGAGGAAGAAATATGGGAGAATGTGTAAAAAAAAAATCAATGACTAAACAACGAGATCAAGCACGTTATAAAGAAAACAACTACGTTATATCATATTGCGAAGTCCAGTGGCAGACTGGAAGATTGGGACATTTTCAAACATAAACAGAGGGATACTAAAAAAGTAATAAAAACAAATAAGGTACATTACGAAAACAAACGAGCATGGCATATCAAAAAGGATGGCAAAAGCTTCTACAGGTACATAAAAGGGAAGACAGTCGCTAAGGTTAATGTCGGCCTCTTGGAAGATGAAACCGGAGAGTTACTAATGGGGAACACAGGAATGACAGAGATGCTAAATCAACATTTGCCTCAGTTTCCACGATGGAGGACACTAGTACCTATGGGAACGGACATTTCAGAGGTAACAGAATGATTGGAACTTGGAACTATGAGCATCAATAGGGAAAGGAACCCCTCAACAAACTCTTGGGATTGAGGGAAAACAAGTCCCCAGGGCCTGGCGTCCTACATCCTCGGGCGTTAAAGAAAGTTACAGCAGATGTAGTGGATCCATTGGTTATGAAATTCCAAAATTACATGGACATGGGGAAGATTCCAGTGGATTGGAAAAATGCTAACTAACGTCCATATTCAAAGATGGAGGGAGGCAGAATGAGGGAAATTACAGACTAATTACTTTAACATTTGTTATTGGAAAATTGTGAGAATCAATTATCAAGGATGTAATATCAGGACATTTAAGGAAAGCAAAAGCTCTATCCATCAGAGTCAATATGGTTTTTTGAAGGGCAAATCACGTTTGACTAATTTGCTTAGTTTTTCGAAGATGTAACAAGCAAAGTGGATAATGGGGATTCTGTAACTGCCGTAAATCTGGACTTCCGGCAGTATTTGATATGGTGCAGCACAGAAGATTGATTCACAAGGTGAGATCACATGGGGTAGGAGTTATTTATTGGCGTGGATAGAAGACTGGCTGGCTGACAGGAGACAGATTCGGGATAAATGGGTTCGGATTCTGAATGGCAAGATTAAATTAATCATAGAATCATATAATCATATAATTTGCAGTGCAGAAGGAGGCCATTCAGCCCATCGAGTCTGCACCGACCATTAGAAAGAGTACCCTACCCAAGGTCCACACCTCCACCCTAACCCCATAACCCAGTAACCCCACCAAACACTAAGGGCAATTTTGGACACGAAGGGCAATTTATCATGGCCAATCCACCTAACCTGCACATCTTTGGACTGTGGGAGGAAACCGGAGCACCCGGAGGAAACCCACGCACACACGGGGGGATGTGCAGACTCCGCACAGACAGGGACCCAAGCCGGGAATCGGGGTGCCACAGGGTTAGGTCTTGGGCCCCAGCCATACAAAACCTATATTAACGACTTGGATACAGGGATAGAAGTTTCTATTGCCAAATTTGCAGATGACACTTAAGTAGTTGGGACACTAAGGTGCAATAACGAAATAAGAACGTTACAAATGGAGAGAGATAGGTGAGGACAGTGTGCCAAAATGTGGCAGGTCGAGATAACATTGAACATAGAACAGTACAACACAGTACAGGCCCTTCAGCCCACGATGTTGTGCGGACCATTTATTCTAACCTAAGATCAACCAAACCTACACCCCTTCAATTTACTGCTGTCCATGTGCCTGTCCAAGAGTCGCTTAAATGTTCCTAATGACTCTGACTCCACCACCTCTGCTGGCAGTGCATTCCACACACCCACCACTCTCTGTGTAAAGAACCTACCTCTGACATCTGCCCTATACCTTCGACCAATCACCTTAAAGTTATGTCCCCTCGTGACAGTCATTTCCACCCTGGGGAAAGGTCTGTGGTTATCCACTCGATCCATGCCTCTCATCACCTTGTACACCTCTATCAAATCACCTCTCTGCCTTCTTTGCTCCAGGGAGAAAAGCCCTAGCTCCCTGAATCTTTCTTCTTAAGGCATGCCCTCCAGTCCAGGCAGCATCCTGGTAAATCGCCTATGCACCCTCTGCAAAGCATCCACATCCTTCCTATAATGAGGCGACCAGAACTGGACACAATATTCCAAGTGTGGCCTAACCAGGGGTTTATAAAGCTGCAGCAAAACCTCGCAGCTCTTAAGCTCAATCCCCCTGTTAATGGAAGTCAACACACCATACTGTTGCTAACTTTGGCTGGCTCTTAATTCGTTGCCCGTTGTGTCGTTACTTAATTTGCTCTGTTTCAACAACCTTTACTCGAGAATCGCCAGGTATCTTTATGATACCGCCACGAGTTTCGAGTTCATGTCGTGATCAATAACTCAACACACCAATTAGTAAGATTCAAATCAAAACACATTTATTATACACAGTAAATCACTACTCATGCATAAAACTCTATGTACTAGACTATCTCTATCACTAAAAGGCCTATACTTAGCTTCGGAACTGGCCCACCAGGTCAGGGGAACACATGGCCTTTCGTTCGATCCTGAGTCTGCAGGATTCAAAAGCTGGCATTGACTGGTAGCTAGGAGCGCCTATCTCGTAGCGTGCATTGACTGGAGACGTACTTGGTTGGTGCGGCAGCTAGGCAGTTTACTGTCAAGGGTTGGTTCGCGTTGCTGAGTGACCCTGCCAAGAAGGACGAATTGAACTTGGGGACTCTACTTTATAGTCCCCAGGGGCTTCGCGCCTTTCGGGGCGGATCCCGTATCTGGTCCCAAGTGATTAGACTACGTTCCGATCACTTGGATCGATTTCTCCAATACTGGAGTTGTTCCCTGATCGCTGGGCGGTTCCTAAATCTCCGATGGCCTTCTCAGCCAAGTTCTGCACCCTGTCAATGTCCTGTTGCAACCTGCAACAACCCTCAACACTATCAACAACTCCCCCAACCTTCGTGCCATTGGCAAACTTGTTAATCCACCCTTCCACTTCCTCTTCCAAGTCATTTATAAAAAACACAAAGAGCAGAGGTCCAAGAACATGGATACGTATTTGGTCGAAATAATAGAAAAGCAGCCTATTATCTAAATGGGCAAAGACTTTGGGGTGCTCCGATGCAGATGGACCTGGATGTCCCTGTGCAGGAGTCACAGAAAACAAGCAGGCTTGTGCAGCAGGTAATAAGGAAATCAAATGGAATGTTAGCATTTATGGCAAAAGGAATTGAGTATAAAGACAAGGAAATGTTGTTGCAACTGTACAAGGCATTTGTGAGACCGCACCAAGAGTCTCGTACACAGTTTTAGAGACTTATTTGAGGAAAGATGTAGTGTCTGTTGGCCAGTTCAGAGGAGGTTGACTAGATTCATTCTAGAGATGAGAGGTTTGTCGGATGAAGAGAGATTGGACAGTTTCGGCATGTACCTTCTAGAGTTTAGAAGAGTGAGGGGAGATCAAATTGAAGTATAGATGCTAAAAGACAAGGATTAAATCGACGTAGTGTTGATGCTTCCTCTGGTGGGCATTCCAAAACGAGATGCAAGAATCGTAGAATAATAGGTAGCAAATTTAAAACAGATTTCAGGGAGCCATTCAGAGGAGGAGCAGTCTCTTTCAGGGCGGGAACCTGAGAACATCTAAGACACTCAGAAGGTAAGTAAGTGATTTTTACTAATTTTTACTTTTATTACCTTTTCAAATTGTGTGTGCGTGTGTGTGTGTGTGTGTGTGTGTGGGGGGGGGGTAACTGAAGTGACATCACAGAAAAGCTGTGACCTGAGTGGCTGGTTGGGAATCTACACTAAATTTTAAAAAAACAGCATTGCTAACTAATTAACCCTAATTACTTAATTATAATTTAGAGGGGTATCTAAGCCAGAGATCGGAGAGTACTATATTTAGCTTTCACATTTATAGTAGAAATCTAGTGCTAGGAAACAGTAACTTTTTTTTACATTTTAACTTTTAACTTTAATTTAGTAATTAATTGCCGCAATGTCAGTTAGAGGGGTGCACTGCTCTGACTGTGAGATGTGAGCGTCCCGGATGGCTTCATCTGCAGAAAGTGCACCGAACTAGAGCTCCTCACAGACCGCATGGTTCGGTTGGAGCGGCAATTGGATGCACTTAGGAGCATGCAGGTGGCGGAAAGCGGAAATATAGCAGTTATATAAATGTGGTCACACCCAAAGTGCAGGCAGAGAAATGGGTGACCACCAGACAGGGCAGGCAGTCAGTGCACGAATCCCCTGTGGTTGTCCCCCTCTCGAACAGGTATACCACTTTGGATACTGTCGGGGGGATAGCCTATCAGGGGAAAACAGCAGCAGCCAGAGCAGTGGCACCACGGCTGGCTCCGATGTTCAGAAGGGAGGGTCAACGCAAAGAAGAGCAATAGTAATAGGGGTCTCGATAGTCAGGGGCACAGAGAGGCACTTCTGTGGACGTGAAAGAGACTCCAGGATGGTATGTTGCCTGCCTGGTGCCAGGGTCCAGGATGTCTCCGAACGGGTAGAGGGCATCCTGAAGGGGGAGGGCAAACAGGCAGAGGTCGTTGTACATATTGATACTAACGACATAGGCAGGAAGGGGCATGAGGTCCTGCAACAGGAGTTCAGGGAGCTAGGCAGAAAGTTAAAAGACAGGACCTCTAGGGTTGTAATCTCGGGATTACTCCCTGCGCCACGTGCCAGTGAGGCTAGAAATAGGAAGATAGAGCAGCTAAACACGTGGCTAAACAGCTGGTGTAGGAGGGAGGGTTTCCGTTATATGGACCACTGGGAGCTCTTCCGGGGCAGGTGTGACCTATATAAGAAGGACGGGTTGCATTTAAACTGGAGAGGCATAAATATACTGGCCGCGAGGTTTGCTAGTGTCACACGGGAGGGTTTAAACTAGTATGGCAGGGGGGTGGGCACGGTAGCAATAAGTCAGAAGGTGAGAGCATTGAGGGAGAACTAGGGAATAGGAACAGTGTGTCTCTGAGGCAGAGCAGACAAGGGGAAATTGCTGAACACAGCGGATCTGGTGGCCTAAAGTGCATATGTTTTAATGCAAGAAGTATTATGGGTAAGGCAGATGAGCTTAGAACTTGGATTAGCACTTGGAACTATGATGTTGTTGCCATTACAGACACCTGGTTGAGGGAAGGGCAGGATTGGCAGCTAAAATTTCAAGAATTTAGATGTTTCAGGCGGGATAGAGGGGGATGTAAAAGGGGTGGCGGAGTTGCGCTACTGGTTAGGGAGGATATCACAGCTGTACTACGGGAGGACACCTCAGAGGGCAGTGAGGCTCTATGGGTAGAGATCAGGAATAAGAAGGGTACAGTCACAATGTTGGGGGGTTTTCAACAGGCCTCCCAACAGCCAGCGGGAGATAGAGGAGCAGATAGGTAGACAGATTTTGGAAAATAGTAAAAGCAACAGGGTTGTGGTGATGGGAGGCTTCAACTTCCCCAATATTGACTGGGACTCACTTAGTGCCAGGGGCTTAAACGGGGCAGAGTTTGTAAGGAACATCCAGGAGGGCTTCTTAAAACAATATGTAGACTGTCCAACTAGGTAAGGGGCGGTACTAGACCTGGTATTGAGAATGAGTGGTAGAAGTTTCAGTAGGGGAGCATTTCGGGAACAGTGAACACAATTCAGTAAGTTTTAAAGTGCTGGTGGGCAAGGATAAGTGTGGTCCTAGGGTGAATGTGCTAAATTGGAGGAAGGCTAATTATAACAATATTAGGCGGGAACTGAAGTACCTAGATTGGGGGCGGATGTTTGAGGGCAAATCAACATCTGACTTGTGGGAGGCTTTCAAGTGTCAGTTGAAAGGAACTCAGGATCGGCATGTTCCTGTAAGGAAGAAGGATAAATAAGGCAATTTTCGGGAACCTTGGAGAACGAGAGATATTGCAGGCCTCGTCAAAAAGAAAAAGGAGGCATTTGTCAGGGCTAAAAGGCTGGGAACAGACGAAACCTGTGTGGAATCTTAGGTAAGTAGGAAGTAACTTAAGCAAGGAGTCAGGAGGGCTAGAAGGGGTCATTGGCAAATAGGGTTCAGGAAAATCCCAAGGCTTTTTACACGTACATAAAAAGCAAGAGGGTAGCCAGGGAAAGGGCTGGCCCACTGAAGGATAGGCAAGGGAATCTATGTGTCGAGCCAGAGGAAATGGGCGAGGCACTAAATGAATACTTTGCATCGGTGTTCACCAAAGAGGAGGAATTGGGAGATGTTGAGTCTGGAGAAGGGTGTGTAGGTAGCCTGGGTCACATTGAGATCCAAAAAGACGAGGTGTTGGGCGTCTTAAACAATATTAAGGTAGATAAGTCCCAAGGGCCTGATGTGATCTGCCCCAGAATACTGAAGGAGGCTGGAGAGGAAATTGCTGAGACCTTGACAGAAATCTTTGGATGCTCACTGTCTTCAGGTGAGATATCCCAAAGGACTGGAGAATAGCCAATGTTGTTCCTCTATTTAAGAAGGGTAGCAAGGATAATCCAGGGAGCTACAGGCCGGTGAGCCTTACATCAGTGGGAGGGAAATTACAGGGGAGAATTCTTCGAGACAGGTTCGACTCCCATTTGGAAGCAAATGGACGTATTAGTGAGAGGCAGCATGGTTTTGTAAAGGGGAGGTCGTGTCTCACTAACATGATAGAGTTTTTCTAGGAGGTCACAATGATGATTGCTGCAGGTAGAGCAGTGGCTGTTGTCTATCTGGACTTCAGTCAGGCCTTTGACAAGGTCCGTCATGGTAGACTAGTACAAAAGGTGAAGTCACACGGGATCAGGGGTGAGCTGGCAAGTTGGATACAGAACTGGCTACGTCATAGAAAGCAGAGAGTAGCAATGGAAGGATGCCTTTCTAATTGGAGGGCTTTGACCAGTCGTGTTCCGCAGGGATCAGTGCTGGGACCTTTGCTGTTTGTAGTATATATAAATGATTTGGAGGAAAATGTAACTGGTCTGGTTAGTAAGTTTGCAGACGACACAAAGATTAGTGGAATTATGGATAGCGCTGAGGACTGTCAGAGGATACAGCAGGATTTAGATTGTTTGGAGACTTGGGCGGAGAGATGGCAGATGGAGTTTAATCCGGACAAATGTGAGGTAATGCATTTTGGAAGGTCTAATGCAGGTAGGGAACATACAGTGAATGGTAGAACCCTCAAGAGTATTGAAAGTCAAAGAGATCCAGGAGTACAGGTCCACAGGTCACTGAAAGGGACAACACAGGTGGAGAAGGTAGTCAAGAAGGCATACGGCATGCTTGTCTTCATTGGCCGGGGCATTGAGTATAAGAATTGGCAAGTCATGTTGCAGCTGTATAGAACCTTAGTTAGGCCACACTTGGAGTATAGTGTTCAATTCTGGTCACCACACTACCAGAAGGATGTGTAGGCTTTAGAGAGGGTGCAGAAGTGATTTTTCAGAATGTTGTCTGGTATGGAGGGCATTAGCTATGAAGAGCAGTTGAATAAATTTGGTTTGTTCTCACTGGAACGACGTAGGTTGAGGGGCGACCTGACAGAGGTCTACAAAATTATGAGGGGCGTAGACAGAGTGGATAGTCAGAGGCTTTTCCCCAGGGTAGAGGGGTCAATTACTAGGGGGCATAGGTTTAAGGTGAGAGGGGCAAGGTTTTGAGTAGATGTACGAGGCAAGTTTTTTACACAGAGGGTAGTGGGTGCCTGGAACTCGCTACCGGAGGAGGTGGTGGAAGCAGGGACGATAGGGACATTTAAGGGGCATCTTGACAAATATATGAATAGGATGGGAATAGAGGGATACAGACCCAGGAAGTATGGAAGATTGTAGTTTAGTCGGGCAGCATGGTCGGTAGGGTCTTGGAGGGCCGAAGGGTCTGTTCCTGTGCTGTACATTCTTTTGTTCTTTGTTCTTTGTTCTCTGTTCTAATGAGAAAAGGCCGAGCACCCTCAACCTTTCCTCGTAAGACCTACTCTCCATTCCAGGCTACATCCTGGTAAATCTCATTTTCAGCTTTTCCAAAGCTTCCACATCCTTCCTAAAATGAGGTGACCAGAACTGTGGCCTTACCAAATTTTTGTACAGCTGCATCATCACCTCACGGCTCTTAAATGCAATCCTTCTGTTCATGAACGCTAGCACACCATAGGCCTTCTTCACATCTCTATCCACTTGAGTGGCAACTTTCAAAGATCTATGCATATAGAACCCATGATCTCTCTGCTCCTCCACGTTGCCAAGACCCCTACCGTTAACCCTGTATTCCGCATTCATATTTGTCCTTGCAAAATAGACAACCTCACACTTTTCAGGATTAAACTCCATCTGCCACTTCTCAGCACAGCTCTGCATCCTATCTATGTCGCTTTGCAGCCGACGACAGCCCTCCTCACTATCCTCAACTCCACCAATCTTCGTATCGTCTGCAAATTTACTGAACCACCCTTCAACTCCCTCATCCAAGTCATTAATGAAAATCACAAACAGCAGAGGAACCAGAACTGATCCCTGCGGTACGCCACTGGTAACTGGGCTCCAGGCTGAATATTTTCCAGCCACCACCACTCTCTGACTTCTATCGGTTAGCCAGTTCATTATTCAACTTGCCACATATCCCACTATCCCATGCCTCCTTACTTTCTGCATAAGCATACCATGGGGAACCTTATCAAATGCCTTACTAAAATCCATGTACACTACATGCACTGCTTTTCCTTCATCCACGTGCTTGGTCACCTCCTCAAAGAATTCAATAAGACTTGTGAGGCAAGACCTACCCCTCACAAATTCGTACTGACTATCACTAATCCAGCAGTGTCTTTCCAGATGCTCAGTAGCCTTTCAATTACTTTGCTTCCCTCGGAAGTAAGACTAACTGGCCTGTAATTCCCAGGGTTATCGCTAGTCCTTTTTTTGAACTGGGGCACGACATTCGCCACTCTACAATCCCCTGGTACCACCCCTGTTGACAGTGAGGACGAAAACATCATTGCCAACGACTCTGCAATTTCATCTCTTGGATGAAATCTTTGGATATATCCCATCAGGCCCAGTGGACTTTTCTATCCTCAAGTTTTTCAAAATGCCCTTCACATCTTCCTTCCTAACAAGTATTTCCTCATGCTTACCAGTCTGTTTCACACTGTCCTCTCCAACAATATGGCCCCTCTCATTCGTAAGTACTGAAGAAAAGTACTCGTTCAAGACCTCTCCTATCTCTTGAGACTGAATACACAATCTCCCGCTACTGTCCTTGATCGGACCTACCTCGCTCTAGTCATTCTCATATTGCTCACATATGTGTAAAAGGCCTTGGGATTTTCCTTGATCCTACACGCCAAAGATTTTTTATGCCCTCTCTATGCTCTTCTAATCCCTTTCTTCAGTTGTATCCCTCCAGCGCCCTGTTGTTTCCTCAGCCTTACATAAGTATGCTTCTTCCTCTTAACAAGGCATTCAACCTCTCTGTCAACCATGTTTCCCTCACTCGACCATCTCTTCCCTGCCTGACAGAGTACAGATCAAGGACACGTAGTGAAATTAGGGACCTTCAAGAAGCTATTGGATAGGTACATGGACTACGGTAGAATGATATAGTGTAGACGAAGTTGTTGTTAAGGGCAGCACGATAGCATTGTGGATAGCACAATTGCTTAACAGCTCCAGGGCCCCAGGTTCGATTCCGTCTTGGGTCACTGTCTGCGCGGAATCTGCACATCCTCCCCATGTGTGCGTGGGTTTCCTCCGGGTGCTCCGGTTTTCTGCCACATTCCAAAGATGTGCAGGCTAGGTGGTTTGGCCGTGACAAATTACCCTTGGTATCCAAAATTGCCCTTAGTGTTGGGTGGGGTTGCTGGGTTGTGGGGATAGGGTGGAGGTGTTGACTTGGGTAGGGTGCTCTATCCAGGAGCCGGTGCAGACTCGATGGGCCGGTTGACCTCCTTCTGCACTGTAAATTCGATGATTAATCTAGGACAAAGGTTCGCCACAACATCGGGGGCCGAACGGCATGTTCTGTGCTGTATTTTTCTATGATTTCTATGTTCTATATAGTATCTGTTCCTTGAACAAGTTCCACATTTCAATTGTGTCCTTCCCTGACAGCCTATGTTCCCAACTTATGCACTTCAATTCTTGTCTGACAAAATCTTATTTACCCTTCCCCCAAATGTAAATCTTGCCCTGTTGCACGCACCTATCCCTCACCATTACTAAAGTGAAAGTCACAGAATTGTGGTCACTATCTACAAAATGCTCCCCCACTAACAATTCTATCACTTGCCCTGGTTCATTACCAAGTACCAAATCCAATTTGGCCTCCTCTCTGGTCGGACAATATACATACTGCGTTAGAAATGCTTCCTTGACACACTGCACAAAAACCACCCCATCCAAACTATTTGAACTAAAGAGTTTCCACTCAATATTTGGGAAGTTGAAGTCGCCCATTATTACTACCCTGTGACTTCTGCACCTTTCCAAAATCTGTTTCCCAATCTGATCCTCCACATCTCCGCTGCTATTGGGGGGCCTATAGAAAACTCCCTACAAGGTGACTGCCCCTTCGCTATTTCTCACTTGAACCCATACTACCTCAGTACGTATACCTCCTCGAACTGCCTTTCTGCAGCTGTTGTACTATCTCTAATTAACTTTGCAACCCCCCCCCCCACCTCTTTCACCACCCTCCCTAAACTTATTGAAACATCTATCTCCAACATCCGTTTCTGCCCCTCTTCTATCCAAGTTTCCGTGATGGCCACCGCATCGTACTCCCAAGTACCGATCCATGCCTTGAGTTCATTCACTTTGTTCCTGGTGTTTCTTGGGTCGAAGTATACACACTTCAACCCATCTCCGTGCCTGCAGTATTACCTTCCGCACTGCCTCAAAACACGCTTTGACGTCCTGAATATCGGCGACCTTAGATGCTGGACTACAAATCCTGTTCACATTCCCCTGCCCAAGTCGTTTAAACCCTCCCGAAGAGTACTAGAAAACCTCCCTCCCAGTATATTGGTGCCCCTCTGGTTCAGATGCAACCCGTCCTGCTTGTACAGGTCCCACGTTCCCCAGAATGCGCTCGAATTATCCAAATACCTGAAGCCCTCCCTCCTACACCATTGCTGCAGCCACGTGTTCAGCTGCACTCTCTCCCTATTCCCAGCCTCGCTATCACGTGGCACCGGCAACAAACCAGAGATGCCAACTCTGTCTGTCCTGGCTTTTAACTTCCAGCCTAACTCTCTAAACTCGTTTATTACATCCACATCACTTTTCCTACCTATGCCGTTGGTACCAATGTGCACCACAACTTCTAACTGCTCCCCCTCCTCCTTACGGATCCTGAAGACACTATCCGAGACATCCCTGGCGCCCGCGAGGCAACATACCTTCCGGGAGTCCCGCTCGTGACCACAGAATATCCTATCTATTCCCTTAACCATTGAGTCTCCTATTACTATTGCTTTCTATTCTCCCTCTTCCCTTCTGAGCCACAGAGCCAGACTCAGTGCCAGAGACCTGGCCGCTAGGGCCTTCCCCCTGTCGGTCATCCTCCCCCAACAACATCCAAAATGGTATACTTGTTTTTAAGTGGAACGGCCACGAGGGATCCTTGCACTGTCTGCCCGTTCGTTTTCTTTCCCCTGACTGTAATCCAGCTACTCTTGGTCTGTACCTTGGGTGTGGTTACCTCCCTGTAACTCTTGTCTATTACTCCCTCGACGTCCCGGATGATCCGATGTTCATCCAGTTCCCTAACACAGTCTCTGAAGAACTGGAGTTTGGTGCACTTCCCGCAGATATAGTCAGTGGGGAAACCGGAGGTATCCCTCACTACCCACATCCTACAGGAGGAGCATGCATAGCCTCCATCCCCTCTTACCTTACAGAATATAGCTGTCCTGTGGACCAACTGGGCCTCCGCCCTCCGACTCTGCTCCCAGTCAGCTGCACTCTCTGTAAACTCCCGGCTCCCTTCTCGCTCTTTGAGGAAATGTAGGAAATGAAATGAAAGGAGCACCTTGCTCCCTCCTCATCTAACTCCCTCAGTCACCAAACTCTCACTATAGCACTCAAATGCACTCAGATTCAGCAAAGTCACCACTGTAGCTGGCTCACTTTTATACTGTGAATCTCGCCTCTGAAACCTGGCCTAATCCAATTAACAAGCTCATGCTGCAAGTAGCTACAAGTAGAACATTTGTTTAAAGCTGATTGATAAGTCATCTTCTTCTAAACCAAACAGCATCGTTTAATTTAATTAACTAAATAGAAGAAAGACAGGACGTTAGATAACGATGGACCCTTATTATCCCTCAGTCATCAAACTCTCACTATAGCACTGAAATGCGCCCAAATTCAGCACTCCCTCAGTCACCAAACTCTCACTATAGCACTCAAATGCACCCAAATTCAGCACTCAGTGCAAACAAAAGAACGAAATGTAATATCTCCAAATATACAGATGACTCAAAGTTGAGTTGACATGTGGGCTGTACGGGGTTCCTGCAGTGTGATTTGGACATGCTGATTGAGTTGCCAAATGAATGCTAGACGTAGTGTAATTTGAATAATTGTGAGGCGGTACGGTAGCACAGTGGCTGGCACTGTTGCTTCAGAGCGCCAGTGTCCCAGGGTCGATTCCCGCTTGGGTCACTGTCTGTGCGATGTCTGCACGTTCTCCCCGTGTCTGCGTGGGTTTCCCCCGGGTGCTCCGGTTTCCTCCCACAAGTCCCGAAAGACGTGCTCTTTGGTGAATTGGACATTCTGAATTCTCCCTCAGTGTACCCGAACAGACGCCGTAATGTGGCGACTAAGAGATTTTCATTGTACCTTCATTGCAGTGTTAGTAAAGCCAACTTGTGACAATAATAACGATTATTATTAATTTTTATTATTATTCGCTGTGGTAGCAAAATTGGGAGGCGGATTATTAGCTGAATGACCATAAATCAGGAAAATGGAATGTACAACTAAACCTGGCTGTCATCGTATACCAGTCGCTGAAGGTAATTATGCAGGGACAACAGGCAGTGAAGAAGACAAATTGTCTGTTGACCTTCATAGCGAAAGGATTGGACGGCAGGAGCCCTTTGTCTCCCTTCAATTATACAGCGTGTTGGTGAGGCCACACCTGGAATATTGGGAGCACTTTGGTTCTCCTTATCTACGGAAGGATAGACTTGTTCTGGAGCGAGTGCAGTGGAGGTTTCCAGACTGATGGGATGGCAGGACTATGACTCCGACGTATGCGGAGAGACTGATTCGATTAGAATCGTATTCGCTGGAGTTCAGAAGAATCAGGGGGGAACCACATAGATACCGATAACATTCTATCAGGACTAGACAGGGTGGGTGCTGGAAGAATGTTCACGACAGTCGGTGTGTCTAGATCTGGGAACACAGTCTGGGGCTACGTGATAGACAATTTAGGGCAGAGATGAGCAGGGACTTATCACCTAGAGGTGAGGCTGTGGAATTCGGAATGACAGAAAGTAGCTGAGGCAAAATCATTGTATGATTTCAAGAAGTTCGAGGTAGCACTTGGAGCGAAGGGGATGAACGGGTTTGGGCGAAGGGCGGTTAGGATATGGAGTTGGCTGATTAGCCATGGTCAGAACAAATAGTGTAGAAGGGTCGAAAGGTCAAATGGCCTCTACTTGCTCCTATTTTCTATGTTTCTATGTTTGACAGATATGGAAAGCTGGAGGATGTGTGTCTGCTGATGGAAAGACTCTCCCCTAAGCCGCATTATTATAATATATAGTCCAGATAGTCCAATGAAAATAATATGGGGTAATTATGGTAAAGATTAACCCCACTCCTCCCCAACAGGCATTATAAATACAGGTGAGTTCAGGTGGCACGGTGGCTCAGCAGTGATCACTGGGCCGAGGGACCCAGGTTCGATTCCGACCTTGGGTGACTGGCTGTATGTTCTGCCGTGAGCGCATGGATTTCCTCCGGGAGCTCGGGTTTTCTCTTACAGTCACAACGATGTGCAAGTTAGGGTAATTGACCACGGTAAAGTATCCCTTATTGTCCAGGGATATGCAGGTTAGGTGGGGTAACAGAGGCTGAGTGGGGTGTCGGCCTGTGCACAGAGCTCTTCCACAGGTTCCGAGCAGATTCGATTGCCACTAGGGATTGGGCAATGGCAGCGTAATCCGTGACTAGAAACTACTGCGGAAATAATTAAGAATGTATCTTGGTGGCAAAATGTGTGCGAAGATACCATTCATTATTGCTTGACATGTGCCCCAAAACAAATCACGATCGATATGCTCAAAATTGAGAGCTCAGACAAATGAGGCCAGTAGAGGGAGCCTGGACGAATTTACAAAATGATTATGCGGGACCGTTGCCCCCATGTAAGTGGGGTACAAATATATCATATTAATCATTCATACTTTCAGTTAATGAGTAGAAGCTTTTCCCACAAGAGCCAAAAGCACAAAGTTGACTGCTGACATACTGGTACAGCAGGTATTCACCCAGCGGAATACCCCAAAGTGGAGAATCTGAGCAATGTGCCTCCTTCACTGCCCAGTTTATGCCCAATATTCCATATTCGGATTAAACCCCAAACAAAATGACTTTGCGTACCGCCCACCGTCCAATGGAATTGTGGAATGAATGGATGGAACCCTGAAAACCAGGGTCGGGAAAACAGTACAACAAAATGACAACATATGGAATATCGTCTTGCCTTTTGTTCCAACGTTAGTACCGACTTCCTTGTCCGAAGCCAATTGATTCACTCCCCATTCCTTGGTGACAGGGCGATCCATAAAAAGGCTATTGACCCTCGTGGGACTGGACTTTTTGAAGCGGATTTGTCAGCGTTCAGTCACTAGAAAGAAGTACAACAGATACTGAGCAATGTGCGAGCAGCCGCTGTTGATGGGCCAGAAATAGAACCAAAGGTGTTCGGCATATTTTGATGGTGAAGTTTTACCAGAAGAATACGAGGTGTGACAAAATGTCATGATACAGGTACTCACAAGTGGATGATTTATATCCGCAACATTCAAAGGCCGTTACTCAGTTGTGGATAAAGTTAGCCCGTCTGCCTGTAAGGTTGTTTTAGAAACCGGGAAACGCGGATAATACAATGTCAATCAGTGAAAAGCGTATGGTGCGCAGGCATGTCGCCGCTAACATGTGATGTAGGAGAGGCGCAAGTGAACGCACGTCCTGAGGTGTCTGCTTCAGTACCAGTTGTTCCATATGAGGCCCTCCCGGCACCAATAGTTGGATCAGCTCCGGGTATCCACCAAAGAACAAAGGCAGCGTCGCAGCAATGGAGCAGGAAGGATAAGCCCAGACGAGTGCTATTCTCACTGACAGGGGCACGTATGTTGAAGGACGGACGTTGGAATCGTATGCACGAGTATATGAATCTCAGTTAGAATCGCCGAAACGGTAATATCGATGTCAGTCAGATCAATTGGACGAAATAGGAATCAAGCTGATAAAGTGGACTGCTTTGTCCTGAATGGTGCAGGGATTTAAAAAAAAAAATTAGTGTAACCAATTAATCTTTTCCAATTACGGGGCAATTTAGCGTGGCCAATCCACCTAACCTGCAAATCTTTGGGTTGTGGGGGCGAAACCCACGCAAACACGGGGAGAATGATAAAACTCCACACGGACAGTGACCCAGAGCCAGGATCGAACCTGGGACCTCGGCGCCGTGAGGCTACCGTGCTAACAACTGCGCCACCGTGCTGCCCCCGGTGCAGAGATGTTTCACTGTTGCTGGAGCTGCACTAATCCAGGAAAGTGGGGAAGTATGCCATCACACTCTTGACATGTACCTTGTCGATGATGGGCAGGCTATGTGGACTGAGGAGGTGATTTGCTTGCCACAGGATTCCCAACCTCTGACGTGCTCTGCAAACTGCTGAACGTATTTGGCTAGTCCAGTTCGGTTTGTGGTTAATGACGACCCCCAGGATGTTGATAGCGGGGTATTCAGCGAGAGTAATGCCACTGAATATCATCGGGCTGTTCGTTAGATCCTCTCTTGTAGGAGATGGTCATTGCCAGGCGGTTGTGTAGAGGAAATGCTATTTGCCACTTGTTAGCCCAAGCTTAGCAATTGTCCAGGTCTTGCTACATTTGTACGTGAACTGCGGCAGTGTCTGAGCAGTCGCGAATGGTGATGAACAGCGTGCAATCATCCCTTCATCTGGACCTATGTGGGAATGGAGGTCATCGAGGAAGCAGTTGAAGATGGTTGCGCCTAGGAGACTACTGTGAGTAACTCCAGAAGTTATGCGCTGGGATTCGGACGACTGCCGTCCAACCACAACAACCAATTTACATTGTTCCAGCTATGACTCCAACCAGTGGAGTGTACACCCTCCAATTCCCATCATTACTGGTTTAGCTAGGGCGCGTCGATGTCATGAGCTAGAAAATGCGAACTTGATGTAAACTGCAGTAACTCTCATCTCACATCTGGAGTTCAACTCCTTTGTCCATGTTTGAGCCAACGCTGTAATGACGTAAGGAACGGAGAAACCCTGACGGAATTCCACCTGCAGGTCAGTGCTCAGGTTATTGCGAAGTAAGTGCCGATTGGTTGCACTGATGAGGATCCCATCCATCCCTTTACTGAGGACTGAGAGTAGGCAGAGATAACGGCAATTGGCTGGGTTGGATTTCACTTGATTTTTGTGTACAGGACACACCTGGGCGATTTTCCACATTGCCGAGTGGAAGATAGTGTTGTAGCTGTACTGGAACAGCTTGGCCAGGTGCATGATTTCACTCACCGACTGGAAATTCTTTGGAAGTCGCTAACACCTGTATTTTAGATGTGCAGCTTGAATTAACCCAAATCTTAATTCTACTTCTATATTATTCAAAACAAAAAGAACAAAGAGAATTACAGCACAGGAACAGGCCCTTCGGCCCTCCCAGCCTGAGCCGATCCAGATCCTTTATCTAAACCTGTCGCCTATTTTACAAAGATCTACTTCCCTCTGTTCCCCGCCCGTTCATATATCTGTCTAGATGCATCTACCACCATCTACCACCTCCGCTGGCAAAGCGTTCCAGGCACCCACCACCCTCTGCGTAAAAGACTTTCCACGCACATCTCCCTTAAACTTTCCCCTCACACCTTGAAATCGTGACCCCTTGTGATTGACACCCGCACTCTTGAAAAAAGCTTGTTGCTATCCACCCTGTCCATACATCTCATAATTTTGTAGACCTCAATCAGGTCCCCCCTCAACCTCCATCTTTACAACGAAAGCAATCCTAATCTGCTCAGCATTTCTTCATAGCTAGCACCCTCCATAACAGGCAACATCCTGATGGACCACCTCTGCACCGTCGCTAAAGCATCCATATCCTTCTGGTAATGTGGCGACCAGAACTGAACGCAGTATTCCAAATGTGGCCGAACCAAAGTCCTACACAACTATAACATGGCCTGCCGCCTCTTGTACTCAATACCCCGTCCGATGAAGGCAAGCATGCTGTCTGCCTTCTTGACCACTCTATCGACCTGCGTTGCCACCTTCAGGATACAATAGACCTGAACTCCCAGTCCTCTCTGTACATCAATTTTCCCCAGGACTCTTCCATTGACCGTATAGCCCGCTCTTTAATTTGATCTTCCAAAATGCATCACGTCGCACCTGCCTGGATTGAACTCCACCTGCCATATCTCTGCCCAACTCTCCAATCTATCTATATGTTGCTGTATTGTCTGACGGTCCTCCTTGCTATCTGCAACTCCATAATCTTAGTATCATCTGCAAATTTGCTAATCAGGAATTAAAGCAATGTGAGTTTCGCTGATTTGGTCAGTGTTTCTTGCCCGTAACCAATTGCAGTCGATTGTTATTTATTTGGAGATAAAGTTGCCTCTTCATAAGGAGTTGTTGGAGAATTAATCTGAAGAAAACATCAGTGATTGATTAACACGGATAGTCACCTTTGGAAATTTGATTTAGTGGCATCAGAATCGGCCGAAACTCTGATAACCTTACTGCAGTCTACGTGCCCAATCAATTAACATGCAAATAAAGAAGATGGGTAATGCATATTTTAACATTCTACTGATTTGTATTATCTGGATATAGTTGGGCATATAAGAACAAGAATCAAAACTGGGACACACCCACTTACACAATCAGTGAAAGATGTGTTTTTGTGTTCCAGCATTTTATGCGCAATGGGTTGCAGAATGGCGGAATGAGCAACATTCCTAAACAGGTCGAAGGGAGAGAATCTGATCGCAGCGCTGGATATTAAGCCGCATATTATTGTTATATCCCTTCATATGAATCCAGTTATCAACTATTGCTTCCCTCAATCTTTACCTGTGAAAACTCGCATCCCTAACTATTAATTACCTGTGCTGTGTTCTCAGAAGTATGTTTGTGAAAGCTGCATGTGTTAAATATTTGTTCAGCTCACTGTGACTGATCATAATTGTCAGGGGCATAGCTGAGCCTGTGGAGACATATTCCATGTATAAATCAGTGCTCATGGAAAATAAATCCTCATAGCATTCTCTTGTCCTCCACGACCAGTCACCGCTTCTCAGTGAGATGAACCAGCCGGTAATTCTTCAGATAGAACGCGTTTACTATGCTTTTATTGCAGTTGTTGGAGTTCCCGGTAAGCTATCACGACAGTGGTTAGCAGCAGAATTAGGTATTCTTTGTTGTACTGTACTTGCCAAAATACCTCGCTGCGACTTTCCCTTGTCGCTTCTGCCTTTTGAGAAATGTAATTGGCTGATGTAATGCAGGTTCCTGATTTTAGTGGCTGCTTTCTAACTCAATCTCCTCAGCGCGGAGAATGTGAGTTATTTTCTCTAGTGCTGACTTCACTGAGATCAACACCTTGTCTGGCAGCTGATGGCAGAGCATTAGGTTGTCTCAACTATTTCAGTCCGTTGAACCAAGATGATTTGTTCTCTTTGTTTCTTTCTATGAGCAGTGATTCATATTTATCCAGCATATTATTTCTTTGTTGCAATCAGAGATCAAAGTGCTTCTTCTCCCGACTCGCGTGATTGTTTCATTGTATTTTCATATCACTGTTACGACATTGCTCCCATTACCAATCTATGTAAAAGTAAGGTAAAGTCGCCGTCCACCCAAATGGCCATAAGCTGCTTTCCCCTTTGAGGGGGAGAGCTGACTGGTGGTGATTGCACCTAATGATCACCACACCGTAGACAAAGGGCAGGTTTGAGAAAATGAGCCCTTCCTGAATAACCACATCCGGTCCTGTGAATCTCTCACTTCACACCGCGAAACACCAGTTGTCTCGCCAACTGAGCTAGTGCCTTTTCAAAAGCATGGCTATCGAACTTTTCTTTTCCTAACACAATTTTATCTCCTTCCCTATTTGGAAATCTTTGGGCTCTGCTGATTACAATCATGTGAAATCCAATGTTTCAGCACAGAGTGTCATTTCAGCTGAACATGTTCGTGACACATCTACGAAAATGTTTCGAACTGATCACACCCTCTTGTCATTTCTGAACCAAATAGAAAGATACTGTTTTCATAATTATCCTATTGTCTAATGTACTTGTCGTTGGAATCTTCCTGCGCCCCAACATCAGGCAGATTACAATAGAATTTAACATGTCACAGTGTAAATTGAACACCCCTTCCTGTGCCGTTTTCGAAGTAGCTTTTATTTGTTGCTGTTTGTCAAACGTTTCAAAAACGATTCCATTCCTCTCAGCTTCTTTGGGCGGATCCCAACTCGCTGTGAATATTTCAATTGACAATCCTTTTTATCCTCTGTTTCCCCCCAAAAAACAATCCCAAATTATCTAGTGTATCCGCCTAACTGAAGCTCGACATTGCTAAACTCTGAATATGAAATTTCCTGCCCGTTCTGTAATTCATTTTTCGTCCCTTAAGTGCGATATTCAATACTGGAATTAGATTTTGCGTTGAGGGAAACCAACATTCGTTCGTGTGAATCATCACTTCCTTCGTTTTGTACTCTGTGCCCATAGCTATAGAACCCTGGCTGTTCAAACCCCTATTACCACTTTCGACATCTCACTTCTATCGACAACAAGCTGTTCTCAAATATATACATGCCCCTTTGATCAAGGGCCCACTTGAGCAGAATATCGATTATCTGTATTGGGTGTTCAATTTCTTCCCGGTAAAAGGAATCATGTCTACATTCAGAACAATATTTGTCTGCGATATCTTGAGCAATTCCTCGAACCTGATTGAATCTCCTTGAAGTCTATCGCAATCCTCTTCTTAGTCGGGTATGTGCAAAGTTTGCGTAATGCCTCATTTTGAAACTCTGCGTGCATGTCAATTTCTCGGTAAGTAATACATGTCATGGAAATCAGGAATCCTGAAATTTACCACTGTGGAATTTCCCTTTACACCTTCTTCCAGTCCGATAATAATACACTGTTTACTTATACTCTGAGGAGTCACAAAGACAATTCAATCCAACGCCAAATATATTAATATTTTGCTTACTCAGTTTATCTAGCACTTGTTCATGACTTCTTTATCATTGCAACATGAGCTCAAAAGTAACGACAGTGTTGTTGTTTTTTTGCCAATAGAAAAAATTGCCCTTTTCGATTTCAGGAGAATAAATACCAATTGTTTTGACATCTGTCTCGCAGTGGGATTTGCTTCACCTCATTGCATGCAGTGCGGACGGAAAGAACAGAGCCGTGGAACAGTTAGAGGCTCATTTGTTTAATAGTAAAGATTAAACTATTCAACTCGTCAGTAAATTTTATTTAATGTATCTGAATATTGTCATGTGTGGGTACCTTTAAGAAATGGATGTTTACGCAATGTACCTTTAAGAAACGCAGTGATGTCAGAGTGTGGGTGGAGCTTGGCTTTAGATCAGCCATTTTGCAGTTTAGTTTCAGTTTGAAAAGAGCTTGGGTGTGTCTATGTTTGCAGCGAGCTGGATCTGCTGTGATTTCTGCCATGAAAGACTACCTCTGAATCATTTGGGTGATTTAAACACATAATAGTAAAGCCTTTAACCTTATGTGTTTCTGTTTAAAGTTGTTAAGTCTCATGGATGTTGAAATGAATAACTGAAGGATTATTTAGTGTTGTAATATTTTTGGGGTTGTCTTTGAAGTAAGGGGTGTTAAGAGATCCATGTTCATTTGAGATGTTAAGTTGAGTTTATGGAATAAACATTGTTTTGTGTTTAAAAACCCACGTGTCCATAATTGTAATTCCACACCTGGAGAACAAGCCGTGTGCTTCAAAAGCAACAAATACATTAAAAGGGGTGGAAGGGGTTGCACTCCATGATACATTTTGGGGTTCTGAAAACAACTCTCCCATAACAATATTGCATTCCTCAATGCGGACTCCCAAAGAGCATCCTGGAAAACGATTGGGATGCAATTGGATGGTTAGAGAAATTATGAAGATGAGTTTGCAGGTTGATAATTCCGGATGCATTGACAAGCAAAATTGAAAATAATAGATACAGAAAACAGAAAGAGAAGAACAGAGATAGAAGCATCAGAGTGGATCGGAAAGACGATCCATAGTGTAAGAAGATCAATCAGTGAATAAAATATGACTTGAACATGGCATGAAGAGATACTAAAATTCTGTGGATTTTACTTTGGGGTTCCTCTGTTTGTCACATTTTCAAACCGTGTTTCTGAAAATTACTCCTCACTTAATTACTGAAATAACAAATATACATACATAGGAAATACTACAGTGCTCATCATGACTGACGGCATCTCGGAGAGAACATCAGAGTTAATGGTTCTCATCAATAATCTTTAGCCAATGAGTACAGAGCGAATAGGAAGTTTAATCCTCAGCCGAAACCAAGATCTATACCAGGAACAGTGCAATTACGAAAATTATTGCGTAGTCAATTGCATGATAAATTTTTAGGAACACTTCAATGTCACAACCTCTGCTCGGGTAAACAAAAAAACGCAATGCTTATAGAATTTTGTGCAGCCAATGACAAACTGGAAATGTAACTGTAAATTATGATGAAATGTATTTTTTATGTAGGGTCGATCAATAATTTTGCTCCTCCAACCTCTCTCTCTCCTCTAGTTAACGTGGTGGCGATCGTGATCATCTCCCGAGGCAAGTGTGGTCTCTCCAAATGCATCAGTCATTACCTTATGGGAATGTCTGCGGCAGATCTGCTAGTCGTTATAGCTGAACCAATATTGTATCGAAATGCTCTGTTGTTTTTCCCAGATTCATTCCTGTACATTACCCACATTTGCAGTTATATTTACTTCCAGATGTTCGCAAGCACGATGATATCTGCCTGGTTCACAGTTGCTTTCACCTTTGACAGATATATTGCCATTTGCTGTGAGAAGCTGAAAGGAAAATATTGTACCAGGAAAGTGGCAGTAATGGTTTTAGGAACAGTGTGTGTGGTAGGTTGTTTAATAAGCATCCCCTGGTACTTCAGGTTTGAACCTGACCATATAACTAATGGCGTCCCCTGGCACTGCATCACTAAACACAGCTTCTACACCGCCCACGCATGGAGCGGATTTGTCATCTTATTTGCCATTGCACAAGCTGTTGCTTCATTCCTTCTGATTTCACTGTTTAATATTCTCACTGTCAGACGTATTCTATTGTCAAATCGAGTTCGCAGCGGATTCAGAGGAAGTTGTAATGTAAAAGATTGCAAGGACTTAGAGATGGAAAACCGAAGGAAATCCATTGTTTCACTGTTCAGCATATCCAGCAGTTTTCTTCTGCTATGGGTGACTCAAGTGATATTCTACACCTACCAGAGAATTGCTAATGTGCATTCTTATTCTACCACTGACAGACTTTACACTGTGGAGGTTGTCGCCAGCATGCTTCAGGTTTTCAGTTCTTGTACGAACACGGGAATCTATGTCCTGACACAGAGGAAGTTCCGAGAGGAGTTGAAGAAGATGCTGAAATACCCACTAAAACTAATTGATAATTTATTTGCATCACATCACAGTAAGGATCGTTTCATGCAATGAAGCAACAGAATGACAATCGGCATCCACTGCGCACATTTATTTAAGGACATTATTAGTCGTCAAAAAACATTGACATTTCCTTGTTACATATCACAATGACAGGAAGAGATGGAGAGGAAGGGTATGTGTGGGAGAGAGTGTGGAAGATTGAGAGAGGGGGGGGGGAGAGAAAGCAAGACTAATAACCAAATGGTTGGTGACTGATATCGGTGAGGATAAGGTAACATGAACTCGAAGGAACGATAAGCAGAGAGAAATACAGTAACCAAATGGCGAAGTGACGGCAATGCAGATAGTGGGCGTACAGAATGATAGATCAAAACGATAACTGACTAATAGATATTAAATTAGAAGGATAAATATAACATGAAGATAATAAGTAGATATAAGTAGAAGAAGACCCGTAAGGGAAGGGCTTTGTAAAATAGTATGCTGTAAAGTAAATACATGTGGAAAGAGAAAATGGATCTTACAATATCCGAAATTAAGCTTTGAAAAATGTGATAAGAAACACGGAGGATAACAAATTACATATTTCTGCAGTTGTTTTAAACAGAAACAATCGCATCCTCAATGCCAGAAAACAAAACAGCTTGTCATTGACTTTGGGAAGCAAAGTACTGTACACACCCCTGTCAGCATCAATGGGGCCGAGGTGGAGATGGTTAGCAGTTTCCAATTCCTCGGGGTGCTCATCTCCAAAAATCTGTTCTTGTCCACCCACGTCGACGCTACCACCTAGAATGCACAACAGCGCCTATACTTCCTCAGGAAACTAAGGAAATTCGGCACCAACTTTTACAGATGCATCATAGAAAGCATCCTATCGGGCTGCATCACAGCCTGGTATGTCAACTGCTCGGCCCAGGACCGCAAGAAACTTCAGACAGTCGTGAACACCGCCCAGTCCATCACACGAACCTGCCTCCCATCCATTGACTCCATCTACACCTCCCGCTGCCTGGGGAAAGCGGGCAGCATAATCAAAGACCCCTCCCACCCGGCTTACTCACTCTTCCAACTTCTTCCATCGGGCAGGAGCTACAGAAGTCTGAGGACACGCACGAACAGACTCATAAACAGCTTCTTCCCCGCTGTTACCAGATTCCTAAACGACCCTCTTATGGACTGACCTCATTAACACTATACCCCTGTATGCTTCATCCGATGCCAGTGCTTATGCAGTTAGATTATATACCTTGTGTTGCTCTATTATGGATTTTATTTTATTCACTTTTCTTCCCATGTACTTAATGAAATGTTGAGATGCTCGCAGAAAAATACTTTTCACTGTGTCTCGGTATAAGAGGCAATAAACAAATCCAATCCAATCCAATAGCAAAGTGGGAGATGACATTAATTAGACGTCTGTTTTCTCTTTGCCTCGACATGACAGCAGAATCGAAATTTCAAAGTCCTTTCAATTCAGTTATATCAGGATTGCTTTATTCAATCAGTAACTCCTGAATTGTATTGAGCAGATGTGCAACCAAATGGGTGAAGCAACAACATAATTGTTCATCTGTTAACGGAAATAAAAAAACCTGCGACAATATTGACTTATATACTGACAAATGTACCGTCATTGTTTTACATAAACAATATAATTATCCACAAACACAGAATAATTAGTAACACGGTTAAATTACTTGTGAATAAACAATTTCGGAATATTGTGAATTGAATTGGAAACTATGGTGCGCTGTGTGTAGGAAGCGAGGGGCAAACTGTCAGAGGCACTGAAAGGATAATGCAACAAACAGGATGGACAGAGGTTGAGAATTATTACTGAGAGAAGCAACAGGGATGCTGACAGAGGGCGCTCTGGATGGATGGTTATAGAGATCGATGCAAGGACGGGCGGGGGTAAATATAAATATAGTGTCGCTCGGGTACTTACCTTAACAGGAACCCCAGGAGCAGCTAGGACTCATTGGAGCAGTGTCCGGAGGGCGGAGCCTCGCGAACGGTTCACACAGCAGAATCTCAGCTATATTCTGCAAGGTAAGAGTTGTGGTTTTTTTAAGGCGGCAGCAAGCTATAATTATATCATACAGCAGAATCACCAATTTTAGAGGGTTCACGAGAGAATAGCAACAATATTGTTAAGGGCCTAACGGGTGTGAATCTTGCTTTTATTTCCTTTTGCATCACTTTGGGAATTCGGATCAGAAGGGGTGGAAGTTAAGGCAGTTGCATGCTCCTCCTGTAGGGTGTGGGAGGTAAGGGAAAACACTGGAAAGAGTGCTTCACATCTGCAGAAACGGAGGTATCGAGGAAGGTTTGTCTACTGAGTCAGTATGGGTGGAAGTCAGAAACAAGAAACGAGCCGTCACTTTATTTGGAGTCTTCTATAAATCCCCCAATAGCAGCAGATATCTGGAGAAACAGGTTGGGCGACATATCTTGAAAAGGTGCAGAAGTAACAGACACGTCATGGGTGACTTCCAGTTCCCTAACATTGACTGGAACATTCTTAGTGCAAATGGTTTTATGGAGCAGATTTTGTCAGGTGTGTCGATGAAGGATTCCTGACTCATTATGCCATATTTGATTTGGTGCTTGGCAGCGAACCAGGCCAGGTTTCAGATGTCTCGGTGAGAGAGCATTTCGGTGACAGTGACCACAACCCTTGACCCGTAACATAGTCATGGAGAGGGAGAGGAACAGACAGTATGGGAAGGCATTTTATTGGGGGAGGGGGCATTATACTACTATTAAACAGGAACTTAGGAGCATTAACAGGGAACAGTTGTTCTTGGGGAAATGCACAACGGTAATGTGGGGATTGTTTAATGAGCACTTGCTGCGTGTGCTGAATAGTTTTGTCCCACTGAGACGATGAAGGAATGGTAAGGTGAAGGAGCTTTGGTTGACAAGAGAAGTGGAGCTTCTCGTCAAGAGAAAGAAGGAAGCTTACGTAAGGTTGAGGAAGCAAGGATCTGACTCGGCTCTAGAGCGTTACAGGGTCGCCAGAAAGGAAATAAAAAATGGACTGAGGAGAGCTAGAATGGGGCATGAAAAAGTCCTGGCGGGAAGGGTTAGGGAAAACCCCAAGGCGTTCTACACGGATGTGAGAAATAAGATGATGATAAGAGTGAGAGTGGGGGCGATCAGGGATAGTGGAGCGAACATGTGCCGAGAGTCTGAGGAGGTAGGGGCGGCCCGAAGTGAATATATTATTTCAGTATTCACTAGAGAGAGGGACATTGTTGCCCATGAGAACAGTGTGAACCAGGTTAATAGGCTCAAATAGGTTGATATTAAGAAGGAGGATGTGCTGGATATTTTGAAAAGCATCAGGATAGATACGTCCTCTGGGCCTGACGGGATATACCCAAGGTTACTACGGGAAGCCAGGGAGGAGATTGCTGTGCCGTTGACCATGATCTTTGCGTCCAGACTCTCCACTGGAGTAGTACCAGATGATTGGAGGGAGGCGAATGTTGTTCCCCAGTTTAAGAAACGGAATAGGAAAATCCCTGGGAATTACAGATTATTGGGAAGGATTCTGAGAGATAGGATTTATGATTATTTCGAAAAACAAAGTTTGATTAAATATAGTCAGCATGGCTTTGTGAGGGGTATGTTTAGCTCACTGGGCTAAATCGCTGGCTTTTAAAGCAAACCAAGACAGGCCAGCAGCACGGTTCTATTCCCGTACCAGCCTCCCCGAACAGGCGCCGGAATGTGGCGACAAGGGGCATTTCACAGTAACTTCATTGAAGCCTACGCGTGACAATCGGCGATTTTCATTTCATTTCATTTCATGTCATGCCTCACAAGCCTCATGAATTCTTTTAGGATGTGACGAGAAACATTGATGAAGATCGGGCAGTGGATGTCGTGTATATGGAATTCAGAAAGGCATTTGATAAGATTCCACTTGGTGGGCTCATTCAGAAAGTGACGAGACATGGGTTCCATGGAAAATTGGATGACTGGATACAAAATTGGTTAACCGAAAGAAGATAAGAATATAAGAACTAGGAGACAGCCACCTGGCCCCTCGAGCCTACTCCGCCATTCAATGAGATCATGGCTGATCTTGTGTGAACTCAGCTCCACTTTCCGGCCCGAACACCATAACCCTTAATCCCTTTATTCTTCAAAAAACTATCTCTCTTTCTCTTAAAAACATTTAATGAAGGAGCCTCCACTGCCTCACTGGGCAAGGAATTCCATAGATTCACAACCCTTTGGGTGAAGAAGTTCCTCCTTATCTCAGTCCCAAACCTACTTCCCTTTATTTTGAGGCTATGTTCTGCTTTCACCTGCTCGTGGAAACAACCTGCGCGCATCTATCCTATCTATTCCCTTCAAAATTGTATATGTTTCTATAAGAACCCCCCCCCCCCTCCACCCCCGCATCCTTCTAAATTCCAACGAGTACAGACCCAGCCTACTCAACCTCTCCTCGTAATCTAACCCCCTCAACTCTGGGATTAACCTAGTGAATATCCTCTGCACACCCTCCAGCGCCAGTACGTTTTTTCTCAGGCAAGGAGGCCAAAACCGAACACAATACTCCAGGTGTGGGCTCACAATACTCCAGGTGTGGCCTCGTACAATAGCAGCAATACTTCCCTAGTCTTTAACTCTATCCCTCTGGCAATGAAGGACACAATTCCATTTGCCTTCTTAATCACATGCTGCACCTGTAAACCAACTTTTTGCGACTCATGCACTAGCACACCCAGGTCTCTCTGCACGGCAGCATGTTTTAATAATACACCCCACTCTTGGAAAAAGCTTGTTGCTATCCACCCTGTCCATACCTCTCATATTCTCCTTTGCTGTTATTCCTAACAAAATGGATCACCTCACATTTGGCAACATTGTATTCCATCTGCCAGACCTTTGCCCATTCACTTAGCCTATCCAAATCCCTCTGCAGACTTCCGGTATCCTCTGCACTTTTTGCGTTATCACTCATCTTCGTATCGTCTGCAAACTTGGACACATTGCACTTGCTCCCCAACTCCAAATCATCTATATAAATTGTGTACAATTGTGGGCCCAAAACTGATGCCCGAGGGACACCACTATCTACTGATTGCCAACCAGAGAAACACCCATTAAACCACACTCTTTGCTTTCCATACATTAACCAATCATCTCTCCAAGCTACTATTTTCCCCTTAATGCCATGCATCGTAATCGTATGCAGCAACCTTTTGTGTGGCACCTTGTCAAAAGATTTCTGGAAATCCAGATATACCTCATCCATTGGCTCCCCGTTATCTATCGTACTGGTAAAGTCCTAAACAAATTCCACTAAATTAGTTCGGCACGACCTGTCCTTGAAGAACCCATGCTGCGTCAGCCCAATGGGTCAATTTCAATCCAGATGCCTCGCTATTTCTTCCTTGATGATAGATTCCAGCGTTTCCCTGCTACCGAAGTTCAGCTGACTGGCCTATAATTACCCGCTTTCGGCCGACCTCCTTTTTTAAATAGTCACGTTTGCTAATTTCCAATCCGCCGGGACCACCCCCGAGTCTAGTGAATTTTGGTAACTTATCACTAGTGCATTTGCAATTTCCCTAGCCATCTCTTTTAGCACTCTGGGATGCATTCCATCAGTTTCAGGAGACTCGACTACCTTCAGCCCCATTAGCTTGCCCATCACTCCCTCCTTAGTGACAACAATCATCTCAATGTCCTCAACTGTCGTAGCCTCATTTCTTTCAGTCACTGGCATGTTATTTGGGTCTTCCACTGTGAAGACCGACCCAAAAAATCTGTTCAGATCCTCAGCCATTTCCTAATCTCCCATTATTAAATCTCCTTTCTCATCCTTTAAAGGACCAATGTTTACTTCAGCCACTCTTTTTTGTTTTATATATTTGTAGAAACGTTTAGTATCTGTTTTTATATTCTGAGCTAGTTTACTCTCAAAAAATATCTACTTTATAACTTATTTAGTAGCTTTCTGTTGCCCCCTAAAGATTTCCCAGACCTCTAGTTTCCCACTAATCGTTGCCGCTTTGTATCCTTTTTCCTTCAATTTGATACTGCTGCACGATCAATCACTACTGAAGCGAGATTGTAGTCCAATTGAAGGCTTTAATGAACAAGTAGTTACCCCGGCAGCTCCGGTGCAGAATGACTGCTGTGGGTGAAACACAGACTCTTCTGCTCCGCCTGCTGGGTGGAACCAGCAGGCAGGTTCTACCACTCATACTACAGTATAAGGTACATACCACCTAGGTACCGCGATACATCTAATATAGCTTACCACATTCATCCCCTGTTTAAAAAAGAGTCCGGCGGGGGCGGCGGCCTTGCTTTTACAGTGGTAGAGGTTATAGCGGTACCCTTCGGTGCCTTTACATGCAATACACATATTTACAGACAATTATTTACAAGTTCATTTTACAATGAAACTATCAGCCGGTCGGGGGCCCTGGGCGTCCACTGCGATCGTCGCAGACCGGGCAGTTATGCTTGCGTTGACTCAGGAACCGTGGCTCTGGGGGGGGGGGGGGGGTGTCAAAGAACAAAGAAAATTATAGCACAGGAATTCCATAGATTCACAGCCTGCGCCGATCCAGATCCTTTAT
Source organism: Scyliorhinus torazame (assembly GCF_047496885.1). NCBI lineage: Eukaryota > Metazoa > Chordata > Chondrichthyes > Carcharhiniformes > Scyliorhinidae > Scyliorhinus > Scyliorhinus torazame. Next base: position 258,734 of record NW_027307854.1, read on the forward strand.
CTAAACCTGTCTTCTATTTCCCAAGGATCTACTTCCCTCTGCTCCCCGACCGTTCATATATCTGTCTAGATGTGTCTTAAATGGTGTTATCGTGCCCGCCTCTACAACCTCCGCTGGCAAAGCGTTCCAGGCACCCACCACCCTCTGCGTAAACAACTTTCCACGCACATCTCCCTTAAACTTTCTCCTCTCAACTTGAAATCGTGACCCCTTGTAATTGACACCCCCACTCTTGGAAAAAAACTTGTTGCTATCCACCCTATCCATACCTCTCATAATTTTGTAGACCTCAATCAGGTCCCCCCCTCATCCTCCGTCTTTCCAGCGAAAAAACCCTAATCTACTAAACCTTGCTTCATAGCTAGCGCCCTCCATACCAGGCAACATCCTGGTGAACGTCCTCTGTACCGTCTCTAAAGCATCCACATCCTTCTGGTAATGTGGCGACCAGAACTGCACGGAGTATTCCAAATGTGGCCTCACCAAAGTCCTATTCAACTGTAACATGACCTGCCGACTCTTGTACTCAATACCCCGTCCGATGAAGGCAGGCATGCTGTATGCCTTCTTGACCACTCTATCGACCTGCGTTGCTACCTTCAAGGTACAATGGACCTGACCTCCCAGATCTCTCTGTACATAGATTTTCCCCAGGAATCTTCCATTGACCGTATAGTCCGCTCTTGAATTAGATTTTCCAAAATGCATCACCTCGCATTTCTCTGGATTGAACTCCATCTGCCATTTCTCTTCCCAACTCTCCAATCTATTTATATTTTGCTGTATTCTTTGACAGCCCTCCTCGCTATCTGCAACTCCACCAATCTTAGTATAATCTGCAAACTTGCTAATCAGACCACCGATACCTTCGTCCAGATCATTTATGTATATCACAAACACCAGTGGTCCGAGCACGGATCCCTGTGGAACACGACTTGTCAACTTTCTCCATTTTGAGACACTCCCTTCCACCACTACTATCTGTCTCCTGTTGCCCAGCCGGTTCTTTATCCATCTGGCTAGTACACCCCGAACCCCATACATATTCACTTTTTCCATCAACCTGCCATGGGAAACTTTATCAAACGCCTTACTGAAGTCCATGTGCATGACATCTAGAGCCCTTCCCTCATTAATTAACTTTGTTACTTCCTCAAAGAATTCTATTATGTTTGTAAGACATGACCTTCCCTGCACAAAACCTATCACTGACAAGTCTATTTTCTTCCAAATGTGAATAGATCGGTCCCTCAGTATCTTCTCCAACAGTTTGCCTACCACTGACGTCAAGCTCATAGGTCTATAATTCCCTGGATTATCCCTGCTACCCTTCTTAAACAAAGGGACAACATTAGCAATTCTCCAGTCCTCCGGTACCTCACCCGTGCTCAAGGATGCTGCAAAGATATCTGTTAAGACCACGGCTATTTCGTCCCTCGCTTCCCACAGTAACATGGGATAGAACCCATCCGGACCTGTGGACTTGTCCACCTTAATGCCTTTTAGAATACTCAAAACGTCCCCCTTCCTTATGCCGACCTGACCTAGAGTATTTAAACATCCATCCCTAGCCTCAACATCCGTCACGTCCCTCTCCTTGGTGAATACCGATGCAAAGTACTCATTCGGAATCTCACCCATTTCCTCTGACTCCACGCATAAATTCCCTCTTTTGTCTTTGTGTGGGCCAATCCTTTCTCTAGTTACCCTCTTGCTCCTTATATACGAATAAAAGGCTTTGAGATTTTCCTTAACCCTATTAGCCTCAGACATTTCATGACCCCTTTTAGCCCTCTTTGTTGTGCCTTTGAGATTTGTCCTACTTTCCCGAAATTCCTCAAAGAACAAAGAACAAAGAAATGTACAGCACAGGAACAGGCCCTTCGGCCATCCAAGCCCGTGCCGACCATACTGCCCGACTAAACTACAATCTTCTACAATCTTCCTCCAAAGCTTCATCAGTTTTAAGTCGCCTAGATCTTATGTATGCTTCTTTTTTCGTCTTAGCTAGTCTCACAATTCCACCCAATTTAGTACTCTTCCTTTAGGAGCACTCACGTCTTTGTCCATGAGTATTCTAAAACGTACGGAACTGTGATCGTTATTCCCAAAGTAATCACCGACTGAAATTTAAACCACCTGGCCGGGATCATTCCCCAATACCAGGTCGAGTATGCACCCCTACTGAGTTGGACTATTTACTTACAGCTCTAAAAAAAAACTCTCCTGAATGCTCCTTACAAATTCTGCTCCATTTATGCCTCCAACACGACATGAGTCCTATTCAATGTTGGGGAATTTCAAACCTCCCATCACGACCACCGTATTGCTCCTACATTTTTCTATAATCTGTCTACATATTTGTTCCTCTACTTCACGCCCGCTTTTGGGAAGCCTGTAGTAAAATCCCAACAATGTTACTGCGCCCTTCCTATTTCTTAGCTCTACCCATATTGCCTCAGTGCTCGAATCCTCCATAGTGCCCTCCTTAATCACAGCTGTGATATCACCTCTGACCAGTAATCCAACTCCTCCACCCCTTTTACCTCCCTCTCTATCCCTCCTGAAGCATCTATACCCTGGGATATTTAGTTGCCAGTCTTGCCCTTCCCTCAACCAAGTCTCAGTAATACCAATAACATCATATTCCCAGGTACTAATCCAAGCCCTAAATTCATCTGCCTTACCTGCTACACTTCTCGCATTGAAACAAATACACCTCAGACCACCTGTCCCTTTGCGTTCATCATCTCTTCCCTGTCTGCTCTTCCCCTTAGTCACATTGAGTTCCTTATCTAGTACCTTACTGGCTTTAGTTGCTGTTTCTTTACTGACCTCTAACTTCCTAATCTGTTTCCCATCCCCCTGCCACATTAGTTTAAAACCGCCCCAACGGTGTTAGCAAAAGTACCCCCGAGGACATTGGTTCCAGTCCCGCTCAGGTGTAGACCATCCGATTTGTAATGGCCCCACGGCCCCCAGAACAGGTTTCAATGTCCAAAAATCTGAACTCCCCCCTCCTGCTCCGTCTCTCAAGACACGTATTCATTCTGACTATTCTTGAATTTCTACTCTGACTGTCACGTGGCACTGGTAGCAATCCTGAGATTACTAAATTTGAGGTCTTCCATTTTATCTTATCTCCTAACTCCCTAACTTCTGATTGTAGGACCTCATCCCGTTTATAACCTATATCGTTTGTGCCTATATGCACCACGACAACTGGCTGTTCACTCTCCCCCTTCAGTATGGCCTGCAGCCGATCTGAGACATCCCTGACCCGTGCACCCGGGAGGCAAGATACCATTCGTGAGTCTCGTTTACGACCACGGAGACGCCTGTCTACTCCGCTTACGATTAAATCCCCTATGACTATAGCCCTGCCAGTCTTTTTCCCGCCCTTCTGTGCAGCAAAGCCAGCCACGGTGCCATGAGCCTGCCTACTACTGCCTCCACTGGTTAGTCATCTCCCCCAACAGTATCCCAAACGGTATAACTGTTGTGGAGGGAGATGACCGCAGGGGACACCTGCACTGCCTTTCTGGTCTTTCTCTGCCTTTTGGTCACCCATTCCCTGTCACCCTCACCAATCCTAATCTGCGGTGTGACCAACTTACTGAACTTGCTATCCACGACCTCCTCAGCATCGCGGATGCTCCAAAGTGATTCCTTCCGCAGCTTCGGAGCCGTCATGCTGTCTAACAGGAGCTGCAGCTGGACACACATCCCGCACATGAAGGAGGCAGGGGCATCGGCCGCGTCCCTGAACTCCCACATTGAGCACGAGGAGCATAACACGGGTCTGGCATCTCCTGCCATTTTTACACTTTACCTTAACTGATTACAAATATAAAATCAAATAATGAATAAGTGAAAGGAATAACGATTTTACTTACCAATCACAATACTTACCAATATAGGAAGAGTTAAATTTCTCCCAGCTGCTGCTAATTGGAGCACTTTCCATACCAGCCAATCAGGTCACTGCATTGCTGTGATGCCACTCTTCAAGGTAAGTTTTTAAAGAGGAAAAGTGACCTTCCCGACAGACCCATGGCCACTGCTCCCGCCGAAAATCTGAATGCCGCTTCTCCGGCAGTTGTGTCGCCGCCACTCTCCGGCCTCCCTTTCACTGTGTTCCCGCCGCTCTCCTCGCGCTCTTTTATCCTGTGTCCCCCAGCTCTCCTCGCGCTCTTTTATCCTGTGTCAGCCAATCAGCAGCTCCGCTCTACTGCCCTCTGCCGTCTTCAGTTTCGTCGCATGCGGATGGGGCCAGTGGGAGGACGGATCCTCCTGGGAAGGGGTTGCGGTGATGTGCGCCGGTGAAAAAATGGTTGGGATTGGTGGTGAGAGAGGGGGGTGAGGGAGGGACCAAGAGGGGGCCAGATCCCGGAGGGAGACCGTGCTTCGTCGGTCGTCGGGGTGCGCAACATAGGCGTACTGGGGGTTAGTTTGGAGGAGATGTACCCTCTCGACCAGTGGGTCCGACTCGTGGGCCCGCACGTGTTTGCGGAGTAGGACGGGTCCGGGGGCTGCCAGCCATTTTGGGAGCGAGGTCCCCGAGGATGACTTCCTAGGGAAGGCAAGGAGACGTTCGTGAGGTGTTTCGTTGGTAGTAGTGCACAGTAGTGATCGGATGGAGTGAAGTGCATCGGGGAGGACCTCCTGCCATCGGGACACTGGGAGATTCTTGGACCGTAGGGCCAGCAGGACGGCCTTCCAGACCGTCCCGTTTTCCTCTACACCTGCCCGTTTCCCCGGGGGTTGTAACTGGTCGTCCTGCTCGAGGCAATACCCTGGCTGAGCAGGAATTGACGCAGCTCGTCACCCATGAGGGATGATCCCCTATCGCTATGGATGTAGGCGGGGAAACCGAACAGGGTAAAGATGCTGTGGAGGGCTTTAATGACGGTGGCAGCCGTCATGTCGGGGCAGGAGATGGCGAAAGGGAACCGGGAGTACTCATTAATCATGTTTAAGAAATACGTGTTGCGATCGGTGGAGGGGAGGGGCCCTTTGAAATCCACGCTGAGGTGTTCAAAGGGGCGGGAAGCCTTTATCAGGTGCGCTTTCTCTGACTTGTAGAAGCGCGGCTTGCACTCCGCGCAGATTTGGCAGTTTGTGGTTACGGCTCTGACCTCCTCGATGGAGTAGGGCAGATTGCGGGCTTTAACCAAGTGGAAGAACCGGGTGACCCCGGTTGGCAGAGGTTGCCGTGGAGGCTCCGGAGTCTGTCTACTTGTACACTGGCACAAGTGCCGAGGGACAGGGCATCCGGAGGCTCGTTGAGCTTCCCAGGACGATACAAGATCTCGTAATTATAGGTGGAGAGCTCGATCCTCCGCCATAAGATCTTATCATTCTTAATTTTGCCCCGCTGTGCATTGTCAAACATCAAGGGTACCGACCGTTGGTCAGTGAGGAGAGTGAATCTCCTGCCGGCCAGGTAATGCCTCCAATGCCACATAGCTTCGACGATGGTTTGCACCTCCTTCTCGACGGAGGAATGGCAGATTTCATAGGCGTGGACGGTGCGTGAAAAGAAGGCCACGCGTCTGACCGCCTGATTGACGGTGGCAGCCAGAGCTACGTCTGATGTGCCGCTCTCGACCTGGAAGGGAAGGGTCTCATCGATTGCGTGCATCGTCGCCCTGACAATGTCTGCTTTGATGCGACTGAAAGCCTAGAGGGCCTCTGCAGATAGGGGAAAAACCGTGGACTGGATTAGTGGGTGGCCCTTGTCGGCATAATTGGGGACCCACTGCGTGTAAGAAGAAATGAAGCCCAGGCAACGTTTCAGGGCCTTGGGGAGGTGGAGGAGGGGAAACTCAATGAGGGGGCACATGCATTCAGGATCTGGGCCTTTGACTCTATCATGCACTACGTAGTCGAGGATGGCTAGGCGATCGGTGCTAAACATGCATTTGTTATAGGTTAAGTTAAGGATTTTTGCGGTACGGGGGAATTTGCGGAGGTAGGTGTCGTGGGCCTGCTTGTCGTGGCCACAGATGATGACATTGTCGAGGTACTGGAACGTGGCCCGCAGACCGTACCAGTCAACCATTCGATCCATCTCCCATTGGAAGACCGAGACCCCATTTGTGACACCAAAGGGAACCCTTAAAAATTTGTACAGCCGCCCGTCTGCTTCGAATGCAGTGTACTTGCGGTCGTCCGTCGAAGGAGGAACTGGTGGTAGGCTGATTTAAGGCCTACTGTGGAGAAAAACTTGTATTGCGCTGTCTGGTTGACCATTTCAGATATGCGGGGAGCGGGTAGGCGTCGAGCTGCGTACACCTGTTGATGGTCTGATTGTAGTCTATGATCATCCTATATTTCTCCCTGGTCTTTACAAACACAACTTGAGGTCTCCAGGGGTTATTGCTGGCCTCGATAATGCCTTCCTTTAGTAATCGTTGGACTTCCAACCTAATGAAGGACCGGTCCTAGGCACTGTACCGTCCATTCCTGGTGGCAAGAGGTTTGCAATCGGGGTTAAGGTTTGCGAACAGGGAGGGCGGGTTGACCTTGAGGATCGCGAGGCCGCAGACATTGAGGGGGGGGGGGGGGGGGTTATTGGGCCGCCGAATTTGTATGATAAACTTTGCAGATTACACTGGAAGTCCAGTCCCAGGAGTGTGGCAGCGCAGAGCTGGGGGAGGACATAGTGTCGGACGTTACTGAACTCCACGCCCTTGACCGTGAGGTTGGCTATGCAGTACCCTCGGTCCTTCACCGAATGGGTCCCAGAGGGCAGGGAGAACTTTTGTGCATTCGGGTGTACAGCGAGGGAGCGGTGCCTTACCGTATTGGAATGGATGAAGCTCTCCTTGCCCGCAGAGTCGACCAAGCAGGATGTTGTGTGCCGTTGATGAGTAACGACGTCGTAGGGGATGAAAGCGTTCGGGGCCGAGACTGGTCCAGTATCACTGAGGCAAGTTGTGGCAGAAGCTGAGAGATCTCGGCGGGCCACCCGAGTCGGGGTCCTGCGACGGCATCCAAGATGGCTGCCTCCATGAATCGCTCATGGCCAGTGAAGAGAAGAATGGCAGCGGGCCCGGTTCGCCTGTGGAGACAGCGGCGGCCGACCGGGCCTGGCATACTGCCTCGAGGTGCCCCTTCTTCCCGCAGCCCTTGCAGATTGCGGATCGGGCCGGGCAGCGTGGCCGCGGGTGTTTGTTTTGCCATCAAAAATTGCCTCCTGCCAGCCCCCCCCCCCGCCCCCTCCCCCCCCACCCCCCCCCACCCCCAACCCCCCCCCCCCCCCCCCCCCCCCCACCCCGGGCTTTCCCGGCTGCAGCATTGTACAAGCTTGTGGGGAATTTAGGGATGCTTTGGAATCGTCCGCGGGTGGGGTCCATGTGGATGCCACTCGGTCGGGAACGTCGGCCTGGTGGTGCGGGAGGCTACATCCAGGTGGTGCGCAAGTTTCCGTGCCTCTTTCAGCCCGAGCGTGTCATTTTCCATCAGTCGCTGGCGGATTTTAGAGGACAGCATGCCGCAACAAATGCATCCCGTATAAAGAGTTTGGTGTGGTCATTGGCTGAGACTTGTGGACAGTTACAGTTTCTACCTAACACTAACAACAATGCGCGGTAAAAATCGGCCAGTCTGGTTGCTAAAAGATGCCGAGCGTATACCTGAATCAGGACGTAGTGCTCTTTTAACAATGTCATTGCGTCCTCGAAACAGTCCGCGTCTTCGATAAACGTATAGATTTCTGGGCTCACCCTTGAGTGGAGGACTTGCATTTTCTGTTCCTCCGTGGGGGTAGTCGGGGCCATCCTGTTGTACCCATTGAAACATGCCAGCCAATGTTTAAAAGTTGCTGCTGCATTTGCCGCGTGGGGGTTGATTTGTAGACACTCTGGATTGATGCGGAGAGCAGCCATTCTTCAATTGTTTTATTAAACTGATGCACGATCAATCACTACTGAAGCGAGATTGTAGACCAATTGAAGGCTTTAATGAATAAGTAGTTACCCCAGTAGCTCCGGTACAGAATGACTGCTGTGGGTGAAACACAGACTCAGATTCTCCGCCTGCTGGGCGGAACCAGCAGGCAGGTTCTACCACTCATACTACAGTATAAGGTACATACCACCGAGGTACCGCGATACCCCTAATATAAACTACCACAGATACTTTCCCTTAGTTTCTTCGATATCCACGGTCCATTTTCCCTCGTTCTACCACCCTTCCTTTTTGATTGTATAAACCTTTGCTGAGCAGTTTGAAAAATCGCTTGGAATGTTCTCCACTGTTCCTCAACTGTTTCACCATAAAGTCTTTGCTCCCAGTTTACCTCAGCTAGCTGTTCTCTCATCCCATTTTAATCTCCTTTTTTAAAGCACAAAACACTAGTGTTTGATTTTACCTCCTCACCCTCCATCTGTATTTTAGATTCCACCATATTGTGATCGCTCCTTCCGAGAGGATCCCTAACTATGAGATCCTGAATCAACCCTGTCTCATTACACAGGACCAGATCGAGAACCGTCTGTTCCCTCGTCGGTTCCATTGCATACTGTTCTAGGAAACTATCGCGGATACATTCTATAAACTCCTCATCAAGGCTGCCTTGACCGACCTGGTTAAACCAATCGACATGTAGATTAAAATCCCCATGATAACTGCTGTACCATTTCTACACACATCAGTTACTTCTTTATTTATTGCCTGCCCCAAAATAATGTTACTATTTGGTGACCTATAGATTACTCCTTTCAGTGACTTTTTCGCCTTAATATTCCTGATTTCCACCGAAATGGATTCAACCTTATCCTCCATTGCACCGATGTCATCCCTTACAGTTGCCCGGATGTCATCCTCAAATAACAGAGCTACACCACCTCCCTTAACATCCACTCTGTCCTTCAAAATAGTTTGATACCCTCAGATATTTAACTCCCAGTCGTGACCATCCTTTAACCATGTTTCAGTAATGGCCACTAAATCATAGTCATTCACGCTGATTTGCGCCATCAACTCATTTACCTTATTCCGAATACTACGAGCATTCAGGTAAAGTATAATTATGTTGGCTTTTTTACCTCTGTTTTGAATCTTAACAACTCGATCAGTAACCTCTCCTAAGTTATATTTCCTCTTAACGTTTCTCCTAATTGACCTTGTCGGTGAACCCATACCTTCATGTGACAACCTGCCTTCATGGGAAGAACGGCGGACGCCCTTGTCTTTCCCTCCCTGACCGCCTGTCCTAGAATCCTATTCGGCTGGTGGTGAGCAGCACCGCCCAAAGCTGCACACTGGCTGTCCGACCTATCAGAAGTTCTCCAAATGGAGAAAATCAAATTCGTCACCCGGGGATCGGAAGATAGCTTCTTCAGTAAATGGGAGCCACTCATCCAACTGTTCGGGCACCTGTTTGTGGCCATTGAACAAACAGATAAATAATCAAGTCGCCGCCAAGTGATTATAGCCAAAATGTGATAGAAGAGAGGGAAGGGGGTGAGGACGGGGGGAGGGGGGAGGAAGGGGGCGCGGAGCGAGAGGGAGTAGCCAAACCCTGCAGAAAAGCAAGGGGATTAGCAGAGAAGAAGGGGGCGGAATGGTCGTAGAGAGGAGGGAAGGGGGACAGGGAAGGGGGCAAGGGTAGGGTAAGGGTGGGGGCAGGGATAGAGGGAGGACGAGAGAACGTGAACAACAGAGGGCAGCCAGATGGGAGGAAAGAGGGGGGAACGCAATATGGGGGCGGAGCGCAGGACACGACAACGACGACAGCCAGCAGAGCAAGGCGAAAGAGAGAAAGGAAGAACAGGTAGAGGGAACGCCAGACAGCCGAAGCTGAGACAAATGGGCAAAAACGAATAAAACGAAAACCGACCAAGCGATGCAAGTGACATCAGGGACACGGTCCAGGTACCCCTTCGGCCCGGTTTTGTTTTGTTTGTTTTATATATAAAAAAGAAAGAGAAGGAGGCGGGGAGGGAGAACGCCCCCCCCCCCCCCTCTCCCTGCGGAATTAACTTTTTCTTCTTTATTTTTGTATATATACGTCCTCTGATTTAATTTCCTCTCCCTTTGTTTGTAGTTTTCAGTGTGTTTTATTTCTATTGATTTCGCTGTGTGTACGTCTGGAAGTATATCATGTATACACCCGAATAGTAACGTGACAATTACTACCTCCGCATGAAAACGACATCATTGCTGTAGATGCCAGAACAGAGTACAAGGCAGACTACTGGCTGCGGGGGAGTTGGAGGCGGGAACTGGGCAGACCGATATAGACGATTGGTGACGGAGATACATTCACCTGTGGACGGGACAAGGTAGAAATTGGAAGAAGAACGAGGCAGGAGATAGTGGGAGGATTCTGGATCGAAGTGCTGCACAGGGCAAATTACACCTGCAAGTGCGCAGAGCTCAGCTCAGCACAACTAAATGTGGTGCACAGGGCGCACGGAGCCACTACCAGAATGAGAGGCTTCCTCCAGGACTAATGTAAACGGTGCCAGGGAAAGTCGGCCATTGACAAACACAAGTCTTGCACTGGGCTTGTCGGGTTCTGGATGTCCATTTTTGAGGCTATGTCCTGTGTTGTGGGGGTGAGATGGAGCCTTGCCCGCTGGTGGCGATCTTCGTGGTATCAGAGGAGCCAAGGCTTTGCATGCGGGAAGGACTGACGCCCGAGTCTTTGCCCCCCTCAAGGCCCGCTGCAGATTCCTGCTCGGCTGCCGATCGGCAGCACCACCCAACGTTGCAGACTGATTGCCCGACCTGTTGGAATTTATCATGTTGAGAAAAACGAAATATGCTACCAGAGGTTTGGAGGAAGGCTTCCACAAAACGTTAAGGCTGTTCACCAGCTTGTTCGTAACCACCGTCCGGTACAGTAGAGAGAGAGAGGAGAGGCAGATCAGGCCAGGAAAGAAGGAAGAGAAATGGGCAGGGTGAAAGCAGGAAGGGAATGGAGGGGGAAGGAAGGCGGGCAGGATTAGGGTTGGGGCCCAAGCATCAGAGGGACACAGGGCAACAAAAGACTCTTCCAGTGGACAAGTCCACCTCCCCTTCCAACTTTGCTAGTGGCCAAAAGGCAATCAGGGCGAAGCAGGCCTCACAACAGAAATGGCCGATCGCTGCAATATCCCGAAAAGCAACCCACTCATAACTAAAGCTCGCTCTGAGGGAAGCACAGCCAGCGACTGGTTGCAGGCGGCCGAGTGGGCTAACCACGGAGCAGGTCTGACACAGCAAGCCCTCAGCAGCATTTTACTCGTAAAATACCTTTGTCTGTATCTTGCTCCAATACCTGTTCACCGTAGGCGAGACAGACTGTATGATAAGCTCCACGTATTGGGAGGATATATCCCATGTAAAATAACTAAGATACAGTCGCTGTATTTTCTTGTAGATACAAGTTGTGATTCTGTATAGTTGTGTAACACACCACATGAAATGTAAGAACTCCAATGAACAAGATAGTGATTTTGCCCCCGCGCACATGGCTACAGAAAAGGATGCCAGGCAGATAAGGAGACAATTCGACCCATCGCACGCCTGCTGTCACGAAGAAGGAGCGAGCCAGCCAGGTCATCAGTCTCAGCACTTCCCCAGAACTCTCCCACCCCCTCGAAAATCTAACTTTCCCAGCCGTTTTCTGCTCGACAAAACGAGAAGTGCGCGACATTTCGTCAAGCGGGAGTGAAGTGAGATCTGCCAGAATAGTTCAAAGGGCCAGGGATTGACAGTGACATGGATTCTCGCAGGACTGAGGCTGGTCCTCCGTGGAGTGCAGGAGATTGAGGATGACAAGTTGTGAGTAAATGCTGATAAATGTTGAGAGCGAATAATTATTCTCATGTATTCAGGAAAGGAGCGCGGGAGGAATGAAGGTATGGGCAAGTGTTGGGGTGGATGTGAGGAAGCACCATTTGCTTTAATAAAGTGAGTATAAATAATCTGAAAGGGGATGTCTGCGGACGCGGTGGAAGCGGTTCACTGTGAATGATTTCCAAAGGAAATTCAGTGGTGATCTTCCGGGACGATAAGTTGCAAGACTATCGAGGAAGAGGTCGTTTCAGACATCTTCACAGGATAGGGCCAGTATTTATTGCCCATCTCTAGTTGACCCTTGAGAGTCAGGTGGCCGAGCCGCATTCTTGAAGCATTGCAGTCTCAATGTAGGTGCCTCTTGCGCCATTTGTCATGACCATTTTGAAATGACTGTAATGTTCTTTGGATTGTATTGGAGCACCTCCGAGTGCACCATAACCCATGTCTGGAACACGTGAAGATAATGGCACGATCGCTGGTTCCATTTTGCAAACTTCACTCAGATGTTCTATGAATTCACTATATGTTTTAAAATGAGTATCCCAAATGTCAGATCACTGGAATTAGTAAGCAAGATTCACTCTTCAATGTTGGGAGTGGCTACACAAGCTATGGTGTAATCGGGGCAGGGAGAGGCGGGCGTTATGTTTCCGGAACGTTCAAAGGTTATGTTCACAAAACTGTCAATTAACTTACCATTCAATTGTTCAATAAGCATAGAAATATATTTTATTGTTAAAATATTACAGCGCCTTTTTTAGAGTGAGTAGTTTGAAATATGATTTGCCCAGCACTTAAGTTTATTATTATGCACTGTTTATTTATTTACTCGGACATTTAAATATTGAGATGTTCCCTCAGAGACATCTGAACAGGTCCTATGTGGATAACATAGGTGTGCTTGTGTAATGGCGCTCACTGATCCCGACAGATAAACTGCGACAAAACCACTGTATGTGACATGCCGCAATCACATTGAATATTGGCCACTCCGGATGGACACCTTGCCTGTAATTCTCCCCCGCACATGGACATATCGACATCTATTGATTGAATGCGGCATAATTTGTACGCACAATTTATATATATATATATATATATACAGCAAAGGTAAGTTAGGCATTACTGATAATGCAGTTCAGACTTCAAGTCGTTATCAGAACTCAACAGATCTGATGCTAAACAGATCTATCTCTGCAAATCCGCTTGAGATGTGGTATATTGTAACCGCATCCTGTACCGTTGAAACAAAGACTGAGCCTTGACCACATCTCCAGCGAACCGGTTTCTTCATTTCCGGCAGGTGGAAGTGTAAGCACTGCGTGTGTGGACTGGCAGAATGGGAGCTAAGGGATCAAGGGTGGGCGGCTCAATACCAGTCGAAACTTTCAGCCTTATACTTGTCTCACTTCACCGCGATTAATCATTGATGTCCAAACAGTTTAAGCAACTGTTTAAAAATAAGAAAAAAAATCGATTCAAGACCTGTTGTTTCATTAACCTGAGGTTATCCACTGAATTCGCATCGCTGAGCTGCCCAATCATCACCTGATCCACCGCAGATCATCATTGACAGGTCTGCCAGGACCAATAAGCAAATCGTCCTTTTTGTGAAGTGAGTCACATGGCTTGTGCTGTCGGGGCCCTTGTCGCTCGTGGTGTTGTCGGTTATATCCTGGTTAAACAAATACGGCGTGTCTGTGTGATCGCACTGTGCGCATTTTGCCCACAGACTTTCCCGCGCAGACAATTGGTGCTCTCCAAAAATTCTGTTCAGTGACGAGCAGTTTGTGGATCTCTTATATTTCCACCGTTCACCATCCACACCCCATGTCTCAATGTCAATCATCCATTAAATAGAAACATGGTCGCAGTACATTGAAAATTATAAAGGTGTACGAGGCAAGTATTTTACACAGAGGGCAGTGGGTGCCTGGAACTCGCTGCCGGAGAAGGTGGTGGAAGCAGGGACGATAGTGACATTTAAGGGGCATCTTGACAAACACATCAATAAGATGGGAATAGAGGGATACGGACCCCGGAAGTGTAGAAGATTGTAGTGTAGTCGGGCAGCATGGTCGGCACGGGCTTGGAGGGCCGAAGGGCCTGTTCCTGTGGTGTACCTTTCTTTGTTATTTGTTCTTGTTCTTTGTCAGACAGCAACATTGTGTTGGTGCCGGGTACTGGGGGTGGTAGCGAGAAGGAGGGATAGAAATACGCAACAGGGGTGGAACAAAAAGGGGGGGGGATTGTGTATAGGGGGCGCTGAAGGTGGGAATTTGGGTCAGGGCCTTCAGGTGGGCGCCCCACGCTTGCAAGGAATAGTAGTGAAGGTTAACGAAGTGTGAAGGATGGGGTGTCTGCGATGGTTAGGCTGTGTGCCGGGAGGGGGGTGGAAGTGGGGAGAGGGTGAGTGAGGAGGCAGCACGGCCGATATGTAGGATCCGTTTGGGCATGGGCGGTGTGGGAATCCATCACAGATGCGTCCTTTTGAGGAAAGGGATAGTGGAAGGAAAATAAGAGTGTTGAGGGCGGACTCTCGAGGGGGTAGATGTGCGTGGGGGGGGGGGGCGGGGGGGGAGGGGGTCACCGGTGAGAGTGCTGACGTGGAATGCCCGTGGGTGACTGAGCCATTTAAGCAGTTCTGGATGTTCTCGCAATTGGAACGTTTAAGGGCGGAGGTGATTTTCCTGCTGGAGACGCATCTCCGGCTGAAAGGTCAGGTTATACTGAGGAAGGCTTTGGTGGGGAAATTGTACCACTTGGGGTTCTGATGTCGAGGGTAAGAGAGAGTTCTTCTCCTTCTTGCATGTGCAGGATATATATTCCCGGAGTGACTAATTGGTGGTTAGTTGGGCGGTGCCAATGCGGGTGTAGGGAGCGGATTATGCGGGAATAATTGTTGAGGACCAGACTGAACACTATCCAGACCTGAGAATCTGTTCCGGTCAGGCGCATATGCCTTGGGATTAGCGTTTTCAGGCCGAAAAAGATTTGTGCGGGAAGGTGTTGATGGCGAAAAGGAATGATGTTGATCTCAAGCAGACTGTAACTGAGAGAGCTCGAGTGAGGTTTGAAACTCGGTAATTTGGAACAGTGTGCAAAGTGGAGGAGGTGCTTTTCCCTTTCGTTTTGTTTTCTTTCTTTTGGCTTTGTAAATGTTAATTTGCAGGGAGATATCCGGACAGCACCCTGGGAAGCTAGGTGATACAAATACCTTTTCAAATTTTCGGGGAAAAACTGAATGGCATCACAGTAAAGCAGTAAGCTGGAAGGGAATCTGTTACATTTTTTTTAAAGATAACATTAAAAAACGAATTAAAATGAACGGATTTACTCGGCAGAGGATTAACTTAACCTAAGGGCAGAGATTAGTAGTTAGCATTTAATTTAACAGTGCAAATATCGCGCAAGATCCATATAATTAATTGTAACTGAACTTATAAACAATTTAAGTATTTGTTGTGAATTAATTAACTAGTGCATAAATGTCACTCAGCGCGGTGCAGTGCTCTAACTGTGAGAAGTGGCAGATCCATGACGCTTCCAGCGTCCTGGCCGACTACGACTGCAGCAAGTGTAACCAATGCCAGCTCCTCACAGACTGCGTAGTCCTGTTGGACTTAGAAGCGTGCAGGTGGCGGGAAGCGTCATAGACAGGAGTTCTCGAGACGTGGTCACACCCAAGGTGCAGGCAGACAGATAGGTGATCGCTAGAAAGGGCAGGCAATCAGTGCAGGAATCCCCTGTGGCTGTCCCCCTCTCTAACAGGCATACCGATTTGGATACTGTTGAGGGGCGTAGCCCATCTGGGGAAAACGACAGCGGCCAGTACAGTGGCACCATAACTAGCTCTGTTGCTCGGCAGGGGAGGACACAGTGCAGGAGATCGATACTTATAGAGGACTCAATAGGGGCACAGATAGGAGCTTCTGTGGAAGTGAATGAGACTCCAGGATGGTATGTTGCCTCCCTGGTGCCAGGATCAATGATGCCTCTGAAGGAACACAGGACGTCCTCAAGGGGGAGGGTAAATAGTCAGAGGACGGAATACATATAGGTACTAACGGCATAGACAGGAAGTGTGTTGAGATCCTGTAGAAGGAGTTCAGGAAGTTAGGCAGTAAGCTAAAAAGCAGGACCTCTAGGGTTGCATTATCAGGATTACTCACTGTGCAACGTGATAGTGAGGCTAGAAATAAGAGGATAGTCCAGCTAAACACGTGGCTAAACTGGTGGTGTAGGAGCGAGGATTTCAGATTTCTCGGCCATTGGGCTATCTTCCGGGACAGGTGGGACCTGGACAAGAAGGGCTGGTAGCTTCTCAACTGGAGGGGCATCATTATCCAGGATGGGAGGTTTGTTAGTGTCACCCGGGAGAATTGAAACTAATATGAAAGGGGGTGGGAACCAGAAGGTGTAGTAACTGAAGGGGAAATGGAGAACACAAATACCTGAACAACATCACCCTCAGGCAGAGCAAAAAAGGTGACGAGTATGAGAAGGGAGGTGCTCAATGCAGGATTGAGGGTGGTGCACCTAAATGTGCGCAGTATACGGAACAAGGTAAATTTGCATGTTGGGCATATTGATACTGGCTGGTACGATGTTGTTGGAATCACAGAAACGTGGCTGCAAGGTGATCAGGGCTGGGATCAAAATATGCAAGTGTTCGATCGAAAGGACAGACAGATGGGCAAAGGAGGGGGGTAGTAAGGAAGGAAGTTAAATCGATAGCAAGGAGCGATACAGGATCAGAAGGCATAGAATCTCTGTGGGCAGAGTTGAGGAATCGAATAGATAAAAAGACCCGGATGGGAGTTATTTGCAGGACCCGGAGCAGCAGTCAGGATGAGGAGCAGAATATAAATCTGGAGATAGAAAAGGCATGTAAAAAGACAATATTACAATAATCATGGAGGACTTCAATATGTAGGTGGACTGGGAACAGGTTGGTAGGGGATCCCAAGAAAAGGAATTTGTGGAAAATCTAAGAAATGTTTTTTTTGAGCAGCTGGTGACAAAGCCGACTGGGGAACAGGCAATTCTGGAATTGGTGATGTGTAATGAGACAGACTTGATTATGGAACTTAAGGTGAAGGAACCCTTAGGGAGCAGTGACCACAATATGCTAGGATTTACCCTGCAGTTTGAGAGGGAGAAGCTGCAATCAGATATAACAGTATTACAATTAAATAGGGGTAACTACAAAGACATGAGGGAGGAGCTGGCCAGAGTTGATTGGAAAAGGAGCCGAGCAGGGAAGATCGTGGAACAGCAATGGCAGGAGTTTAGGGGGATTATTCGGGAGGAACAACAGAATTTCATCTCAAGGAGGAGGAAACATGCTAAGCGGAGGACAAGGAATCTATGGCTGACGAAGGAACTCAAGGACAGCAGTAAAGCAAAATAAAAAGCGGGCAATGCGGCGAGGAAGAGTGCGATGCCAGAAGATTGGGAAGCCTTTAATAGCGAGCAGAGGACAACTGAACAAGCAATAAAGGAGGAGGAGATGAAATTTGAGTGCAAGCCAGCTAGTAATGTAAAAGACGATAGGAAGATGTTTCTTTCAATATATAAAAGGTAAAAGAGAGACAAAAAAATACATTGGACTACTGTAAAATGTGAGTGGAGAAGTAATAATAATTAACAAAGAAAAGGCAGGCGAACTGGATAGTTACTTTGCATCAGGCTTCACGGTGGAAGATACCAGTGGGATGCCAGAGCTCCAGGAGAGCCAGGGGGCAGAGGGGAGTGCCGTGGCCATCACTAAGGAGAAGGTTCTGGGGAAACTGAAAGGTCTGAAGGTGGATGAATGACCTGGACGGATGGACTACATCCCAGGGTTCGAAAAAAGATAGCTGAGGAGATTGTGGAGGCAGTGGTGGGAATCTTTCAGGAATCACTGGAGGCAGAAAGGGTCCCAGAAGACTGGAAAGTGGCTAATGTAACACCGCTGTTTAAAAAGGGAGGGAGGCAGAAGACGGGAAATTATCGGCTGGTTAGCCTGACTTCGGTCATTGGTAAGATTTTGGAGTCCATTATTAAAGATGATGTTGCGGAGTACTTGGAAGTGCATGGTAAAATAGGACTGAGTCAGCACGGCGTCGTCAAGGGGAGGTCATGTCTGACAAATCTGTTAGAGTTCTTTGAGGAAGTAACAAGGAAGTTAGATAAACGAGAACCAGTGGATGCGATGTATTTAAATTTCCAGAGGGCCTTTGACATGGTGCCTCAAAGGAGACTGTTAATTTGGTTAAGAGCACATGGTGTTCAGGGTAAGATCCTGGGATGGAAAAATAATTGGCTGACTGGCAGAGGCAGAGAGTGGCAAAAAGAGGCCTTTATCAGGATGGCAGTCGGTGACTAGTCGTGTGCATCAGGAGTCTGTGCTGGGACCACAAATTCCCACAATATACATTAATGATCTGGAAGAAGGAACCGAAGGCAATGTTGCTGAGTTTGCAGGTGATACAAAGATCTGTAGAGGGAAAGGTCGTATTGAGGAAGCGGGGATGGGGGGGGGGGGAGGGTCTGCAGAACGACTCAGAGGCAGATGGAATACAATGTGGAAAAGTGTGAGGTTATGCACTTTGGAGGGAGCAAAGGAGACATAGACTATTCTCGAAATGGGGAAATGCTTCGGAAATCAGAAGCACAAAGGGATTTGGGAGGCCTTGTTCACGATTCTCTTAAGGTTCACGTGCAGTTTCAGTCGGCAGTTAGGAAGGCAATTGCAATGTTAGCAATCATGTCGAGAGGGCGAGAGTACAAGAGCAGGGATGTACTTCTAAAGCTGCATAAGTCTCTGGTCGGATTCCATTTGGAGTATTGTGAGCAGTTTTGGGTCCCGTGTCTGAAGAAGGATGTGCTTCCCTTGGAAAGGGTCCAGAGGAGGTTCACTAGAACGATCCCTGGAATGAAGAAATTGTCGTATGAGGAACGGTTGACGACGCTGGGTCTGTACTTGTGGAGTTTAGAAGGTGGATGGGGATCTTATTGAAACTTCCAGGATACTGCGAGGCCTGGATAGAGTGGATGTGGAGAGGATGTTTCCACTTGTAGGAAAAACTAGAACCAGAGGACACAATCTCAGACTAACGGGACGATGCTTGAAAACAGAGTGTTGGAGGAATTTATTCAGCCAGAGGGTGGTGAATCTGGGGAACTCTTTCTGCAGAAGGCTGTGGAGGCCAAATCACTGAGTGTGTTTAAGACAGAGATAGATAGGTTCTCGGTTAATAAGGGGATCAGGGGTTATGGGGAGAAGGTGAGAAGGTAGGAGAATGAGGATGAGAAACATATCAGCCATGATTGACTGGCGGAGCAGACTCGATGGGCCGAGTGGCCAAGTTCAGCTCCCATATCTTATGGTGTTATGGTCTTAAATGTCTAACTCGGTTTGAAATGTGGCTTTGGGTGTCTGCCTCCATTATTCTTACAGAAAATGAGGTAATGAAAGGATGTGAGGAAGAAGCGGGAAATGACATTGAGGCAGAAGCTGAGCAGTGATTAAATTGAATGGTGGAGGAGGTGTGAGTGAGCGTGTAGTCTCCCCATGTTGCCATTTCTTATTAGTTCCGGCTCTGCATTACTCGCTGATGAATGTCGCTGCATGATCATATATTTCAGTTACATATTTCCAACAGATATTTATATTGTTCATGGAAACAGTTCATTTGTATCCTGATTATCCAAAACTAATATAATCTTAAATGTGACGACCGAATCTCACATCGTCGTCTTTTATTCCCAATAACCCAGCCCCAGCCAATCCAATCATCCCGCAGGGAAAACTGCTTCGAAACGATTCACACAGCGAGTGGTTCTGATCTGGTCTGCACGGCCTTGGACACTGGTGCCGGCAGATACAAGAGTGATTTCAGAGGGAATGGTGGGAGTGACAAAAATCAAATTTATGTCTCCAGGGAAAGGGCGCTCCAGTCGGATTGAATGATCTGCTCATCTATAGAGCCGCTGAGGTCAAACGGAATCAATGTTTTCCTTCGGTACTTCACGCACTTTTTAGGCTTTGGATGTGGTCTGGCTGTGAGATGATGTGGACCAACACCTGCAGGTTCCCTCCAAGTTCCCCATCACCGCGAGTATTCTCACTGTAATCCTTTCTATTCACTGTATCCATTTGTGAACCCAGCGTCCGCTTTAGCTCACTGCTTACTTCACAGCATCAACTTCATTGTAAGTTCCAATCTGTCTGACCCTGGGCGCTGTCTGTGCTGTTAATATTGAAAACATCTGTGTTGCTCCCAGTAAAAACAGACGCACATTTAATGATTAGAGGGAGGTCTATCTTTTTTCAGGTTGCTTTACAATTATTTTTAAAAGCGTCTGTGCCACGTGTTTGCTTTCTGGCCTCTCACTGGGGAAAGACAAGTTCTATTCCAGCTCTGCACAATAACTGACCTGTCACACTCTGTCAGCTATTCACAACGTAAATGGTGAAATACTGCATGGAGGACATTTACTTTATCCAGGATCTGAGTTTATAATTTAGGAACAAGTTTGTTTATTCAGCAAATGTGTTAATCCGGATTGTGTTTTCCACACGATACCCAGTTCCCCATAGCTCCAAGAACACTCCCTCACACTCTATCTCTCCCTTGCACTCTCACCCGCCCTCACCTTCACTCTCTCACACTATCACTCTCTCACACTCTCTCCCTCGCTCACACTCTACCCCCTCAACAATCCCACCCACTCTCACACTCTCTAATTCTCACACACTCTCTCCCTCGCTCACACTCTCTCCCTCTCAACAATCCCTCCCTCTCTCACGCTCTCCTTCTCCCACACTGTCTCCCTCTGTCACACTCTCTCCCTCTCACAGACTCTCTCACTCTCTCACCCTACCTCTCTCACACTCCCTCCCTCTCTCACACTCTCTCCTTCTCACACACTCTCTCACTCTCTCACCCTCCCTCTCTCACACTCCCTCACTCTCTCACACACTAACCCTCTCACACACTCCTCCCTCTCTCACACTCTATCCCTCTCTTACACTCTGTCCATCTCGCACACTCTAACCCTCTATCACACTCTCTCCCTCTCGCACACTCATGTCCCCCTCTCACACACACTCCCAAACTCACACTCTAACCCTCTCACAATCTCCCTCCCTCTCTCACACTCTCTCCCTCTCTCACACTTTGTCCCCCTCTCACACTCCATTCCTCTCTGGCACTCTCTTACTCTCGCCACTTTCTCTCTCTCTCTCTTGCACTCTCACCCTCTCTTACACTCTCGGACACTCTCTCCCTCTGACACATTCTCTACCTCACTCAACCTCCGTCTCTCCCACTGTCTCCCTCGCTCCCACTCTGTCGTCCTCTCAAACACTCTCCCTCTCTCACACTCTCTCCCTGTCTAACACACCCTCCCTGTCTCACTTATTCTCCCTTTCTCACACTCTCTCCCTCTCTCACACTCCCTCCATCTCTCACATTCTCCCCCTCTCTCACAGTCTCTCCCTCTTTGACACTACCTCCATCTCTCACTCTCCCTCCATCTCTCCCACTCCCTCTATCTCTGACACTCCCTCTCTCAAATTACTGCCTCGCTCATACGTTCTTCTTCATTGATACTCACTCCCACTCTCCCACTCTCTCTAACACATTTCCCTTGTCTCACACTTACCCCTCTCTCACATTATGTCCCTCTCTCACACTCTCCCCCCTCTCTCATTCTGCTCCATGCCTCCTTCCCTCCCTCTCTCACATCTCCGTTAGACACTTTCACAATCTGTCCCCCTCTCTCTCTCCATCCCTATATGTCTCTCCCTCCATGCCTCCCTCCCTCTCACACAACTCCCTTACTGACACTTTCTCTCACACTCTTTCTCTCTCTCACACTTTCTCTCACTCTCTTGCCCGCTCTCACACTTTCTCTCACACGCTTTCCCTCTCTCACATTTTCTCTCACTCTCTTTCCCTCTCTCACACTGTCTCTCAAACTCTTTCCCTCTCTCACACTTTCCCTCTCTCACACTTTCTCTCTCTTTCTTTCCCTCTCTCACACTTTCTTGCACACCCTTCCCTCTCTCACACTTTCTCTGATTCTCTTTTCCTCTCTCACACTTTCTCTCACTCTCTTTCCCTCTCTCACACTTTCTCTTATACTCTTTCCCTCTCTCATACTTTCTCTCACACTCTTTCGCTCTCCCATACTTTCTCTCACACTCTCTTCCCCTCATACTTTCTCTCACAATCATTTCCTCACCCAATCCCTCAGTAGCTCTCTCCTTCACTTATGTCTAAGTTTATGTTAGTATTTTATACATCATCCTTCTCACCCAATCTGACTCCCTCACCCACACCCGCTCGGCCTCCACTATCTGCTTCCCTTTCTCTCAGACAATCTACCTCCTTCTCTCGTTTTATCCTTTATTTCTCCCACCCTCTTTCTCTCCCATTCTATCTCCTCCCACCCTGTTTCTCTCTCTACCTGTCTTCTATCAGCACATCTCTCAGACCAGTCCTCTATCCCTCCACATCTCACCCCGCCTCTCTCCCAGTTGAAGTGTGTGTATCAGATGGACGGCCGGTATCAGTTAGAGACGGGGTATTCGTTTTCACAGCTGAATATATTTTAACGCTGCTCTCTGATGTGACGAGTTTGTTGCTGCTGCAGCCTCTGAGTTTTCTGAGGTTCCAATGATTCTAAATGTTTTCTTACTTCGAGGGGCTGAATCAGACTTAGATATGGGATCACTTACTTTGCACTTTAACTTGTCCCAGATTTTGGAGACATTGAAATGTTCTACTTACGCTCAAAAAGAAACGACTGAAATGAAATAAAGGAATAGTCACAGTTACAGAGGCAGCTACATCCCAGAGTGCAGTGGAAGAACCCAAAGAAACACACTGACAATTGGAACTGAATCATTTAATGGTCACAGTTACAGAGGCAGCTACACCCCAGAGTGCAGTGGAACCACCCAGAGAAACACACTGACAACTGGAACTGAATCACTGAATGGTCACAGTTACAGAGGCAGCTACACCCCAGAGTACAGTGGAAGCACCCAGAGAAACACACTGACAATTGGAACTGAATCATTTAATGGTCACAGTGGAGTGCGGGATATCACTGAAACAATCTGAGATGTATTGATGGGACTGATGGTGTCTGAGTGGACAGCATCCTTTCTGTTAATGTTAGCTGAACAATGTGATCAACACAGTCCAGTGTTTGGAAAGAGGTCACTCACTCACAAAAATAATATTTGCTTTCATTGAACCAAATATCGGAATCTCTTTGTTCACATCTTTGAAAAATAAGTTAAACGATGTCACAACCTCAATATCCCTGAGGTGGTTCCTCAAGTCATTAATTAAAATACTATGGAATATATAACCTCAGAGTTTCAGACAGAGAGATTGCCAATCGCAGGAAGGGACACATCACTTCGCAGTGAAAATGCATGATTCAATTAATACTGCTGAGATGATATTCTACCCAATCGCTGCTATTGTTGGTGTTCCTGGTAAGTGACTATCACCATTGAAGTTGTGTAAATCTGTGTGTGAGCGGCTCTCTGATTTTAAACTGTGACTGAACATGTTTAACGCTGATCTCGTGCTCACTGTTATACAGACACCTGGTAAACGATATAATTCACTTAATTCAAATCTCGTTCATAATGTCTATGGTTTGAATCCATTTCATCAACTAACAGTAAACCTGTTTGTAATTCACGGGATCTCTGATCAATAAAGTTGTTATATTGAGTGGAATCTTGTATAATGTTAGATTGGATCTCAGTGAAGGCAATATCTCTGAAGGAAGGTTTCGTGGGAGTAAGAATTAAATCACACTTAGTGTGGAACACTAATCAGATTGGAATATCTGACAGCGGTGAACAAGGATTACTGGAAGTATCTGTCAGTGTAGAATTGAACTGAGTGTGGGTCACTAACCAGAGTGAAATATCTGACAGCGGTGAACAAGGATTACTGGAAGTATCTATCAGTGTACAATTGTACTGAGTGTGGATCACTAACCAGTGTGGAATATCTAACAACAGTGAACAAGGATTACTGGAAGTATCTGTATGTGTAGAATTGTACTGAGTGTGGGTCACGAATCATAGTGAAATATCTGACAGCGGTGAACAAGGATTACTGGAAGTATCTGTCAGTGTAGAATTGTACTGAATGTGGGTCTCTCACCAGACTGGAATATCTGATCCAATTATCTATTTATTGCTGGGACTATCTGTCCGTGTGGAATTGTATTTTGTGTGGGTCAGTAACTGGACTGAAATTAGTTGGTTCTATTTTGAAATGATGTATTTTATTGGTGAAGGGTCGCTCCATTCTGTGAAGCTCTCTCTGTGTGTTTTAGCTTTGGAATAGGTTGAAAACAGGTATGAGTTTGTCTTTGTTTTGAAGATGTTTGATATTTATTGTATGAAGTGAAGTGTCTCTATCTCTGTTTTCTATTAATCTACTCCAACAGGAACAGATATCACCCACACTCTAATATTTAATAAAACCAACAGCAGTGCAGCATTCCAATAGGTTTTGTGATATTTTCTCATTTCTCTTCATCCTGAAATGAACTCACATGTTTGATCAATTTTTCTGGGTGTTTATAAACTGTCTTTCTGCTTCACACGATTTGTGAATCTATTCACCCGAACCCAGAAATCCCTCCAGTCCATTCACACATTTGTTTTCCAAGGACTGATTGGGGGACTTATTGTTCTGAACAAAATGCAGCAGCGGACACTGATCTGTCGGAACATTAATTTCCCATTGAAATACCCGCTTTGCAATTTCATAATTAATGATGAATGTGTGCCTGTAATTAGTTGTATTCTTCCTCTGTATTCACTATCACTCTCAATTTGATTCTGTCTGTAAATTGTGTCATTATCATTCTGCTTCCCGATCCCAGACTGTTGATGGGAATGGTGAAGGAGAGTAATCCCAGTGCTGATCCTTGTGGAACACCACTTGCCACCTTCCACCAATCAGATTAAATCCCTTTAACTCCTCTCCCTGTTTTCTGTGTGACTCGCCAGCATGTGTCCATTCTGCTGCTGTGTCCCCTAACTCCACTGGCTCTGAGATTACTCATCAGTCTGTTATGTCGGATCTTACTGGCGGCCTTTAGAAAATCCAATTGTTTAACATCTATCATACTACTCAGATCTATAATTTCTGATAGTTATTGAAATAATTGGATGAAATGTGTCAGGAATAATGTTGACTTTGGAATATGTGCCGACTATTTAGTATACTCTGTGTTACTGGATTTCATTTAACTCATGCTTCTAATTCCATTTTTCCAACTGTTGACATTGTGACTGGAAGATTTGATTATATTCTATCCTAAATTCAAGAATAACAGAGACTGACTTCTGATTTTCAATTCTTTGGTAATTATTCTGAAGATGATCAGTGAATAGATAATATTGTCTCTGCTGTTTCTCACTGTCCATTTTATGAAAATTTGTTGTTGAAATCCATCCGCCTCCAGTGATCTCCCTCTACCTGGACCCCACCCACTGGCCTCCGATCAGCTCTTGATCCTTTTACTGAGATCTGTCAGTGCGACATCGACCGTCTCAATTTCTCGGTGCCTCTCACCAACTCTATCCTGACTCACTCTAAACTTGCTCCAATCCTCTCTCTAATATCCAACCCTGGCCTGGTGATATAAGCTGCTCACAAGGGTGGTGCCATTATTGTTTGGTGTCCTGACCTCTTCCTCACAGAGGCTGACCGTCAACTCTCAGACCCATCCTGGCACCTCCCCCTGGACCAGCAGCACACCACCAAACACCATGATATTGTTTCCAGGACTTGCACTAACCGCATCGACTCTGGATATCTTCTGTCCACAGCCCGGGCATCATAGGCCCACATCCCCACACATCCTGCATCAACCTCTCGCATCTACCTCCTTCCCAAAGTCCACAAACAGGAAAGTCCCAGTACACCCATTATTTCGGCTGTTCCAACCCCAACAAGATCATTTCTTCCTATCTTGATTCCATCCGCTTTACCCTGTCCTGCCCCTTCCCAAAGACATTGGTGGCACAGTGACACAGAGATTTGCACTTCTGCCTCGCAGCATCAATTCCTACCTTGGGTGACTGTCTGTGTTGAGACTGCACTTTTTCTCCGTGTCTGTGTGGGTTTCCACCGGCTGCTTCGGTTAACTCCCATAGCCCCAAGTCGTGGTCCACATTGGCACTAACGACATAGGTAGGAAAGGGGACAAGGATGTCAGGCAGGCTTTCCGGGAGCTCGGATGGAAGCTCAGAACTAGAACAAACAGAGTTGTTATCTCTGGGTTGTTGCCCGTGCCACGTGATAGTGAGATGAGGAATAGGGAGAGAGAGCATTTAAACACGTGGCTACAGGGATGGTGCAGGCGGGAGGGATTCAGATTTCTGGATAACTGGGGCTCTTTCTGGTGAAGGTGGGACCTCTACAGACAGGATGGTCTACATCTGAACCTGAGGGGCAGAAATATCCTGGGGGGGGGAGATTTGTTAGTGCTCTTTGGGGGGGGGGGGGGTTTAAACTAATGCAGCAAGGGCATGGGAACCTGGATTGTAGTTTTAGGGTAAGGGAGAATGAGAGTAGAGAGGTCAGGAGCACAGATTTGAAGTCGCAGGAGGGGCCCAGTGTTCAGGTAGGTGGTTTGAAGTGTGTCTACTTCAATGCCAGGAGTATACGAAACAAGGTAGGGGAACTGGCAGCATGGGTTGGTACCTGGGACTTCGATGTTGTGGCCATTTCGGACACATGGATAGAGCAGGGACAGGAATGGATGTTGCAGGTTCCGGGGTTTAGGCGTTTTAGTAACCTCAGAGAAGGAGGCAAAAGAGGGGGAGGTGTGGCGCTGCTAGTCAAGAGCAGTATTACGGTGGCGAAGAGGATGCTAGATGGGGACTCTTCTTCCGAGGTAGTATGGGCTCAAGTTAGAAACAGGAAAGGAGAGGTCACCCTGTTGGGAGTTTTTTATAGGCCTCCTAATAGTTCTAGGGATGTAGAGGAAAGGATGGAGAAGATGATTCTGGATAAGAGCGAAAGTAACAGGGTAGTTATTATGGGAGACTTTAACTTTCCAAATATTGACTGGAAAAGATATAGTTCGAGTACAATAGATGGGTCGTTTTTTGTACAGTGTGTGCAGGAGGGTTTCCTGAAACAATATGTTGACAGGCCAACAAGAGGCGAGGCCACGTTGGATTTGGTTTTGGGTAATGAACCAGGCCAGGTGTTGGATTTGGAGGTAGGAGAGCACTTTTGGGACAGTGACCACAATTCGGTGACGTTCACGTTAATGATGGAAAGGGATAAGTATACACCGCAGGGCAAGAATCATAGCTGGGGGAAGGGCAATTATGATGCCATTAGACGTGACTTGGGGGGGAATAAGGTGGAGAAGTAGGCTGCAAGTGTTGGGCACACTGGACAAGTGGGGCTTGTTCAAGGATCAGCTACTGCGTCTTCTTGATAAGTATGTACCAGTCAGGCAGGGAGGAAGGCGTCGAGCGAGGGAACCGTGGTTTACCAAGGAAGTGGAATCTCTTGTCAAGAGGAAGATGGAGGCCTATGTGAAGATGAGGTGTGTAGTTTCGGTTGGGGCGATGGAGAGTTACAAGGTAGCGAGGAAGGATCTAAAGACAGAGCTAAGACGAGCAAGGAGGGGACATGAGAAGTATTTGGCAGGAAGGATCAAGGAAAACCCAAAAGCTTTCTATAGGTATGTCAGGAATAAGCGAATGACTAGGGAAAGAGTAGGACAAGTCAAGGACAGGGATGGGAAGTTGTGTGTGGAGTCTGAAGAGATAGGCGAGATACTAAATGAATATTTTTCGTCAGTATTCACTCAGGAAAAAGATAATGTTGTGGAGGAGAATGCTGAGCCCCAGGCTAATAGAATAGATGGCATTGAGGTACGTAGGGAAGAGGTGTTGGCAATTCTGGACAGGCTGAAAATAGATAAGTCTCCGGGACCTGATGGGATTTATCCTAGGATTCTCTGGGAGGCCAGGGAAGAGAGTGCTGGACCTTTGGCTTTGATGTTTATGTCATCATTGGCTACAGAAATAGTGCCAGTGGACTGGAGGACAGCAAATGTGGTCCCTTTGTTCAAAAAGGGGAGCAGAGACAACCCCGGCAACTATAGACCGGTGAGCCTCACGTCTGTAGTGGGTAAAGTCTTGGAGGGGATTATAAGAGACAAGATTCATAACCATCTGGATAGGAATAATATGATCAGGGATAGTCAGCATGGCTTTGTGAAGGGTAGGTCATGCCTCACAAACCTTATTGAGTTCTTTGAGAAGGTGACTGAACAGGTAGATGAGGGTAGAGCAGTTGATGTGGTGTATATGGATTTCAGCAAAGCGTTTGATAAGGTACCCCACGGTAGGCTATTGCAGAAAATACGGAGGCTGGGGATTGAGGGTGATTTAGAGATGTGGATCAGAAATTGGCTAGCTGAAAGGAGACAGAGGGTGGTGGTTGATGGGAAATGTTCAGAATGGAGTACAGTCACAAGTGGAGTACCACAAGGATCTGTTCTGGGGCCGTTGCTGTTTGTCATTTTTATCAATGACCTAGAGGAAGGCGCAGAAGGTTGGGTGAGTAAATTTGCAGACGATACTAAAGTCGGTGTTGTTGTCGATAGTGTGGAAGGATGTAGCAGGTTACAGAGGGATATAGATAAGCTGCAGAGCTGGGCTGAGAGGTGGCAAATGGAGTTTAATGTAGAGAAGTGTGAGGTGATTCACTTTGGAAGGAATAACAGGAATGCGGAATATTTGGCTAATGGTAAAGTTCTTGAATGTGTGGATGAGCAGAGGGATCTAGGTGTCCATGTACATAGATCCCTGAAAGTTGCCACCCAGGTTGATAGGGTTGTGAAGAAGGCCTATGGAGTGTTGGCCTTTATTGGAAGAGGGATTGAGTTCCGGAGTCGGGAGGTCATGTTGCAGCTGTACAGAACTCTGGTACGGCCGCATTTGGAGTATTGCGTACAGTTCTGGTCACCGCATTACAGGAAGGATGTGGAGTCTTTGGAGCGGGTGGAGAGGAGATTTACCAGGATGTTGCCTGGTATGGAGGGAAAGTCTTATGAGGAAAGGCTGATGGACTTGAGGTTGTTTTCGTTGGAGAGAAGAAGGTTAAGAGGAGACTTAATAGAGGCATACAAAATAATCAGGGGGTTGGATAGGGTGGACAGTGAGAGCCTTCTCCCGCGGATGGAAATGGCTGGCACGAGGGGACATAACTTTAAACTGAGGGGTAATAGATATAGGACAGAGGCCAGAGGTAGGTTCTTTACGCGAAGAGTAGTGAGGCCGTGGAATGCCCTACCTGCGACAGTAGTGAACTCGCCAACATTGAGAGCATTTAAAAGTTTATTGGATAAACATATGGATGATAATGGCATAGTGTAGATTAGATGGCTTTTGTTTCGGTGCAACATCGTGGGCCGAAGGGCCTGCACTGCGCTGTATTGTTCTATGTTCTATGTTCTAAAATATGTGTAGGTTAGATTAAGGGGTTAATGAGGTAAGCTTGGTTGAGGTACTCTTTCAGAGGTTTGGTACAGACTTAATGGGCCGAATGACCTCCTTCTGCACTGTGGGGATTCTAAGATTCCTGATTTCTCTGGTGCCGTAAACAATGACCATTTCCCTGGCCCAAACCGGCTAATCTTCACAATGAATGTCTAATCCCTCTGCACCTCCGGTTCCCCAACACGAGGGTTGTGTACAGATCCTCATACCCTGCTTCCTGTAAAGACTGCATCTCATTCTCCCACTTTCTCCGCCTCCATCGCCTCTGTTCTGTTGATGAAGTATTTGAAAATAGCCCGTCTGGCATGTCTGTCTTTTCCTTGATGTGGTGATGCCGGCGTTGGACTGGGGTAAGCACAGTACGAAGTCTTACAACACCAGGTTAAAATCCAACAGGTTTGTTTCGATGTCACTAGCTTTCGGAGCGCTGCTCCTTCCTCAGGTGAATGAAGAGGTATGTTCCAGAAACATATATATAGACAGATTCAAAGATGCCAGACAATGCTTGGAATGTGAGCATTAAAAGGTGATTAAATCTTTACAGATCCAGAGATGATGTAACCTCAGGTTAAAGAGGTGTGAATTGTATCAAGCCAGGACAGTTGGTAGGATTTCGCAGGCCAGATGGTGGGGGATGAATGTAATGCGACATGGATCCCAGGTCCCGGTTGAGGCCGCACTCATGTGTGCGAAACTTGGCTATAAGTTTCTGCTCGGCGATTCTGCGTTGTCGCGCGTCCTGAACGCCGCCTTGGAGAACGCTTACCCGAAGATCAGAGGCTGAATGCCCATGACTGCTGAAGTGTTCCCCGACTGGAAGAAAACATTCCTGCCTGGTGACTGTTGCGCGATGTCCGTTCATTCGTTGTCGCAGCGTCTGCATGGTCTCGCCAATGTACCACGCTTCGGGACATCCTTTCCTGCAGCGTATGAGGTAGACAACGTTGGCCGAGTCGCACGAGTATGTACCGCGTACCTGGTGGGTGATGTTCTCACGTGTAATAGTGGTATCCATGTCGATGATCTGGCACGTCTTGCAGAGATTGCCATGGCAGGGTTGTGTGGTGTCGTGGTCACTGTTCTGAAGACTGGGTAGTTTGCTGCAAACAATGGTTTGTTTGAGGATGTGCGGTTGTTTAAAGGCAAGTAGTGGGGATGTGGAATGACCTTGGCAAGATGTTCATCGTCATCAATGACGTGTTGAAGGCTATGAAGAAGATGACGTAGTATCTCCGCTCCGGAATTACTGGACGACGAAGGGTATTCTGTCGGTTGTGTCCCATGTTTGTCTTCTGAGGAGGTCGGTCCGGTTTTTCGCTGTGGTGCGTTGGAACTGTCGATCGATGAGTCGAGTGCCATATCCCGTTCGTACGAGGGCATCTTTCACCTTCTGTAGATATATGTTACGATGCTCCTCGTCTGAGCAGAACCTGTGTATACGGAGCACTTGTCCATAGGGATGGCTTCTTTCATGTGTTTAGGGTGGAAGCTGGAGAAGTGGAGCATCGTAAGGTTATCCGTGGGTTTGCGGTAAAGCGAAGTGCTGAGGTGACCGTCCTTGATGGAGACGAGTGTGTCCAAGAATGCAACTGATTTTGGAGAGTAGTCCATGGTGAGTCTGATGGTTGGATGGAACTTATTAATTATATCGTGTAGTCGTTTCAGTGATTCTTCGCCGTGGGTCCAAAGGAAAAAAATGTAATCGATGAATCTGGTGTATAACGTCGGTTGAAGGTCCTGTGCGGTGAGTAGGTCCTGTTCAAACTTGTGCATGAAGATGTTGGCGTATTGGGGTGCGAATTTGGTCCCCATGGCTGTTCCGTGCGTCTGGATGAAGAACTTGTCGAAGGTGAAGTCGTTGTGATCCAGAATGAAGCGGATGAGTTGCAGAATTGCGTCTGGAGATTGGCAGTTGTCGGTGTTGAGTACTGAGGCTGTTGCAGCAATGCCGTCGTCATGGGGGATGCTGGTGCAGAGTGCCGAGACGTCCATTGTGACGAGGAATGTTCCTGGTTCAACTGGTCCATGGGTGCTGAGTTTCTGTCGGAAGTCCGTCGTGTCGCGATAGAAGCTGGGTGTACCTTGTACGATGGGTTTCAAGATGCCCTCGATGTAACTTAACAGACTGATGAAGACCTTGGATCCAGATCTTCAGAGCACCCTACGTGCTCTCATCCCACGTACTCCCCGCATTGGAGATCTCTACTGCCTCCCGAAAATACATAAGGCCAACACACCAGGCCGCCCTATCGTTTCAGGCAATGGGACCCTGTGTGAGAACCTCCCTGGCTACATCGAGGGCATCTTGAAACCCATCGTACAAGGTACACCCAGCTTCTGTCGCGACACGCCGGACTTCTTACAGAAACTCAGCACCCATGGACCAGTTGAACCGGGAACATTCCTCGTCACAATGGACGTCTCGGCACTCTACACCAGCATCCCCCATGACGACGGCATTGCTTCAACAGCCTCAGTACTCAACACCGACAACTGCAAATCTCCAGACGCAATTCTGCAACTCATCCGCTTCATTCTGGATCACAACGTCTTCACCTTCGACAACAAGTTCTTCATCCAGACGCACGGAACAGCCATGGGGACCAAATTCGCACCCCAATACGCCAACATCTTCATGCACAAGTTTGAACGCGACCTACTCACCGCACAGGACCTTCAACCGACGTTATACACCAGATACATCGATGACATTTTTTTCCTTTGGACCCACGGCGAAGAATCACTGAAACGACTACCCGATGACATTAATAAGTTCCATCCAACCATCAGACTCACCATGGACTACTCTGCAAAATCAGTTGCATTCTTGGGCACACTCGTCTCCATCAAGGACGGTCACCTCAGCACTTTGCTTAACCGCAAACCCACGGATAACCTCATGATGCTCCACTTCTCCAGCTTCCACCCTAAACACATGAAAGAAGCCATCCCCTATGGACACGCGCTCCGTATACACAGGATCTGCTCAGACGAGGAGGAGCGTAACAGTTATCTACAGACGTTGAAAGATGCCGTCGTACGAACGGGATATGGCACTCGACTCATCGATCGACAGTTCCAACGCGCCACAGCGAAAAACCGGACTGACCTCCTCAGAAGACAAACATGGGACACAACCGCCAGAATATCCTTCGTCGTCCAGTACTTCCCCGGAGCGGAGATACTACGTCATCTTCTTCACAGCCTTCAACACGTCATTGATGATGATGAACATCTTGCCAAGGTCATCCCCACACCTCCACTACTTGCCTTCAAACAACCGCGCAACCTCAAACGAATCATTGTTTGCAGCAAACTACCCAGTCTTCAGAACAGTGACCACGTCACCACACAACCCTGTCATGGCAATCTCTGCAAGACGTGCCAGATCATCGACATGGATACCACCATCACACGTGAGAACACCACCCACCAGGTACGCGGTACATACTCGTGCGACTCGGCCAACGTTGTCTCCCTCATACACTGCAGGAAAGGATGTCCCGAAGCGTGGTACATTGGCGAGACCATGCAGACGCTTCGACAACGAATGAACGGACATCGCGCAACAATCACCAGGCAGGAATGTTCCCTTCCAGTCGGGGAACACTTCAGCAGTCAAGGGCATTCAGCCTCTGATCTCCGGGTAAGCGCTCTCCAAGGCGGTCTTCATGACCCGCGACAACGCAGAATCGCCGAGCAGAAACTTATAGCCAAGTTCCACACACATGAGTACGGCCTCAACCGGGACCTGGGATTCATGGCGCATTACATTCATCCCCCACCATCTGGCCTGCGAAATCCTACCAACTGCCCTGGCTTGACACAATTCACACCTCTTTAACCTGGGGTTACCCCATCTCTGGATCTGTAAAGATTCAATCACCTGCTAATAGTCGCATTCCTAGCATTGTTTGGCATCTTTGAATTTGTCTATATATACGTTTCTGGAACATACCTCTTCATTCACCTGAGGAAGGAGCAGCGCTCCGAAAGCTAGTGACATCGAAACAAACCTGTTGGACTTTAACCTGGTGTTGTAAGACTTCGTACTGAACCCAATGATGTGCAGGGTAGGTGGTTTGGCCATGCGAAATTTGTTGAAAAATCATTTTTTGAAAAAATTCTGCCATGCTCGACCTCTAAGAGTTTTAAAATTTAGTCATTCTGGGCCTCAAAAATGATTAAAATTAGTCATGCAAGGCCTTGAGAATGTTTGAAATTTAGTCATGCTCGGCCTTGATGATGTTTAGAATTTTGTCATGCTCTGCATCTAAGACGTTTAAAATTTAGCCAACTCGGCGTCTATGATGTTTAAATTTTAGCCATGCTCGACCTCTAAGGTGTTTAAAATTTACCTATCCTCTGCCTGGAAGATGCTTACATTTTAGCCATGCTCAGCCTGGAATGTGGACAAAATGTTGCCAATCTCGGCCTCGAAGATGTTTAAAATTTAGCCATGCTCGGCCTCGAAAATGTTCAATGTTTACAGAGACTCGGCAGCAAGACGCTTAAACTTTAGCCATGTTTGGCCCCTAAGACGTTTAAAATGTAGCCATGCTCGGCATCCAAGACGTTTAAACTTTAGCCATGTTTGGTCTCTAAGACATTTAAAATTTAGCCATGCTCGGCGTCCAAGACGTTTAAACTTTAGCCATGTTTGGCCTCAAAGACGTTTGAAACTGAGCCATGATTGGCCTCGAAGATATTTAAAATTTAGCCATCCTCTGCCTTGAAGATATTTAATATTTACACATGTTCGGCCTCGAAGATGTTGTAAATTTAGCCATGTTCGGCCAGGAATATGTCGAAACTTTAGCCGTGATCGGCATCTTAGATGTTTAATACTTCGACATACTCTGCCTCACAGATGTTTATAATTTAGCCATGCTCCGCCTCTACTTTGTTTAAAATTTCGCCATGGTTTGTCTCGAAGATGTTTAAAACTTAACCATGCTCTGCCGCAGACGTTTAAAGTTGAGCCATGCTCAGCCTCGAAGACAGATAAATTTAACCACGTTCCGCGTCGAAGACGTATAAATTTAGCCTTGCTCGACCCGTTATGGGCCAGAGTTTTGAGAACCCCAAAGTCTATCATGGAGGTCACCTGACCCACAACTTTTAATAGATTGTGGTGTGGGGAGCACACGGCCCACTCTACAGGTGTGGTACAGCAGAAATGGAAATTTTCAAAGCGAAACAATGCTTATTCTATGAACTCAAGTTAAGCTTTTTCAAACATTCAATGAACATCTTAGCAACCATCAATTCAAATACAACCCCCAAGGAATACAACACTAAGTAATCCTTAAGTTGTCCTTTGAACATCCATAAGTTGCAGGAGTGTACCGGCAGACAGGAAGGTGGTTTAAAGTGTGTCTACTTCAATGCCAGGAGCATCCGGAATAAGGTGGGGGAACTTGCGGTATTGGTTGGTACCTGGGACATCGATGTTGTGGCCATTCCGGAGACATGGATAGAGCAGGGACAGGAATGGTTGTTGCAGGTGCCGGGGTTAAGATATTTCAGAAAGCTCAGGGAATGTGGTAAAAGAGGGGGAGGCGTGGCATTGTTAGGCAAAGACAGTATTTCGGTGGCCGAAAGAACGTTTGATGAGGACTCGTCTCCTGAGGTGGTATGGGCTGAAGTTAGAAACAGGAAAGGTGAGGTCACCCTGTTAGGGGTTTTCTATAGGCCTACGGAAAGTTCCAGAAATGTAGAGGAAAGGATTGCAAAGATGATTCTGGGTAGGAGCGAAAGCAGCAGGGAAGTTGTTATGGGGGACTTTAGCCTTCCAAATATTGACTGGAAACGCTATAGTTCGAGTACTTTAGATGGGTGCGTTTTTGTCCAATGTGTGCAGGTTTCCTGACACAGTCTGTAGATAGGCCAACGAGAGGCGAGGCCATCTTGGATTTGGTACTGGGTAATGAACCAGGACAGATGTTAGATTTGGAGGTCGGTGAGCACTTTAGTGTTAGTGACCACAATTCCATTAAGTTTACATTAGTGATGGAAAGGGATAGGTATATACCGCAGGGCAAGAGTTATATCTGGAGGAATGGCAATTATGATGCGACGAGGAAATACTTAGGATGCATTGGATGGGGAGGAATACTGCAGGGGATGGGCTCAATGGAAACATGGAGCTTGTTCAAGGAACAGCTACTGTGTGCCCTTGATAAGTATGTTCCTGTCAGACAGGGAGGAAGTGGGCGAGCGAGGGAACCGTGGTTTACAAAAGCAGGCGAAACACTTGTCAAGAGGAAGAAGGAGGCTTATGTAAAGATGAGACATGAAGGTTCAGTTAGGGCGCTCGAGAGTTACAAGTTAGCTAGGAAGGACCTAAAGAGAGAGCTAAGAAGAGCCAGGAGGGGACGAGAAGTCTTTGGCAAGTAGGATCAACCTAAAGCTATCTATAGATATGTCAGGAATAAAAGAATGACTGGGGTAAGAGTAGGGCCAATCAAGGACAGTAGTGTGCAGTTGTGCGTCGAGTCCGAGGAGATAGGAGAGGTGCTAAATGGATATTTTCCGTCAGCATTCACACAGGAAAAGGACAGTGTTGTCGAGGAGAATACAGAGATACAGGCTACTAGCCTAGAAGGGCTTGAGTTTCATAAGGAGGAGGTGTTAGCAATTTTGGAAGGTGTGAAAATAGATACGTCCCCTGGGCCGGATGGGATTTATCCTCGGATTCTCTGGGAAGATTGGGAGGAGATGAGCCTTTGGCTTTGATCTTTATGTCATCATTGTCTAGAGGAATAGTGCCATCAGTCTGGAGGACAGCAAATGTTCTCCCTTTGTTCAAGAAGGGGAGTAGAGACAACCCCGGTAACGAAAGACAGTGAGCCTTACTTCGGTTGTGGGCAAGGTCTTGGAAAGGTTAATAAGAGATAGGATGTATACTCAGCTGGAAAGGATTAATTTGATTAGGGATAGTCAACACAGTTTTGTGAAGGGTAGGCCATGCCTCACAAACCTTATTGAGTTCTTTGAGAAGGTGACCAAACAGGTGGATGAGGGTAAAGCCGTTGATGTGGTGTATATGGATTTCAGTAAACCGTTTGATAACGTTCCCCACGGTAGGCTATTGCAGAAAATGCGGAGGCATGGGATTCAGGATGATTTAGCAGTTTGGATCAGAGATTGGCTAGCTGGAAGAAGACAAAGGGCGGTGGTTGATGGGAAATGTTTAGACTGGAGTCCAGTTAATAGTGGTGTAACACAAGGATCTGTTTTGGGGCCACTGCTGTTTGGCATTTTTATAAATGACCTGGAGGAGGGCGTAGAAGGATGGGTGAGTAAATTTGCAGATGACACAAAATTCAGTGGAGTTGTGGACAGTGCGGAAGGAGGTCACAAGTTACAGAGGGACATAGATAAGCTGCAGAGCTGGGCTGAGTGGTGGCAAATGGAGTTTAATGCAGAAAAGTGTGAGGTGATTCATTTTGGATGGAAAAACAGGAAGACAGAGTACTGGGCTAATGGTAAGATTCTTGGTAGTGTGGATGAACAGAGCGATCTCGGTGTCCATATACATAGATCCCGGAAAGTTGCCACCCAGGTTGAGAGGGTTGTAAAAAAGGCGTACGGTGTGTTAGCTTTTATTGGTACAGGGATTGAGTTTCGGAGCCATGAGGTCATGTTGCAGCTGTACAAAATTCTGGTGCTGCCGCATTTGGAGTATTTCGTGCAATTCTGGTCGCCGCATGAAAGGAAGGATGTGGAAGCATTGGAAAGGGTGCAGAGGAGATTTACCAGAATGTTGCCTGGTCTGGAGGGTAGATCTTATGAGGGAAGGCCGAGGGACCTGAGGCTGTTTTCCTTAGAGAGAAGAAGGTTAAGAGGTGACTTAATTGAGGCATACATGATGATCTGAGGATTGGATAGGGTGGACAGTGAGAGCCTTTTTCCTCGCATGGTGATGTCTAGCACGAGGGGACATAGCTTTAAATTGAGGGGAGACAGATATAAGGCAGATGTCAGAGGTAGTTTCTTTACTCATAGAGTAGTAAGGGCGTTGAATGCCCTGCCTGCAACAGTAGTGGACTCACCAACATTAAGGGCATTCAAAAGGTCATTGGATAGACATATGGACGATAAGGGAACAGTGTAGGTGGGCTTTCGAGTGGTTTCACAGGTCGGTGCAACATCAGCGACCGAAGGGCCTGTACTGCGCTGTAATGTTCTATGTTCTATGTCTTGAACAAAAACTTTAAACAGAAGCACATCAGGTTGACATCACGACTGAGAGCAGTTATTAGTTTCAAATCATCAAAGGATCGATTTACAGTCTTTAGATTACAGATAGAGAGACTAATAACCCCTTCTGCTGTGACTGCAGCTATCCAGCTCTGCAAACGAATCTAAAACACACCTTGCAGCAAACAGACTAAAATGAAAGTAAAAAGCTGACGGACAGCCCAGCTCCACCCACACTCTGACATCACTTATAAACACCCATTTCTTCAATGTACAATTCTTAAATACCCATTTCTTAAAGCTACTCTCACATGACAACTCCCCCCCAGAAAAAAAAACCCATCAACTTCAAGATGGTTTCATTTTTCACCTTTTCACTATCCTTTAAGAAATGCACACAGTAAATATACTTTTTCGCTTCAAAAAAACAACACAGGCAAACAGGTATAATAATATATTCAAGTTTGTTTCTTCTTCCTCCAACTGAAATCCTTCTCGATTGATAGTCACTTTGAACAACCCGTCCATTTCTCTACGCCTCGGCATTTCTCTTTAAAACCAGATACATTAGTTCAATCTGATCACAGAGTTCCCTGCAATTCTCCAACACAGGAGCATAGGTTATCACAGTTTCCGGCTGTCAAATGCCTGTTAAAGTCCGCTGTCCACTGAAAGTTTCGACGTGTGTTCAGCAAGTCTATCAGTGGAGCAACAACGCTACAAATATTCGATACAAATTTGAGGTAAAATCCACTCCTACCATTAAATCTCATTATTTCCGGTCGTGTCGAGGGTATCGGAAACTCCCCAATAACTGTTGGTTTCACATCCCGTGTGACCATTCGACCCTGTCCGATTGTATGGCCAAGGAAAGTGACGTGGGCTTTTCCAAATTCCCATTGGCTAGGTATACCACCAAACCCTCCTCCTGAAGTCGATCGGACAACTCCATCAGATGTTTTAAATATTCTTTCCATGTCTGGCTGAAAATTACCAGATCGTGGATGGATACCGCACAATTGGGTAATCCTGAAACAACTTTGTTAGTTAACCGTTTGAATGTGGCTGAGGCGTTTTTCATGCCAAATGGCTGAACGTTGAATTGGTATACAACATCTGGAGTCACAAAAGCTGAAATCTCCTTCGCCCTGTCGGATAAAGGCACCTGCCGAAGCCTTTATGTAAACCAAGTTTGGAAATAAAAGCTGATTGTCCCACTTTCTGAATGCAATCCTCCAAACGTGGGATAGGATAAGAGTCGGTTCTTGCAACTGCATTAACCTTTCTATAGTCCACACACATCCGTTGCGTAACGTCTGGTTTTGGTACCATCACTATGGGTGAGCTTCATTGCCTGCAACACACTTCAATTATGCCATTTTTAAGCATACTCTCAATCTCTTTGTTAACCTGTGCCAGTTTTAAAGAGTTAAGTCTGTATGGATGTTTTTGATTGGAACAGCATTTCCCACATCTACATCATGTATAGCCATTTTAGTGCTTCCCGATTTATCTCCA
This sequence comes from Scyliorhinus torazame, assembly GCF_047496885.1. NCBI lineage: Eukaryota > Metazoa > Chordata > Chondrichthyes > Carcharhiniformes > Scyliorhinidae > Scyliorhinus > Scyliorhinus torazame. The sequence continues at coordinate 297,822 of NW_027307854.1, forward strand.
CAAACTTGCCCATGTGATATCAATAACTCTTTCAGGTCAGTTCGTTTTTCCTCTGGAAGGTTACTCAACAATTTATCCCAATTTTTAGGAACATCCACGTTTTCCAATTTAATTTGAGGTATGTCAAATTCACAGTCATCTGAATTTGGTTCGTTACTTTTAGTTAGACGAATTAAAACCTCATTTTTCTCTCCTTCCCTTTCAAAGTACCTTTTAAGCATATTCACATGACACACGCGGTGAGTCTTCCTTCTATCTGGTGTTTTTACCACATAATTCACCTCACTTAATTCCCTTTCAGTTTGATAAGGTCCACAAAGCCTAGCTTTTAAAGGTTCACCTACCACTGGTAACAATACTAACACTGTATCTCCACAGGCAATACTACGAACTTTGGATTTCTTGTCCGCTACTCGTTTCATCACATTTTGTGCACCTTTTAAATGTTTTCCAGCCAATTCACCTGCTCTATTTAATCGTTCCCTGAAATTTGACACATCATCCAATAATGTAAGTTCCGATTTCTCTCTCACCAATTTTTCATTCATCAATTTAATTGGTCCTCTTACCTCATGACCAAAAATTAGTTCAGAAAGACTAAATTTGGTTGACGCATTCGGTGCATTCTTAATTACAAACAGTACGAATGAAATCCTTTATCCCAATCCTATTGATAATCCTGAGAATAAACCCTCAACATTGTAGTTAATGCCTGATGCCACCTTTCTAACGCTCCCTGCGATTCTGGATGGTACGCAGTTGATTTAAATTGTTTTATTCCTCAGCTATCCATAACTTCTTTGAACAACATTGAGGTAAAATTTGATCTTTGATCCGATTGTATTTCTGTGGGCAGTCCATATCTCATAAAGAAATTAAGTAATTCCTCCACAATCTTTTTAGCTGTAATATTACGTACTGGAATGGCCTCTGGAAACCGAGTTGACACGTCCATTGTAATCTAAAGATATTGATTTCCACTTTTCGTTTTAGGAAGCGGTCCTACGCAATCAATTATGACCCTTGTAAAAGGTTCCTCAAATGCTGGAATGTGTATTAAGGGCGCTGGTTTTGTCATCGCTTGATGTTTCCCACTCACTTGACATGTGTGACATGATTGACAAAATTTAACTACATCTTTATGTAGTCCAGACCAATAAAAATGTTTTTGCAATTTAGCTTGAGTTTTCTGTATTCCCAAATGAGCTCCCACTGGTACCTCATGTGCAACTCGCAACACCTCCTTTCTACCGGCAATACTACTTGATGAACTTCTGCCCACTTTTCATCCGCCTGCATATATAATGGTCTGCATTTTCTCATCAAGACATCACTTTTACGGTAATAACACTCTTGTTTCTACGCAGATTCCTCTTCCGTGTGTGCTTTCTGATACATCCGTTTTATTTCTATATCATTTTGTGTAACTCCGCCAATTTTCCAGAACTAAAAATATCCGCCTCATCCTCCACCTGTTCTTGTTATTTTTCAACCATCTGATCAAAAATCGTTTCTGATAATTGCACGTCTACTTCATCTTCACTCATTGATTACTCCTCTTGCCTTAACCTGTGACTTTGCGATCTTGTTACTACACAATCCGGAAAAATTCCAGGATATTCGTCCTTCAACACTTCAGTTGTCTGATGTTCCACTGGCTTATCAACCACAGTAGGCATCGCTCACACCTGCGACCCAGCGATATCATTACCCAAGATGAACTGTATTCCTGGACAAGATAGTTTCTCTGTTACTCCGACTGCCACTTCACCACTCTTCACTGGACTTTCGTAACTCACCTTACACAATTGACTACTCCTCTCACCCTAAATTCCACTTTTACCACCTTTTCTGACAACATTCTTCCCAAACTACATAACTCCTCATCTCTTACCATGAAAGATTGTCTAGCTCCCGTATCTCTTAAAATTGTGACTTCTATACCTCCTCCTCCTGATACACATGAGTAAATTCTTTAAAGTGATCTAGCATCTTTTTATCAATCACTTCTTGAACAGGCTGTACAATCGTTTGCACCTCCTTCGCTTCACTTGGGCTTTCCTTTACCACTTTAACAAACACCACTGTCTTATCTCGTTTTACCACATCAGTCTTCCCAGTGCTTTTCTTCACCCACCAACACTGTGACTTTATATGGCTTAGTTTATTACAGTGAAAA